>NW_027104184.1:628188-1066516 GCF_902728285.1 Clytia hemisphaerica
CCAGAATGTATAATGTCCGCCATCAAATCACAGTGGAAAAATGCAAGTCTAGAGATAATAATTTGTCAATAATTTGATGAGAATCTTCAGCCTTTCTGAAATTTACACAGGAGCTGCACTTTAAATAAACTTGTTAATTTCCATTTACACTTGATCCTAATTATCTCCAAGTCAAAAGAACAAATGCAATTGTCTGCTTTCAAATCGCAGTGAAAACTTAAGTCTAGAAAAAATCATTTTTACTCAATAATTTGATGAAGAACTTCGTCTTTTCTCAAATTCACATAGGAGCGGTACTTTAATATACGTGATCAATTTCCATTAGGCTTTATCATAATTATCTCCAAGTCGGTCCCAAAAAACAACGTAACTGCAGTGAAAAACGCAAGTCTAGAAAAAATCATTTTGCGTCAATATAATTTGACAAAGAACGTCGTTCTTCTTAAATTTACATAGGAGGTACTTTAATATCTTGATCAATTTCCATTTACGCTTTAATGATAATTATCTCCAAGTCGGTCCAAAAAACAAACATAACTACCAGTGAAAAAGCAAGTCTAGAAAAAATCATTTTTGCGTCAATATATTTGATGAAGACTTCGGTCTTTCTCGATTCACATAGAAGGGTACTTTATTACTTGATCCCCATTTAGGCTTTATCAATATTATCTCCAATTGTCCAGAAGAACAAGCATATAAAATGTCTATAAATGTATCAAATAAAAAAAACACTCAAGTTCGAGAAAACATTATTTTTGTGAATAAGAATAATCAGATAATTAAGCTGTGAACTGTAATATATATACACTCCATCAAATTCCAGCAATTGTTGGTGGTTATTCTATATTCAAGTCCAAAATGAAAAAATATGTTTTCATGCTACAAAATAATGAGGTCTAGCAGGTAAAACAATAACTCACAATTCAGGAAAAAACTTGAGCAAATAAGTTAAAATCTTCATACTTTAAAGAAAAGAACATCCTAATAATCTAACTCCAGTGTTGTATCTTCCTTAGTTATAAGTTTAAAAGCCACTTCAACAAAATATAATGATTGTATATAAAATAAAAGCTGGCAAGAGATAAACAACGAACGAACGAAAAAGCACCGCTTTGGCAGCCATATTGAATTGTTTTTAACGGAAAGAACTCTTGTCTATTGCTCGTTCCGACATCGACTTTTTATTTCTGCCTATCTTCTCTGAGGCTCTTTTCTGACCCCCTGGTGACCTTTCTGACTTGTTTACTATGTTTTCTGACTATTTTAAAGTGTTTTAACTGACCTTGAAATATCGACCTGACCGGGATTCGAACCCACCAAATGAAAGAGTTTCTGATCAGAAACCCAGCGCGCTATCCGTTGAGCCACACTCGCACAGCAGAACACAAAATTTGGAAATACTTATTGAATGAATAAAAAGACGGGGGTAATGTTATTATAATATGGGTAAAATTACCCCTTTTTTAACCTGACTGAAATTCGAGCCGTTACTAGCAACCCTGCGGGGCTCAGGGCGCCGAGTATGCACCCGGCACAGTGACAAGCCGTTACTAGCAACCCTGACCTAAACAATCCCAAACAGCAAAACCCCCGGAAAATTTAAAATGTCGGAATGAGCATTAGACAAGAGTTTTTTCCGTTTTTAACACATATCGGGAAACCAAACTTAGCCCGATTGGATGAATTGAAAGCGTATCCCAGCCGGAACACTGCCCTAAAAAAGCTTGAGAGTAAATACACAGATCGGGAGACCAAACTTAACCCGATCGGATAAAAACTTTAGAAATCGGAATAAAAAAACCAAACTCTTAAGTTGCGGCGGCTGGAAAAAAGGGATTTGAAGGGTCATCGGGGCTGACCAATAAAATGGTAGCGAAAGCTAAGAAAATTTTAAACAAAGATATGGGGTCCATGATTTGGGGTTTTATTAATGTTTTTGAGCCAAACTAAAAGCTAAAAAGTAACGAAGACATATTCAAAATTGTCTAACCACATTTTTTTTTCCCATCACCCTATATTTTCTATGTAGTCTGCCAAAGAAAAATATAAACATTTTTTACAAAAGTTATGCCAAGAAAACAAACTATAGCCACTCTACATAGATCAAATACCGTAAAGGTAATACTGAATTTGAACATAAAAACATACATAGATACTGTGAGTACCTATCTTTTTTGCAAAGAACTGAAGTTAAAACCACTTTAAAAACAAGATTCCAATCAAACAACTTCTCTCTCACGTTCGAACTCAAAGATCCAAAATATAAATAAAAAACATTCGATTTGTGCAAAAAGAGCTATTTTGCAATGGAATGTCTTCATTTAGAGCTCTCTTTTATTCCAATTATCAAGAAACCAGTTTTGTTATGCTTGTTATGCATATGCCACTATTTTTCGACAAATTTCTATACTTTCTGACAATTCTGACGGCCATTTTCTCTTATCGCCTGCGATTTCTCGCAAAACTCCAACAGCACTCCATGCCATCGCAGCGATCGGTTTGAGATCTCAAACCAGAAAAGACAATGACAACAGACCCTCTACGGCAATTAATTTTGAAATTAGCCCTAGATATCGGGTCTGTGTACAGACAACGGAGATATAAGCCTTTAAAAAAACTTAGATAAAAATTACGGTGGCATTTAAAGGGTTAAAGAACATCTGAAAACCTTCCTAATGGATAAAGGAAATTCTCTGACATTTTCAGGTAAAAAAGTCTGAATAATGCGGGAATAATGAAAGCCAAATCTTCAAGTCTGAAAACAAAGAATCTTCGAAAACCTACGAAAGAAGCTGTCCGTTCATCTCTCTTTTGTTATGCTTTGGTTCAAAAGAATCTTTGAAAAAATGTCAACATTCTATTTCATTTGAAACATTCGAAAGAAACATTCGAATCATTTTAGACCCTATTTAGACTTTAGATATGTGAGAAGATGATATATTTGAATATGGACTTAATGTGATAAATGCGAGTTTTCTTTGGAAACTTTAAAGGTTTATTGTGTATATATATAAGATACTTTCTTGATAAGATAGACTAAATTTTGAGGTGAAAATTCAGTAAAGATTTTGAAAATTATTGAATTCACTTAAGATGTAGACAGAGCTTAAAAGCATTCGATAAACAAAATGAAAATATTCGTTATTTTTTCTTCAGTTTTTTTTCTTCAGCTTTTTTTTCTTCGTTTTTCTAGTTTTCAAAGTTTTTCTGTTTCGAATAGAATCCCCTGAAAATAACAAAAACGAAAAAAAACGTATTTAAACGCATTTAAATAAACACTAGGCGTTTGTCAGTGTTTTTTTCGTACCTTTCTCCGGTAAATAAGGTCTCAAAATATCCGAAGGGTTCAAAATTTGGATGCTCTCATAAAAAAAGTGTAAAAGATACTTTTAAGGTTTTATTTTTTACGTAAGTGTTCCCGTTTCTTATCAGGACAGTGTCTATCTATTGTTGTATTATGCTTATATAAGCAAAAATGTTTTTCTTTTCCTCTTTCTGACCAATCTTGCTTCCACATCCGTGTCAATTCAATTCAGTATAAAAAAGCTTGTAGATTAAGATTGATGAGTAAGCAAACGATATCATTACTATATAAAAGCAAAGCCTTTAAGGGTGAATCCTTTAAGAAGGGCTGAGCCTTCGTTAAAGTTTACTGGCTATTATCAAAACTAAGCGTGCATATCTTGCTACCACTAAAGGCAAGGGGTCCAATCTCAAAATTAAACAAAAATTAACCTTAAAATTTTTCAAAAACCATGTTCAATCTTACTTATCAACCAACCTGGAAACACTCTCACATTACTTAAGACCCCAGGTATAAAAACTGCAGTAAAAAGAAACAAAAACAAAAACAGAAAAGTTTACCAAAAAAGAAGAACTAGATAAGAACAGCAATGTCGATCAAAAAATTGGCCCCCTTTTTCAAGTGTAAAAATATTTAACGTGGGAGGTTAACATTAGTATGAAGTTGAAATCTTTAACAAGTTTCAAACCATCTGGTAAAAATGAGAGAGAACTTGATAAAATAATGAATGCAAATCAGTAGACCACTTTTTTTTAGAATACACGTTTTTTTTTTATAAGGAACCTTAACTTTGCTCTGAGCCTGGAGTTCCTTATTTTTACAGAGAATTTCAGTCTCAAAGTTCCTTATGGAGTACTACATAGGAAATTTTGAACTTTTTGCCTCTTGAAAGATCAAAATTTGGTCAAAATAGTCCCAATAAGGTACATTATTTTCAAATCCACTTATTCTCAGTCTGAGCAGTTCCTTAACAATTCCTTATTTTTTGAACCATTTTCAGCCTCGAGTTCCTTATAAACGTGTTCCTTATTAAAAAAAAACGTGTAAGTAACACTTACAACACTTTCAAATTGTATCTTTTCAAATTATAACGATGGTAGCAGCAAATACGCATCAAAACTCGTAATATATAAATACTTTCTTTATACGTGTAAACTTTTATCAATCTACACACTCAGTGATATTATTTCATTAAAAAATATCTCACGCATTTTGTAAAATCATCATTGTTTCTTTACAATAGTTCCAACATACACGTTTTTTTATAAGAACATCCAAAATCTTTTAAAGCCTGAAGATGTTCTTAACTTTTTGTGTTTTAAGCCAAAAATATTCTTAACATGTTCTTATTTTCACCATTCTTTAGTATTGATTTATCCATTTTCCTAAGAAATTGGGCCTTTTAGAGTCTGTAAAGCCGTGAAATATTCTTAACTTGTTTTTAACATTTTTGCCATCAAAGCCTACACGCTTTTTTTTTATAAGAATGGTGTAAATCCATTTCATCATGGATATTCTTAACTTTTTTTGGGTAAATCATCCTAAAATATTCTTACATCACATTCTTAGGTTAGGAACCTAATTCATTCTAGATTTAACATTTAGTTCATACGTCTCAAGCATAAAATGGCACTTTTGTAAAAGGAATGAGCCTAACTTGGGGATAATTGATAATTTATAATTGAAAATGCTTTAAAAATGGCATTCTTAGCTTTATTAGCATAATTCCATGATGGTGATTATTCTTAGCATATTCTTAGTTTTTTGGCCATTTTCATCATGGACATTCTTATAAAGTGTATTCTTATAGAAAAAAAAGCGTGTAATGTTCTTATTTAAATGTGTATTAACTTTAAGCTTATTTATCTCTTTTCAAATCTTTTTTTTTTTTACCTCACAGACATTCGAGAATTTAATCACCTGCTGTTGCAGTGCATTTTTTATTCGATATACTCTACATTTACATCATTGTCTAGGAAATTGCAATGTCCAAAGAAAGATCATAATTAGTATAATTGACGATTAAAAAGGTTATCGTTACGTTATTTCTAATAGATTCTATTTCTAATAGTCTGGCTCAAAAGAAGCTTTGTTTTGAAAAAAAAATAATTAGCAATCTAAAACGGCATACCGGATAAGTGGGATGGGGGAACCTGGGAACCTAAAGTGGGAACCTAAATGAACACCTGAAAAGACCTAAGTGGGGAGAAAAGGGGTGGGGGAACCTAAGTGGGAACCTAAATGAACACCGGAAAAGTGGGATGGGGGAACCTAAGTGGGAACCTAAATGAACACCGGAAAAGTGGGATGGGGGAACCTAAGTAGGAACCTAAATGAACACCGGAAAAGTGGGATGGGGGAACCTAAGTGGGAACCTAATTTTTTATTTTTTTTATTTTTTTTTTTTATTTTTATTTTTTTATAGCAATATATTTCGCAGTCTATTGACCTCCTATGAAACAGAACTTTTGATTTTACATTTTATAAAGTTTTTTCTCCCTTTCTTTATCAAACGCTCTTTGAAGACTTGTAAGGATGGTGCTTCAATAATATCTTCTTCTAGATCATTCCAAGGTTTCACACTTCTGTAAAAAAGAGAGTTGCTTTGGTAGCCTCTCATACCGTCATTAGCAAAGTTCCTTTGAAGCTCGTAATCATGCTGACGTCGTGGTCGTGTTCGAGGAGTAAATTTCTCTGATCTTATAGACTCGTCATAAATGTGGAGGTTCTTGAAAACTTCCACCATATCACCAACTTGCCGCCTGGTCTTTAGGCTAGGTAGATTGATGAGTCGTAGCCGATCTTCGTATGAGTAGTTTCTATAGCAACTAACTAGCCTTGTAGCTCTTCGTTGGACGCCCTCGATTGCATTGATATGGTTGATTAGCCTTGGAGACCATACTACATGTGCATATTCCAAATGGGGTCTGACAAATGCAATGAAAAGCGTTCGAAACATATCTGGTGAGAGAAATTCGAAGCTCCTGCTAATCAAGCCAAGATAGAGTTTAGCTTTCTTGATTTTACTGAATATATGGGCTTCAAAGGTCAGGTCACTATCGATTATCACTCCTAGATCTTTTTCTTGGTCAACATGTTCTAGAACAGATCCTGATAGGGATGGACATATTTGATGTTCCAAAATTTACCCAGTGTTAAAACATGAAACTGGTTCGGATGAAATTCTAAAAGCCGGACTGGCTTTGACCAAATTTTAAACCCTTAGAGTGCACTTATTCTCATTTTTGCTAATTTCCACCCTTACAGTGTACTTTGGGAAGCTTGGAAAAAAGGGCCGCACGTACGGTAGGTCGTTTACCTTGAGTGCCCCCCCCCCCGTGGATCTATGCTTATGTGTATTGAAACGTGGCAAGCCGTGCAATATGTTCTATTTTACTATCAAACATTTTTAATTAATGAAGTGTATTCACACGCTGTACTGTTTGGTTGGTACAGAAAGAAAAACGAGCTAGAATCCGTTAAATGCTAAGCGACCCCAGCCCTGACCCGAAAATTGGAGCTGCTAATAAAAAACAATGTGTATTGCATCAAGGAATCAAGAGTGAACAAAAACTAGATCGTAAATAATGTTTTACTAGATTCTGTATTCAAGCAAATTAGATCCGTGCAAAAGAAAGAAGAGGCTCTAAGTTATCCATCGAGCTATGAACGAACTTCTAATTCCTTCTAGATTTGAAGATATGACGGTTTAAAGTTTAAAGTTTAAAGTCAATTAAGTCAATTTACTAAAAAGAACCTTTCAAAAAGATGCACTATAAAACTGCTGATAAATAAACATGCTTTTTTGAGCTAATTGAATAAATAAATTCCCTTTGTTTTATTTTCAACATTATTGTTTGCGAACCGTAATGTAAAAAGTAAATAACTGGTGTTCTTATTATGATAAAAGGTTTTTTCTTTCCTTGCATATAATATCTTTCTTATCTCTATGTATTTGTTTTTAAAGAAAAATAATAATAATAACAAATTAGGTTCCCACTTTATGTTCCCGGGTTCCCCCATCCCACTTTTCAGGTAAAAAATATGGGCACATCTTTTCAAAATTTTCAAAATTTGAAAAGTAAACACGAATCGCCATTTTCAATAGACCTATTTATTTAAACATAAAGGAATTCTTGCTATCGAGCAAGTCTTATTTTTCGCTTATTTATTTGTTTTTAAAGAAAAATATTTCAATTCTATTAATAATTAAACAACTTAGGTTCCCACTTAGGTTCCCCCATCCCACTTTTCCGGTGTTCATTTAGGTTCCCACTTAGGTTCCCCCATCCCACTTTTCCGGTGTTCATTTAGGTTCCCACTTAGGTTCCCCCATCCCACTTTTCCGGTGTTCATTTAGGTTCCCACTTAGGTTCCCAGGTTCCCCCATCCCACTTATCCGGTATGCCATCTAAAACCTGCAAATACAATGGGCGTATTTACACCGGAAGGTTTCCTTAATTAAATCTATCAAAGTCAAAAAAAGAGATATCTAATGGATGAATACGCTGGTTTACTACAGTTCAAAAATTGATTTTGCTCAAGGCTTCTCATTGGTTAATTTTACAGTCGCCTGTGATTGGTTGATATTGATATCCATATATACATCACTCGAAATCCGTAAACATATTTGTTGTAATTGTTGTACTCAATAATTGCAATCGTCTTACACATCATCAACACTGTTTGCACTGTTTATAATTTTTTCCTCAGTTCATTCGTGTTTGAAATAGCAAAACTCTTGGTTCATTGCACGCATCCTTTATTAAGGGCAGAAACTTTCATGTTTTTCGCGATTTTGATCATTTTTCGCGAAAGTTTCTGCCAGGTAAACCTGAAAACGCGAAAGTTTTTTTTCGCGAAAAATAAACTTTCCTACTTTTGCACTTTTTGCTAAATTTTTGCGTGTTTTATGAGTTTTGTCACCAAAAAAGGTAAATTTTATATGAATTCGCGAAAGTTCTCTCTGTGAAATTTCGGCTAAAACCATAATTCGCGAAACTTAAATTCGCTAAATTTTGCGACTTTTTGACTTCGCGAAACTTTCTGCCGAAGAAACTTTCTGCCCTTAACGTGCTTCCTTAATAAAATCTTTTGTTTTAAAGGCTGCTCCTATCCTACCTTTAAGACAATGGAGCTTACACAGGAAAAAATCCGTGAATCACATGCGTGTGAAAACCAATTTCTGAGCATGTGATCCTGCAAAAAATCACATGCGTGTGAAAATGTAATTCACAATCCATCTTTTCTCACTTGTTAAATAGAATAGAAGTGAGTTACTTTTAGGGTATTAAACCTCTCTCTCTAAGAAAGACAAACAATCCTATTTGTGATTTTAGATCTAGTCAGACACTCAATTTAAGTTGAGAAATGATGGCTTGTGAATTGCATTTTCACACGCATGTGATTTTTTGCAGGATCACATGCTCGGAAATCAGTTTTACCAAGCATGTGATTTCCATGCTTTTTCCTGTGTTATGACTTTTAATTAAGGAAAATCAAATGAAATTGACAAAGCAATGCGGTTAACCTTTTATTGCACGCGTTTCTCGTGACGTAATTTATGAAAATGGTCTATCATACGTATATACGTTGAACGATGAATTTTTTTAAGTAAGAAACTGTCATCGTTGAAAGATTTCTTTCATTCTAAAAATGAAAAAAAAAACACTAATCACTTCCTAATGAGTATAGATGATTTTTGAGATAAAGATATTTTAAATTAAATGATATTCTCGAAGAAGGAAATTTAATAATACAGGCTGCAGAAGAGCTGCTGGTGAAGCAATTCTTCAGAAATATCTTTTCTGATTCTAGAAAACCCCCGGGGGGCACTGACCTTGGCGGACGGTGTCGCTGGAGTTTGAAAAGTGGACCCTGTCAGATATTAATGTTTGGTCAATTTGCACTCTAAACATTTTCCAAAATGACCAAAAATCAACCCGGTCAGGTCCAGATCTTGAAATTTAGTAAATTTGGGACCCTGTCGGATATCTCTAGAGTCTGAAAAAGGGGCCCTGATCAGCGGCACGTTCCGTACCTAATTTTCCCTAAGTGTCCCCCCCCCGGGTAGGAGACTTTCTCAATATTTGTGTCCCTATTACTACTTTATTGATGGAATCTCTACGAAAGCTCACAAAATAGCCCGGGCGTTTGGCACAAGCTTTATTGCTTAAATTCAAAATTCGTGGCCAATTTTGTTGCCTATTTTGGGCGTCTCCGAATAAAGTATACGCCATGAATTGATTACCAATACACGTTTTTTTTTACAAGAACAAACTATTTAAGAACATAAGGCTTCAATGGCAAAATGTTAAGAACAAGTTAAGAACATTTTAAAGCTTTGGGGATTTCTTAGGAAAATGGACAAAAGTGTTCAAAAAATGGTGAAAATAAGAACATGTTAAGAACATTTTTAGGCTTAAAACAAAAAAAGTTTTAAACATCCGAGTTCTTCAAAAACGTGTATCTAATTACTTCAAAGAATTTGATGTGATAATCCATAATTTGAACACGCACGGGGAACACAAATTTGTTTCTGTTATATGAAGAAAGCAATACAGAACTGCTGTAATGAAGGCCAGAACGCACCTTTCTGAGCCCACTCTCAGATTCATCATGTTACATACAACTCATAGGCCTCATACAACACTACACCCCTGTCTCACAGCCCCGGTGAAAATTTTCCCCACAGCGGGGATAAAATGTTCTTTCGAAATCCCAAGGGGATATTAATTCTATTGTTCCAAGCTTAAAAAATCCATTGGGGATGGTTTTGGAGTACAAATTTTATACTTTGAATTTCGAATGAGGATAAAATAAAAGTCGATTTTCCACTGGTGCTGAAATTGTAGGGTAATTTTCCAACCGGGAACAAATTTTCAAGTGGGGCTGGGGTCCCAGCGGGTTTGTGACACAGGGGTGTAACACTTGAGAAAATTGAATCCAAAGTATTACACGTTTTTTATAAGAACATCCAAAATTTTTAAAGCCTTCGGATGTTTTTAACTTTTTGAGTTTTAAGCCTGATAATTTTATTAACATGTCCCAGCTGGCACACAACGTTGTTTCAACGTTAATATAACGTTATATGGACGTTGTGAACGTTAGATAAGCGTTGAAACAACGTTGTGTGCCTGCTGGGGTACTTATTTTCGCCATTTTTTTAGCATTTTTGTCCAGTTTCGTCATTATTGTATAACATCCATACCACTGACACACGCTTTTGTTTTATAAGAATGGTGTTTTTCCAATTCATCATGGATATTCTTTCAACTTTTTGGAAAAAAATCATCCTAAAATATTTTTAACATTTTTAATATTATTTATAAGTTTACTTAGGTTTGGATCCTTATAACCCAGAATGTGGCATTTTTGTGGAACCTTTTAACTTTGACGGGGAATAATGGGCAATTTAATGGTAGAATGCTCTAAAAATGGCATTCTGAGCCAGTTACAGAAAGCCTATTGTATATGTATATGTAAAAGAATCATTAAGATATTTACGGAAAAATATGATTATTTACAAACATGGATTTATAAGATGGTTAAAAATAATTATTTTATGGAAGGTGATAATAATGACGACTGGAAAATGAAAATTATGTGGTAAGACTTCAAACCGTATTTTTTAGATTCTTGGAAAATTTAGAACAAAGGCTTTGATGGAGAAATCGTTATTTTAGGCCAAAACTTCACTTTATGATTATGCATATTTGGTTCTGTAGAGAAAACCTATACGAGGCTGGGGTTTCTTCTTTGACATATGATAAGGCTTCATTGATTTGAGCCAAATAGTATCTGGCAATCTAAAACCTACAAACATACCATTTTACTAGTTGCAAGGTTGTCAACATAATAGGCAGCTTTAGGCTTTTAGGCCTTACTTAGTTTTACGCTCGAAACGAAGGAAGATATGCGATAAATAAGATATTTCCCTGCTAAATTTCAAACACCACGAATCATATTTTTAAGTGCGTTTCAAGTTGTAAAGTAGAGTTTTAACTTTTACTTTAACATGACAACTGAAGACTTGTGACCTTAGGATCTCAGGATTTAAAAGCTCAAATTTTCTCCAATAAGGCTTGGAATATAGCCTAGAAGCCACTGAATCCCTCCAAAATCGAAATATCCAATGAAATAAAAGTGAAGTGCTAAAAATAGCAATTCTCGCCCGAACTCTAAATTCTGAAAAACGTTAACGATACACTAAAATCTCAATATTTTGACCATTTGATACTGCGGAAAATATAATAAAGTACCCCCAGGTGCCTAACTACAGGTTTTTTCTTTTATAAGAAAAATCATAAAAGAACAATGAGGCTAAAAATCATCCAAAATAAGAACAAGTTAAGAACAAAGCCTGAAATTACTCAATTTCAAGCAATTTAAGGGTCAAAGTAGTAACGATTGGATATGAAAAATTATTATTTAAATTGCCTTAAATACATCATTTTCAGCTTGATAATAAGAACAGGATGAGAACAATTTAAGCCTCAAAATACCAAAGAACAGAATAAGAACAGTCGAGCCTCAAAAGTTACAGCTGATAACTTTATTAGTGTCAATAAATTTTAACCAATCAGTAATAAATGTCATGTAAAAAGCACATAAAAATTTCGAGTACAAACGTGATTTGTCTTCAGACTTTAATTTTGCAATTTGTGTATTGTTGAAAAACTTGTTTCATTCTAAATAATTAAAAAACGCACTACATAATCGTGACGTGACGTAATTTATGAAAAAGGTCTATTATGTATACGTATAACGATGAAATTTTTTTAAATAAGAAACTGTCATCGTTGAAAGATTTCTTTCATTCTAAAAATGAAAAAAAACACACTAATCACTTCCTAATGAGTATAGATGATTTTTGAGATAAAGATATTTTAAATTAAATCATTCTAGAAGAAGGAAATTTAATAATACAGGCTGCAGAAGAATTGCTTCACCGAGCAATTCGTCAGAAATATATTTTCGGATTCTAGGAAACCTTTCGCAATATTTGGAAAATTTTCGAGATTTTAATATACGGGGGGGGTGACCTAATTGCCGGGAAGTTGGAAATTGTACTTCTGAAAACCCAAAAATAAGGTAAAAAAAGGCTAAAATCTGGCTATTTAGAGCAAAATAAGGGGCCTTCTCTTTGACAGCTGAAACTTGTCTTAAAAATTAATAAACGGGGGGGAGAGGGGTCTTAATAAGGTCCAAGGGGGTTAGAAAATTTTCGAGGGGGCCGTTTATTTGGAACCTAAGAGTACTACTTTTTTGATGTAATCTCTACGGAAGCTCTCAAAATAGCCCGCGCGTTTGGCACTAGCATTATTGCTTAAATTCAAAATTAATGGCCAATTTTGTTGCCTACTTATTTTGGGCGCCTCCGAATAAAATACTACGTAACGAATTGATTACCAATATATCTAATTACCTTATCGGCCCTTTTTACGCTGGCCCTTATTGGCGTTATTATTGGGCTGGTGGCGTAATAAGGGCCGGTGTTGAAAGGGCCGGTGTAAAAAGGGCCAAAATTTTGCAATTTTTACCTAAAAGCGGCGTTAATTTTTTACCATCTTTTCTCAATTTAGAGGATTTTTGGCATGATTAAAGGATGAAAACTATCCATTTTTTTACTCTATATCTAAAACTCAATGATTTTCAATGGGATTCTCAAAGTTTAATACTGAAAAATGACATTTTTAGTAAATACTTACTGTTTTGAAGCCTGAATAGAGATTTTTACAAGTTTTGGCGTTATTTACGGCCCTAATATTGGCGTAAGCCCAAAATTAGTCTATGGCGGGGAATAAGAGCCGGCGTGAAAGGGCTGGCCGGCGTTGAATTAGGGCCGGCGTAAAAAGGGTCGATAAGGTACACGTTTTTTATATTAGAACCCAGTTTATAAGAACATTTAGGGTGAAATTCTTCGAAAAATTAAGAACATCGTAAAAACATGCCCAGCCTCATGATATTGTCAATATTTGACTCTCGATTTGAGAAAATCCATCCCTAAGTTCGGTTAAAACTGCTTAGAAAGAGGAAAGAATTCTAGTTTCTTGTCATCTTGTCAGAAAAACCTGTAAATCAATAATTTGATCATAAAGCCATGTGTCCACTCCGGAAAGTTTGCAACGGGTCGGAACGGGTTGGAACGTTTTCTATTGTTCTGAGAATTATCTTCGACCCAGTTGCCACATATTTTTTTCACGTGAACGGTTCAATTGTTCACGTGTTTGGATCAAAACGGATCGAAAAATAATATTTTTTTTTTTGCGATCCGGGCCGGATCGAAGCGGTTCTTTTGTTTTGAAATAAAAGAAACATCTGAAGGAGATTAAAATAATTCGATTTCTTTTGTATGAAATTTGTAAACAGAAAGAATCTACTTTTAAAAATTCCGAAGTGGAATTTGCAAAACGGTTCAGATCGCTTTTCTTCTTCTTTCCAGTCCGTACCGATCTGTTGCAAACTTTCCGGAGTGGACACATGGCTTAAGCCTAGTTTCCACTCACCTAGCGGGCAGTGCGCTGCGACCAATTAACTAATCTCTTCCATTAACCAGCACTGCGTATAGCCATCAAAACAAAAGAATCGTTCATTTGTGAAGTTTATTTACTCACCTGAGTTGGGTTTCAACCGGTTAAAAATCCCCCTTTACATTTAAAACATGAGTTTCGACCGCTAAAATGGGTTTTGGCCCCGCTAGGTTGGGTTAGCAAAACCCACTATACTGTCAAATAGTTTCGAAAAAAATCGGTGTAGAAGACTTTCAAGCGAATTAGGCAGATTTTTTAACTTTTAAGAAAGCTATTACAGGTAGATTTTAGAAAGCCTATTGCTTTTCCAAAAGAAAATCATATTTACGGAAAAATATAATTATTTACAAACAAGATGGTTAAAAATGAAAATTTTGCGGTAAGACTTCAAACCGTATTTTTTAGATTCTTGAACAATTTAGAACAAAGGGATTGATGGAGAAATTATTTTAGGCTGTTTTAGGCCGCAAAACCTAACTTTATGATATGCATATTTGGTTCTTATACGAGGCTAGGGGTTTCTTCTTGGACTCTCTGGGTTTCATTGTTTGGAGTAACTTTCATGGTATTGGTTGGTTTTCTGATGAACGAAAGATCTTGGTATAATACCCAATCAATAATGTCATGAAGCCTTAAGTGCTATATTCATACGGTTGGAAAGAACCATGATTCTGAATAATTTAACATGCTGTTTCATTTAAACCCATACCTCATCGGGGAAAACTTCGTCGGGGAAAATTTTCGTCGGGGAAAAATATTCGTCACTTGCTGGTTTTGGTAAGCGCATTAAGGCCGGGGAAAATTTTCATCGGGGAAAAATATTCGTCACTTGCTGGTTTTGGTAAGCGCATTAAGGCCGGGGAAAATTTTCATCGGGGAAAAATATTCGTCACTTGCTGGTTTTGGTAAGCGCATTAAGGCCGGGGAAAATTTTCATCGGGGAAAAATATTCGTCACTTGGCCGAAATTTCGTCACTTTTCCCCGACGAAGTTTTCCCCGATAAGGTATCTCAGGTCAAGATCGAGTCAAGATAATATTTCTCAATATTTAGTTCATTTCAATACAATCTTGTGTAGTCTTTGAGTGTTCGAGTTTCATCCGACCAATAATAGTTTGAGTTCAGTAAATGATATACGACCATCTTTATTTGAATCACAACATTGTAGAATGAAGCCTTTGTAAACTTCCAAGTCTGTCGTCGTTGGCTCCTAGAAAAAGTGAAGTGAAATAGACCTTTTCATGAATTACGTCACGAACAGCGAATGCCTCGTTTTCAGACAATTAAGGCCGGACTCCACTTTCGCGCAAAATAGGCAACAGTTTTTTTCTTAACCTTTTTTGCCTGAAGAAAAGATTACGCCATAAAAGGTTTCGCGTGAACAAAAAAAAAGTTGAAGGAAGTTCTACTTTTTTCATCCGTTACGTCAATTTCGACCAATGGAATTGCTTTATTTTTCAACCGACCAATGTCCTTACGAAAACGTCAAAAAGTTTTCGCTCATGTCGCGCGAAAGTGGAGATCGGCCTTTACCAAGGTAATTATATTTTAAGATACTTAAAATGATGCATTTTTCAATACAGGGTGTCCCGAAAAAAAGTACCGAGTCGTACCAGTTCTTTAGAAAGAAAGTTCTTGTGTTTCTCTCTGTGTCATATTAATAATTGTCAAGAAAGTTAATTATTTTTATTGTAAATGACTGTTGTAAAAGCAATTATTGTGTTGGTATATATTTTCTTACATTTTGTTAAACACGCGCAACAACCTTCTACTCAGAATCATGTTCGAACTCGATACTTTTTTTCCGGACACCCTGTAGTGTCCAGTTTCGTTGAACTCTTTTGGGATCCAATTTCCAGAGCAATCAAGTCAAAACGAGGCAATAGATGCTCACAATGTAATTTATGAACAGTTCTTAATTAGACATTTTTTTTTTTTTAGATATTATCATCGTTCAAAAGCTGAATTGCTCCAAAGAGCCCTAGTTATTTCCGCCCCCCCCAGCAATTAGGTCCACGCCGTTTATTATATTTTGAAAATATTTAGGACCCCCCTCCCCCATTTATTTGGGACTTTAATAGTAATGTCAAATCGTGGCTATCGGTAGGGGGGTTTGTACTTTTACGGTGTGACGGGATTGGCCCTTTTTTAGTACGGTATTACGGGATTTGACGAAAAAAAGACGGGAAAACGGTATTTTAAAATCAGACGGTGACGGTATTTGGCCTTTTTTGTCATTATGCCGGTATTTGAACCTGTACAAACCATTGTGACGGTGTTATTATTTTTTTCAATTTTCGGGATTCCAGGATTCAGCAAAAATTTTGACGGGAATACGAACCCCCCCTTCGGTAGCTAGCTGACACTTAATTTTGTCCATATAACGTTATAGGTTTTGGACGTTAGTTGAACGTTGGAACAATGCTGAGTACCAGCTTAGATGACTGGGTGTTGGGTTTAATCTCAGGTTGCAGCCACCTCAGCCAAAGTGTAGCTCAAATTGGATAAACTGATCAAAGAAGAAAGGCCTGGCGGTACAACATTACATAAGAAAGTCTATATTATGAATACAGTAAGTGCCATACTCCACTTCACATTCAGTTTCACAGCTCCTAACATAGGTCATTTCACAGTCGCCGCAAAGCGTAATGGGTAATTAGGACCACTGCGCGCTAATGACGACTTGCTATTGGTCCAAAATTTTGAAATTTTTTGAAGATTTTTGCGTCTAGCCAACAGAAAGCCGTTATAGAGGCGCAATCAGTCCTGATTACCCATGATCCATTTCGACTGTGAAATGGACTATGAGAAGAAAAGAAGATTCTAGACTAGATTCCCTCACTCCTCTACAACGTATAGGTAGGCATTCTTACCTCATCCTGTGTTTTCCTTAAATCTCTTAGAAAAGAAACCAACTCTTCTTTCTCAATGTATTGGTTGTTATCCTATAAGGTAAAAAGAATTTGAAATTCGTTAAAATACAATGCGTAAATTTCAATGAGCTGTATTGACATTTGTCCGGAAACTTGGCTTGAACCTGGATAATCTGTGATAAAAAGCTTCAGATAAATATATTTTTTAGTATAATTGCGGATCCAAGGGAAGGTCAAAATTAAAGACTAATAGTTTTCATCTTTTAATATAAAGAGTATGGATAAAAGAAATACTCCCTCTCAAATATTTTGAACTTTCTCAGATCTACTACTCGTTTATACTTAACCCATTGACAGAAGTAGCAACTGCGGACGGTGCATCTCGGCCTCGCTAGATTCTTAAGCTTGAAGGGAAGTTTATGTTATTCTCTATTTCAAATCTTTCTATAATTCGAGCTAGAACTTTGGTTCCTTGAACTGAAGGGTCTTATATTTTCCATTATTCATCGATTTTACGACAAAGCACTTACCTATTCGTGGTATAAAAACTTAATTACTGTGTCGTTAAAATCTGCTCTCTTGTACAAATGCTCCTTCACGACCTTCACCCCTGTCTACGCTACTGTTTCCCCTTCGGCTAATTTATTTTGATTCGGAAATAAAAGCTTGACTGTGCATATTACTGACCCGATCATAGTGTTGAAAGACCTTTGTGTACTCCTCGACAGTAAATGCTCCCTAAAAAACGAGATAAATTGATTATCATAGAGGCTAAGGTTTAAGCTAAATCTATCAATAATGGGCTGTTCCATTAAATTTCCATACACAGGGGGGGGGGCAATTTCAAGGCAAAAACAGATTCTTAGAATTGTGCAGATACCCCCTGGAAAATGGCAAAATTTGCAAAAGAACCCTTGGAAAAATTCTTTTCATACCTTAAAAGTGAGGGTGGACGAACTAAAATCGTTCTTTTACCATCTAGAAGTTTTAGAATAACTTTTTACCTACACTGGAAAAATTAAAAACTACTCCTTTACACCCTCTGGCAATTCTTCTCCTTTTACCCCCTGGAAATGTTCGTCATATTCGGTAATAAATCAAGAGTTGTCCGCATGATTTCAGCTTCCGCCATCCCACCCCAACTTCAATAGTTTGATGGGTGTCTTGGGGTGAGTCCCCCTTTAAGCTTGGGGAAGGGGGACAAAGCAAACTGGTGATGCATCAATTTAACGGTTCTCTGAGCTTTTCAGATTTAAAATGCCAATAAATTCTGGCTAGGATTGTAGAGTCAATTTTCAAAATGGGCTTTTCCAGAAAAAAATTGAGTATGTGGGAGAAGAGGATACGGCATTTGTTAGAAATATACCCCCGGACATTGTGACTTTTGACCCCCTGGACAACAGACCTAACTCTCGGACACACATCAGTTGACCCCCTGGATATTTAAAATTATCCTCCAAAAGAGCGGAATTACCCCAAACAGAGCAAAAGACAAATTTTTTAGATTTTTCACTACCCCGGACAATATATCTTCCACCCCCATGTAGGAACACTTTCTAGAAAAGCCCAATGAATGAAAATGAATTGGAAAATAAAATGAACATCAAATGAAATGTTATACACTTACACTCTCAGAGAATTGCTCCAAATAGTTCTTCTCAACCGGTACGATCCTATGAACAAAAGAAGTTCGTCTTTAATAAAGAATTCTATGTCCCAATGATAACTCCGAGCAGATCCTGATTCCTCCGCGCATGACACAGTTTTTACGGCAATGCAATGACTGCGGCTTTCAATCTTTTCAAGCAAGCAAGATTTTAACTGCCAACTTTCTCCCTACTTTTTGCCTACTTAACAATTAGAAAAGGCAGAGCAGAAAGTTGGCCGTCTAAAGGAGAGCTGAGTGAGTTTTACCTAAACAGTCGTACACAAAAGAAATACAGTAGCCTATCTGGGGTTTAGCCCCAGCTGGCACACAACGTTTTTTGACGTTTATCTAACGTTCACAACGTCCATATAACGTTAGATGAACGTTGAAACAACGTTGTGCTGGGTTCAGGAGTTCAATTCATGAACTTACAGTGCAAACTCCCTCAGTTCAATCAACCCGTCGTGGTTTAAGTCGAAGTTTGACAACTGAAAATATAAAAAATAGTAAGTAAAGTAATGTATAGTATAGTAATGAGCAAGTACCCCTATATCAGACTTGCATTATGCTTAGCATTCATTTGATCCTAAACAATAGAGCGATTGTTTAGGTACCAGAAACTGAGCCTGCATATGCTTTATGACCATGTAGTCGAGATACTTACACAACTTTTATAGTATTCTTCAAGTCGGTCGACTTTTCCTTTCTTTTCTAACATTTCTCGCAAAAAGTCCTAAAAAGGAAAATTTTTAGTTTGAAACGTGGGGATAACATCCATAAAAGAAGGTTTCACAAAGACTTATCTGATATTCCGATGGGGGATTCACGGCCGCCCACAGTAAAGCTCTAAAGATGCGGGCCAATTTCCCATCGGAGAGGAATGGTAATCGGCCTTTGATGTGCCGTATCCCAAGTCGGGTTCAACTACCCTTGCGCGTATCGTAAATATTTCGGTTGGACCCGCCAATTCCCTAAAACCAGGGCTGGGTTACCAGACCTCCCGCTGCAAAATCCTTGACGTGGTCTGGCAAAATTCCGTAATCTTAACATCCCAGATGTTGAAAATTTTCTCGACCTTCAGAGCTTTAGCATGTCGGATGAACATTTCTGCATCTGGATACCAGATAACACAAAGACCTTTTGACAACACCCTGCATCGAAGACACCCTGCAAACAAAACGTCCACTCATCTTATAGGGAGAAAAAGTCTTCTAAGGCTCTATTTGGTATTCAGCTCTTTTTTTTGTCACCAGGTCAATGAGACATTTCAGAAAGTGAAAATTACTACTACTTTGAAAAAGTACTTTTTTATAATTCTCTGGGTTCATAATACCTCCATTTCATTTTTCTGCAAATATCCATCTTTGTTTTTGTCATATTTGAACCAAAGCTGAAACAGATATTCACAATTCATTACGAGGCTTATTTTGAAAAAGCGTAAAAATCAGATTTAATCTATAATGCAGTTGACTTGAATCTCATCGCTTATTCGAACTCGAACGGGGAATCTTGTCTTGTCTAGAGGGTATTTTAAGAGAGTTTCTCCTTGACAGGGACTGGAAATGAGTTTGAATTATAGAAAGACTCGAATAGTAGAAGTTCGAATAAGCGAGAGTAAACTATATATTTCTAAAATATACAATTTCTAAATTTTAATTCTATTATAGAAATTTCTAACCATGGCAACACGTCACTTGAAATTAACCCTCCAACCAGTGAAAGAGATTTTAACAAGCTACGGTATGGAGTAAGCTGGACAAGGTAGTAAACTTATTTTGTGTTTTTTATTCAGCTATCTTGGGTTTCTGTAGTCTGTACACAGACCCGATTTACGGCTAATTTCAAAATTCATTGCCGTACTACAAAACGATAAACGTGAGATACACTTTGGTACTGGGTTTAGGTAAACAAGCCTAAAGTTCCTTCAAAATTGAAATGAAAAGATTTACTCGGCTGAAAATGCAAACTAGCTAAAACTTTGAAATATAAACCAAGCTGGCCACCCTTGCTCAACAAAAGCCTCCCAAATTATGTGCTAGTCAAAGTGGGCGTACCACAGCACTATTCGGATTTAAGTGATTTTTATGTTGCGTTTTATTGTTGGGCGAATTTTTGGATAGTTAGCTGGAGGCATTCTATAAATACATATTATTAGCATGTTATTAGCGAGGTTAAATCATAGTCTGTTTAAAAAACCCTGGTCTGGAAACTTATTGTTTCAACTTTTTGTTAGCTTTTTCCTTTGTTAAGTATATGTAATCACATGATAACGAGTGCAATTCGAGAATAATTGCACGAGTGATTTTTTTGTTATTAATTTTCCGAGTCCGAAAGGACGAGGAAAATTCGAAACAAAAAAGTCACGAGTGCAATTTTCGAATTGTACGAGTTATTATGTGATTACGAGCTAATCGCACAATGACTTTCACTACTTTTTCCCAGTTAGGAAAGTAAATTACAGAAATTACACTGAAGGTTTTATATTTTTCTCTTCTCTCTGTGTCTTTCTTTTTTTGTTGTTTATTGATTTTCTTTCTCACAAAATAAATTTTGAATGCAATTAAAACGTTCGATGCAAAAAAAATGCAAGAAAAAACATTAAAATCAATTTTGTAAACATTGGCGCCACATTGTAGAGTGTGATTAACGATTTATTGCTCTCTACAGGATGCAATTAACGATTAATTGCTCTCTTTGAGGGCGTGCCAAATAAGAAAAAATAACCCATCGTGCGATTATATCAAAAAATAGAAATCGATTTGCTCAGTTTTTGATCACGTTACCAACCAAGTATTCCTCTTAGGATTGGTTTAAGATTTAATCACAAAGCGAGCAAAACAAACTAATTTCTCAACGTAAGTTCAAGTTAGAAACGATGAAAAGAAACAAAAGGCTTCCAGACCCGGTTTTTTATACGGACTATGGTTAAATATCGATGGATAAATCACGACGACAAACAAACTTCCTCTACCCTTCGTTCACGCCACGGCTTTTTTCTACAGGTTTAATTCTACAATCAGCACCGAAATACATTGGCAATTTTGGGTATTTTAACGTTTTTCAGAATTTAAAGGTCGAAGCGAGAATTACAGTTTCAGTATTTCCACTTTGTTTCATTGGATTTTTTGATTTAGGAGGGGTTAAGTGGCTTCTAGGCTGTATTCTCTGCCTTATTGGAACATTTCTGAGCTTTTAGATCCTGAGATCCTAAGGTCTTCCCAAGTCTTAAGTCTCATGTTAAAACTCAGAGTTAAAACTCTACTTCCGAACTGTACTTCAAAGCACTTAAAAATCACTTGCGGTTTTAAAAATTTGAGGTCGAATTCCCCTTTTTTACCAAATATTTCGACGCCGATTGTAGAACAAAATATCGAGCGGAGATTTGTTCTAAAAGCAAAGTTGATTTATTTGCGGGTTATGCTAAGAGATTTATAAAGCCCGAAAGGCTTAAGTCATCACAGGCAAAGAAAATTGAATATCGCAAAAAAAAATACTGTTGCTTTTGTTTTCGAAAACGCATGAAGCTTCTGATTGGTCAAGCGCTGAAATTCTATTGCACTGTCACGTGACCTAGGTACGATTTCCTACCTAGCCACGGCACACTTCCCATGCCAAAACACGACATCTAGCCCTTCGGGCTTTATAAATCTGTGACTATGCTCACCTTGCTTTCCGATTAGCCTATAGAAACACGGAGGTCAAAATCCGGGGAGTTTCTAAACATCGATCAGAAATGGCGACCACGACCAGCGACTAGATAAATTTGGGTTATCGAGTTTAAATCAAGTCCTGAGAATACTAAAAAGTGACTTTTTCGAAGTAACCAGTCATTTTCTTGACAAAGTGACACTATTTGACAAAAATATTGACAGGGTCATTAAGTATAATGTTATTAAGCTTTGTTAAACCAAATATTTTAATTATGTTGAATGAGATACCTTTAGTATGAATAGATAGAACTTGTCAGTAGGAAAAAAATGGGAAGGCCTGTTTTAGAGATGTAAATCTAATCAATTATTCTATTGTCTTAATGCTGACAAAATGACTAATTTCGACAGAAATAACAATCTGATGATGAAATACAAAGCTTCTCAAACCATTTTCAAAAAATTTGGTGCCACTAATTATTGTGATGCTGACAATACAAAATGATAGAAATTGACACCATAATCAAGCTCCAAGAGCGTCACAATGGTTGTTTTACGTATTTGACACGTGGCTTTAGGTAGATGAAACAGGGGCGAGCTTACTCTTCAATATGATATATATTCAAATAATTAAGGGAGACTCTACGTTGGAGAATGAGAAAAACTCAATAACCCAAATTTATCTGGACGCTGGTCGTGGTTGCCGGTCGTGGTCGTCATTTCTGGTCAACGTTTAGAAACACCCAAAATCCGGCTTTTTTCGGGTGCTTCCGTTAAAAAATATGACGTCATATTTGACTTACGTATATCAAGAATTAATAAGGTTATTGTCCTTGTCGTTAACAAACCTTCATGAAATCGACGACATGTAATTCCTCTTGTCGGATATCTTGCAAGAAACTCTCTTTTTCAATCGACATCTGCAAAAAGAATAGAATTCAGAAATACTTTGAATCGTTAGCCTAGGCGTAGCGAGAAACCCTGCAAAATCTATGAGGGAGTGCAGACGTTTATGACATATTCATTATCTTTCGATAAAACAAAGACAATACACCTATTTCCTATTAGCAGATTCGTGCAAAAGTCACGAGAAAACGTCGAGTAAACAAACTTATGATTGGCGGAGGCATGCAAAGATTACCTCATACTCTGGATATTTTGAAAAATATGCTTGTATATGCAATATTTCAGCCAATCAGGGACTTTTTCTACGTTTTTCGTGACTTTTTTACATGAATCCGCTAATAGGAAATACGTGTATTACAGTGTCGTAAAAACCGCTCTCATCCATAAATTTTGCAGGGTATCTCGCTACGCCTATGGACTGAATTGCTAGGGTATTGGGGACTTAAACTGCTACTGGAAAGAAAATAAAACCCATAAAATACCATTGAAATTCTGCACTCTTATAATTTTTGCAGTGAAATTAGCACGCCAAAAAGCGATTTCACCACGCCTAAATATGTGTATACAGAAACAGTGTTTTCTTTATAGACCGGAGTGAAAGTCACCCCGGTTACGTGTAACCACAGCCTTATGCTCCGTAGTAACATTCGCTTAACTAGATAATAGTTCCATTTATACTGAGACGGAAAAATCGTCTTAGACGAGTAGTTTGTAAAATGTGATCTGTGGAGGAGATCCTATTTATTGAAACATGAATGGAAAGTACACTCCTCCATAATCCTTATTTTCTAAATTCCTTGTCTCAGACAAATTAATCGTCTCAGTATAAATAGATAGAACGAATAGTGCAAATCATAATAAGAAAGCCGCGGCTGGAATGATAACATCTGAATTTCTATTGTTCTATCTCTGTTGATGACTTTTTTTAATCAAGAAATCAGTAAAGTACCATCTTTAATGGTAAATTTTATTGGTTCGTCGTTAATATTACTAATACTTACTTCTCAGTGTGATATACCCTTGATAATACACTTGTATTATAAAATCATTGTAAAGGAAAGATCAACAATAGGAAATTCAAACAAGCACAAAATGGTTGGGCTGAAAGAACTCAAAAATAAACAAAGTGCCTCGAATGATGCCTTCACAATATTTCAGTAAAATTTTTTTAGAAACCAATGAAAAAGTACATCAAGATAATACTGTGAAAATTTCAAGCCAGTACCTTCAAAATTTATCATTCAAACTGACTGACAGGAAAGTTGTCATCTTGAATATAGTTCTTATAATTTCGATTTTGGCGAAAAACTAATGGGTACAGATTCAAAGATACAAAGATATCTAGCAATAAGAAAACTTTTTGTGGATGAAAAACAAGAGTAAAATTTCAAAAACTATCTACCAATAATAAACTGAGCATCTTGATGTTCTTATAAAGCTCGGAGACAGAGATTAACTGAACAGCAAGAACTGAGAAGATGACACGGTACATATTCCAGTCACGGCTTTCACACTGGAAGGTTTCCTTTGTAAACTGTAGTTATAAAACCTTTTATGTTATACAATAGAAGCGTGCACGTAACAAAAGGTTAACCGCATTGCTTTGTCACTTCTATTTGATTTTCCTTAATTAAAAGTCATAAGCTCCGTTGTCTTAAAAAAATAAGGGAGTTTTAATTAAGAAAAATCAAATCGCTGATTTCTTTTTGCCCGAAATTGACAGAAATGTATTTGTATCTCCAATGATTGGAGACGAACTTCTCGGAACGTAGCCAAACGCGAATCCCGTGATCCAAACCACGATACGATTCTAATATGACTTGTTCCAGGGTATGAATTTAAATTAAAAGAAAGAGACTTTGATTGATTATTTAGAACTTTAAGTTTCATGCCGCCCGTATGGACGACAATCACCAGCTAAATGAAAATCGTTCATATTATATCACTGGGTATATAATCTCAAACTTATTCAAAAGAAATGTGTTTCTAAACTGCGTGTTATTCCAATGCACAGATATCCAGATCGTTTCGGCCATTCAACCATCGTCATAAGAGTAATACCTTATTATTTTACAACTTCATCTAAATAAGAAAACGATTCATGCTTGCCTGCTTTTCTCTTAAGTATTTCACGGTTTGCAGTTAGTCTGACTAACTTTTCTAGCTTTTCTAAAAGAAGTTATTTTTCGATGCCTCGTGGTAACAACCTCATGGGGTAGTGCAAATAATGTCTAGGTGATGTTATTATAAAAACGAATTTAGTTGAACGAGTTGAACGAAAGTTGAACGAGTACTCATCAAGTACTTTCGAGATTATCACCAGCAATACTGTCAAAGATACTTCAAAATCTCACTGTTCAATATTGCAAGATAGAAATTTGATTCGACCAAAAAAGTTTACTATACACAAAAAACAATCTCCTATGTTTCTTGCTACTTATACACTTAAATCTTTTTTATATGAGTCAGAGAACTTAAGGCTCCTCCTTAGCGCATCCCCTTCTCACAGACCCGGTAAGATTTTTCTAACCAGTTGGGGTAGAGATAACAGGCTAAAACTCGATGGGGATTGATATTCCCATGTTTTTAATGGATGGGGATTTGAATTCCATTGTTTTCAAGTCAGAAAATTCAGTGGGGTTGGAAAAAATAGCACCAGCAAGGACAAAAGATTATGTATATTTTCCACTGAAGACAATATTATGACTTATTTTTCCAGTTGGAATAAGTCTCAGCAGGTAGACAAAACTGGGTCAAACACTGGGTCGATAAACTCAAACTTATCTTCATTTTTCCAATGAAAAATTGAAAGTCTTAACCAAGAAAGTCAAAGAATGGCCACAATTTTAGAAGAATGATCTTAATAGATTTTGACCCGTTTTTGAGCAAATTTCGTCAAGTGTAATAAACAAAAACACCACCAAATGTGTCTGTTTTACTAAATTCTGTCCTTTAGCGGAAAGCGAATTGATTTGAAGTTTTACTAGGCTGCCCCCCCCTTTCCTCCCCAGTCCACAAAATGCCAGAACAACTAATCTATCTGTATGACTGTCAAAAAAAAGTTGTTTTGTTGTTGGAAAGCTGTAAAACATTTGCCGGATTTTTTTTATACTTACGCTGTCCATATTCTAATGTGATTCAACGGCTTGACAAACGTAAAGTGATCATGTTTTAAAAAAGTTTTTAGATTTTGTAAGGATAGTAGGGGTAATTCGGCACCGTATCTGACTAACCGAAAGTTTGCTTAACCCTTCTTTCAATTTCAATTTTTTTTAATCATTAAATCTGATACAAAGTTTTTTCCTTTGAGATGGTAGTCTATATAACTTGATAGTTTCGAAAAAATATTAAAAAATCGATATCGTTTAGATATCGTTTTTCCCAGTCTTATTGACAAATGATGACGCCATATTCTGACAATGCTAGGGAACATTTTTACTTGTCTTAGGTTTTAAACCAAAATTCGGATACCATCCGAAGAGCTTTTGAGGCACAAGCTTAACCGGCGTTTACGACGACGGGAACCGTGATAAACTTAGATAAGTTTTTTTTTGTCAGGATCAGCCGGTTGCACGTTTTCTATTTTATATGGATTACGCTTTTTACGATTTTAAGGCCTACTTCAGTTCGTATGTAATAGTATATGCTTGATTGTAGAACCCCGGGGTGAAAATAGCGGTGCCGGGCGTGTGCGAGGAATAAGGGTCCCTCTTTCATGCCCTCGAAAGTCCCTCAAATGGGTACAAAAACCATTAAAAAGTATTTAGGTCTCTGTAAGGGTTCAAAATTACCAAAATCAAAAATCCATTCCTTCAAAGGGTAATAAATTCTAAACCAGTCTGTAAAATGCGCGTTGACCACCTGCCGGAACTCAGAAACTACGTGAGCAGTTAGTATTTTACAGACCGGTCCGTTTTTTACCTTAAATGCTCACTTTCAGCATAACCAGTTGTCCGATTTTACTGAAATTAATACATTTGTCATAATTTCAAGATAACAGTATTTTTCGATCACACTAGATGCAGTATCCTAGGGCTGTTAAGTCAAAAAAGGGCAATTTTGGGCCATTCTGTAAAATAGACGATACCAACAGGTGGCAAAAGATTTACCCTCTAACCCAAAATTATATGTCACGTGGAGTTGCCTCACAGAAATTGAGCAAAGAAATTAAAGTGAAAACAAGTTGGAGGGGGTTCCTATTTTCGGTATTTTCAAAGAATGATGACGATATCAAGTGGCGATGACTACCGTGAAAAGCACAGCTCAAAATCATATATTTACGCTGTGCCGACGAATCGAGATTCTATTCATCGCGCAATCAGCGAAGACAAAAGTAACCATGACGACCATCCAAGATCTTGGATGAGCGTCAAAGTCGATATTTTTATTCCCGTCGTTGAAAACACAACTTACAAAAAGTCATCAATGCTTTGTAAAAAGAGTCAGTGATAGAGAATCATAACATAAAGTCTGTCTATTATTTCGATTCAATTAAAGTGACATTTCCATAATTAAAAGTTTAGTAATTACTGTTATACATTTGGGGATCATGTAAAAGATTTCTTTCGAAATAAACTCATTTCAACTACACTTGGAGGTTTCTGGGGAATTCGTAAATAGTAAACTGCATACTGATACAGTCTGCTAGACATTAATATGGTAATATTTGCTCTTCATCTTTGATTTTTTCTACAGTGATTAGATTGACACATGCGCGATAAAATTTTATTATTTGTCTTCAGAGGTTACTATTTTCTTTGAAAACTTAACCTCTGATACTCAGGGTAGGCGATGACGTCATCAATGATGCCAAAATTTTCATCAAAGATGCCAATTCATATTTGATGCACACTTGCAAAATTTCAAGTCAATATAAATAAATATTTAAAAAGTTATCAAGAGAATTCATTTTGGGGGAGCCTCTTTGCCCCCTCCTCCCCAAGATGTTCGAAGGGTGAATTAAAGAGAAAGTCAATTGTTTTAGAATTTAGGTAAAGTGGACACCCAACCGGCACACAACATCAAAACAACGTCCATTTGACATTCATAACGTTATTTGAACGTTAAAACAACGTTGTGTGCCAGCTGGGCAATACCTTCACAATAACGCAATTTAAAATTTTCTGACACTGACAATGAGTCACTTTGTTGTTGTTTTTGCACGATATAATATTGTTTACAAAAATATCATTTACGAAATATTTGTTGTTTTGATTGGGATGTCATTAATTTGAAGTGGTATGGTAACCACTATGAAATACTTCTCGCACGCGATCCAAGTGTGTTACTATCCTGCACTATCACGTCGTCTGATAAGTCCGATTTAAAGGGATTTTCCTTAAAATTCATGATATACACCATTGCAATGTCTTCTGACATTGCATCACGGACCCAACAGCTGATTGGTTGTAAGACATGCAAGTGACGTAAAATCAGTCAATACATCACTTTCAACTAATCAGCTGTTGGGTCCGTGAAAGACATTGCAATGGTGCATATCATGAATCAGAAATATTTCTTAGTTGTGGAAAGCGTGGAGTTTTAAATTTCCCACAACAAAGAGCCAAGTAAGAATCGATTCTATTATTAGAAAAACTAATTTTCTATAAACGGTACACATTTTTCTACTGCCAATTTTTACAGGATCTAAAATATGACTTACTCTTGAGAGCTCTTTGGTAGTTAGCGAGAATGTTCGTAACTTGATAATTTAAAAATTAACCCGATACTATACAGAAACATTGAAAATCCTCTTATTCTTAATGGTGTGAGACCCTTGTAGTAGTAAGTCTTTCAATCACATCCTTCTGCTGCTATGATTATCAAGCAGAAACAATGATAGGATTTTCTCTATTATCTGTTCCTTTTGCACGCTGAATACACGCTTTTTTATTAGAACATCCAAAAACTTTGAAGCCATCGGTTGTTCTTAACTTTTTTAGTTTTAAGCCTAAAGATGTTCTTAACATGTTCTTTTTTTTGTCCATTTTCCTAAGAAATTGGGCCTTTTAGAGTCAACAAAGCCTTAAAATGTTCTTAACTTTCTCTTAACATTTTGGCCATTGAAGCCTTATGTTCTTATATAGTTTATTCTTATAAAAAACGTGTAAGATATTTCTGGAGCTGTCTAATCATTGAGTTCTAAAACTGGACACACTACAGTTTTATGTGCAGTCTAATCTTAGTAAAAACGTTTGAGGAAAATGATTGAAAAAGAAGAGGGTCTCACCTTAGTCCGTGTTCTTTTTTGTGAAATTAAATTTCCTTTGATGTCCTTTTTACCGTGCAAGTTCTCTTGAAAATGTTCACGTCTACTTCGCAAACGATGATATGAAAATAGAAATTGCTCAACCCAACAACTTTCTAAAATTCGTGATTGTGAAAAAGTTCTGTCCAAAACAAATGCCAAGTGTGTCTGATTCAATGCAAGATGGCCGCTGCAATTATTTTTATTGGCTTTCGTATTGTTTTGTATTCATTTTAAGATTTCCTTATAAGGAAAAACAATAACAATAAAATAACAATAGGGGGAGATTTAAAGTATTATTTCCTACTTTTGAGTTGAAGTGTGCCTTTGCAGCTAATGTTTATTTTCCGTCAAAATTCATAGACGTTATTTTCATAGCACTGCGTATGCATAGAAACTTGTGATGTCTAAGAAGTTAGTACGTCAAAATATCTTTAAGGTGGCACATAGGGAAAGAAGGGTTTTTTGCCACAAAATTGTTTATTTTCAAAGTGCTCTTCCACAAACTTGCATACTCTCAATATAAGAGGAAAAAAAGCTAATTATTTGAAATTTTTCTGATGACGTCACTAATCATGCGCATAATTATGCTAAAATCATATTGTATCTGTCAGCAAGGATATCTCTGGATAGACTTTTACTATGTAAAACTTTTGAATTTTTTTGCTCATAGGTAGATGAATGTTCTGTATGAATTACTTTTTGAAATTTTTGTCTCACTTGCTCCAGGTATGCAATCAAACTCGAATTTTCCAGGAAGGAATATATCCATGAATATATATTAGATTCTAACAGTAAAAATAGAAACGATTTCGAAAAACTGATTCATACGGAACATGCTGAATACGTTGAAGAACTAAATGTTGAAAATTTCAAGTCAAAAGCTTAAACCAAAAACCATAAAAATTCCCCAAAAGCAAGTTCTACTTACAGGAAGTCTTTTCAGCTCAACTTTGAAATTGAGGTTTTTCCCCATGCGCCACCTTAATACAACATTGGCTAGTTTGCGAGGGCTGTACTGAGAATATTGCCCGAGGTCAAGTAACGACCAAGCGAGAAAACAAGCGAAAAGAGGCTTTTCAAACAACCGGGCTCTGACGCCAAAAATGAAAATTGAGACAAATGATGTCAACGCAGTGTTCATTTTCCTTTGAAAAAACTGACGTCACAATGAATTTTCCTAACGACGGGCAACTCTGGACAATGTAGGCCCGTCGTCATGCGAAAAGAACCAATTGCATTTCGCAAAAGGCCGTGTAGCACGCTTCGAAAAAGTAACCGGTTAACAAAAAGAATAATGTCAATTTACGACTCGAATAACGTTAACAAATTGGGCATAGCTCCTTAAAATATTCTATGTATTCGTTAGCACCATAAAAATATGGTAAGAATACCACCATCATGGAATTTGGAAATTGAACCTAAGAATATGTCGTTTTCAGAACAACTTTCCTACAAATTGCAAGTTATCCCCAGCAATGCTAAAAAACCTTTCAGAAAAATCTCCAATTTTTAGCTGGTGGATTGCTACAGCTTCATCCAAGATCGTAGATTCGTTTGTGGATGATTAAATATATTCATTGAATAAATTTTTGATTTGTCGGTAACTCAGAGCCACTTGCACAATTTTCTATATTAATGATGTACATAGGGTCTATACAGTAGACAGCTCCAGGCTTTTAGGCCTTACTCTTAGTCTATAGGAACTGCTAAGGGTGGCCACTACTACATTTTTGTTTGTTAGATAACATTTTTCTACAAATTTGTTCTGTAGTAAAAATAAGAAAGCTTTTTGATTGTTTGTTGCCAGAAGAAAATACCTCTTCAGAATTGAGATTTTCAAAAAATTGTGGTTGGTAGAGGTTGGATTTCCGGAATTTTTCGACGTTTTGTTCTTTTCCCCTGACGAAATATAGATAGATGACAATTCTTTTAAGTTTATTATACCATTTTATCTTGGGTAAAGAGGAAAAAATATTTCAGATTACTCTGGGCTGTACACAAGCGGGTTTGAACTAAATTAAACATAATACCTTTCGGTAGAAAATTCAAAAATTTTTGCCGACGAATATTTTTCTGATGAGGTAAGGCTTCCAAAGCTGTGAACAGAATTCGCCAACACTTGTCTATCCCTAGGTCTCTCGGTGATGGTGAATTTGTTTATTATTTCACATTCCTGTAACACAGACCCTATAATGGGTTCTTACAGGCAAACAAAAATCACTACCGGATTTAAAATAAAGTTCCTAATTGGATCTTCCCATGAAGGTCAGTGGCGTATCTGAAGTGGTATCAAAAATTTATGAACGGAGAGTGTTTCTTATAAGATCTCCCTCTGTTGACCCTTGTGAACATTGAGTTTAAAGCACGAAGTGCTTATAGTAGAATCTCTAACCTTTCCCAGGCAAGAAAAAGTAAAGCCACTTATTTCCTATCCAGAATGCGCTGTAATCATGACGACTGATTTTATCTAGCGGTTCCTTTGTTTAGATTTTAGTTTCAATCCGGAGTTTGTGTAAAAACCACGCGCGGGCGTTCTGGATGGAGAGTAAGTGGTTTCATTTCCCATCAAGGAGACTTGAGTCTAGCCTTTCGGGCTTGAAAGTCAATGCTTGTGAACTTGCAGGTCAATTTCTCTCTAGCCTAGCCATCTCATAATATAAACACAACGACTTTAAGCAACAAGCAGCACAAAATATTCCCGTTTTTAAATGTCCATTTTTAAGACTTTTGAGTTTTAAGAGTTCCTTTTTATCAAAAAGTAACGATGCGATCAAATGTATGCGTGACTTGATCCGATTAAAATGTCATTTTGAAGCTTAACAAAGCTCTTAACACTTAAAAGTTATTGAGGTCTATGAAAATCGCATTTCGGTAAATATTTTAGTGTAATCACAACGTTACCCAAAACAAAACAAAATTCTATCAAACTTATAACGTCACGCGTTCTTAGGGGGCGTAAAGGTTTGGCCGTGTGTCGGTAAAAGATTTTTCTTCTGTAAGTGTTTTTAGTGTTTGAAGAAAAAAGGTGGAATTTTTAACGGTATCTTTAATCTATCCACATGACTTATCAAAATGTTTAAATATTACAAGAAGCCCTTCTTTTAGGCGAGGTTGGCAAAATATTTATTTAAATGATATTCCTATAAAAGTACTAAAAAAATTACTGAAGGCTGATGATGTAGTTGTCCGGGAGGGTTTACTTAGGCAACAATGGCTTAAGTGTTATTTCAGGGGATATTCTTAACTTTTTTATAAAAAATCGTCTAAAAATATTCTTACGGTATATTCTCAGGTTAGGATCGAAATTCGATCTGAATTTAACAAGAAATACACATCTGAAGCATGAAATGGAATTTTTTGTGAAAGTATCGAGCCTTACTATGATTTTCCCGAGTGTTTTACCCCTCAAAAATATGAAAAACAGGTTAAGAATAGTTTAAGGCTTTGCGGACCCTGAAACATCCTAGTCTTGTCTCCCGAATAGACATCCCCCCGCTAATTGCTAAAAGAGATAAAAAAATCCATCCCCCCGCTCTTATTAAGACCCCCCCCCCCCCCCCCACTAATTAAATTCGAATAATTCAATATTTTATTACAGTGTAAATAGACCTTAAACTTGTTAAAATTTCTCCTTTTTGTTAGTATTGGTTCTTATTTTACGTGATTATTTGTTAAAGTTTCTTTTTTGTTGTTGAAATGATATCAGTTAAAAAAAATTCTGTCTTCAAATTACCCCCCCCCCCCTCTTATTCCATCCCCCCCGCTTATTAGAATTTAGAAAATTTTCCTACCCCCCTGCTTGTTCGGACCCCCCCCCCCCCCTCCGTCTATTCGGGAGAGTATTTTTTAGGAAATGGGATTCTTACAAAATGGGGAAAATAAGAACATGCTAAGAACATTTTTAACTCTAAAAGCTAAGAACATCCAAAGGCTTTAAATTTTTTAGATGTTCTTATAAAAAACGTGTCTTAAAGAGCTTGAGAAATTTGCAAAGTAAGACCATTCACACTGTGGACGCGAAATAGAAAAATGATATTAAAATAAGAAAAAAAAACGTAAAACCCAAACAAATGAAACGATTGAAAGATTTGATCTCTTTCCCCAAGCACCATGATGAATTAATTAATAAATTAACATCGTATTAATTATAAACCACCATTGGGAAAAATAGAACAAAAGAAAAGATTAAGAAGATTTTATGTATTCGCACTTCTTTTTCTTCTAAAATTATTGATGAAACTGTTTTAAAAAATTAAATTTTCTGATTTTATTTTTTAATTTTTCCTTGAATTAATCATTTTAAATTCTATTTCATATTTAAGATAATAAAAATACAAAATATTTTAGGTGTTACCCAGCTGGCACACAACGTTGTTTCGACATTCATCTAACGTTATATGGACGTTGTGAACGTTAAATAAACGTTGAAACAACGTTAGTGTGCGAGCTGGGTAAAGATTTACAACTTAAATTTTTGTAACAGCGCTTGTTCATAATGTTTAGACTCCAACTCCAATATTATTAATTGTTAAAATTAATATATATAAATTATTTTTTAGATTCAAAACCCAGCTGCCACACAACGTTGTTTTAACGTTCAATAACGTTATTTGGACGTTATGAATGTCAAATGGACGTTGTTTTGATGTTGTGTGCCGGCCGAGAAAGGGCGTTGTCGATGAGTCAGTCGCGTTACTGGAATTTCTGCGTAAAATGCGTCAATTGAATTTTGCGTGGACTTTTGGAGAATTCAACCTTATTCCATAATTTTCGGTACCTCAGACAAATTTTGTGCTCCCCATTTAGCGCGTTCGAGTTATAAACCCTCTTCCTCACAGACCCGGTAAGGTTTTTTCAGCCAGTGAGGATGAAAATAACGGACTGAAACTCGATGGGGGTTGATATACCCATATTTTTTATGGCTGGGGATTTAAATTCTTTATGTTTTCAAGTCAGAAAATTTTGCAGTGAGGATTGGTTTATTTGATTATTTTCAGTGGGGACAAAAATTGGAGTATAATTTTACACCGGGACGATATTTTGGTAAATTTTTCCAGTGAGAAGGGGTCCAAGTGGGTCTGTGAGAAGGGGATGTAATTATAGAGACTCCACTTTTGTTTTTGTACATACGATATTTCGTTTTCAACACAGACCTTACCGGGGTAACTCCCCAGGGAGAAAGGAAATTGATATTATCTTTAAGACCATAGAAACATTCGGCGCGCCTTATTAATCAAATATTTTGAAGAAAAAAGTGTTAATTTTTCAAACTCTTTTCTTCTTCATCTTAAAACTAAAAATTAAATAATTAATACCTTGAGGGACAGAAAAAAAAAAGAAAAAACCCCAAAAATATTGTTTTCATCAAATTCCATTGTTTTATCAACTTCTTGTGTAAGTTTAAGAGTAATATCGCCTTTTATTAAAAATGATGATGATGTTAAAATTTTTTATAAGCATTATCAATCAAAGCATGATTTTAAAAGCTTACTAATTTTCAAGTTGAAGTTCGTTCGGTGAAGATCAGTTTATGGCCGTACCCAACCAAGAAAAGTTGGTGAAATTTTGATCTGCTTCTAACAAAGGTTTTTTTTTGAAAAACAACAAAAATTAACATTATATTTTCCATCCTAAATTATTTTTTCAAGGTTCTAAAAATTTGCATGTGTTTTATATTTGGTCCAACTTCATACATTTTTAATATCATTTTTACTTAAAAATTCAAATGTTTCCCTTGATTATTCCTCTTACACGTTTTTTTATAGGAACATCCAAAATTTTTGAAGCCTTTGGACGTTCTTAACTTTTTCAGATTTAAGACTAAAAATGTTCTTAACATGTTCTTATTTTTGCCATTTTGTGGGTATCTTTGTGCGTTTTTCTAAGAAATCGGGTGTTTTAGAGTCCCTAAAGCCTTAAAATGTTCTTAACTTGTTCTTAACATTTTGCCATCGAAGCCTTATGTTCTTATATAGTTTGCTCTTATAAAGAAAAACGTGTATTTATAACGACGATTTTTTTGTTCCTATTTTTATTTCTTTTATCTGTTCATCCTTATTTTTTTTACCCAACATTCATCGCGTGTTTGAAAACCAAAATAAACTTTTCATTTCTTTAAACTGTCAAGTAGCACTTGCTTCATCCTGAGTTACAGTATAGTGACTTGTAAGTAAGTAAGTAAGTAAGTATGTTCATCTGGTGGCTGTCGACGGAGCCGGGAGTGAGGGAGTCTATTACCTGGGAGATCGAATGCTAAGGTGGAGAGCCACACCTACTCTCAGCTCCCAGTAACTTACCGCCTAGATCAGATTACCCAATCTAAGCTACTCATCCGCTGAGTTAGTGGTGACCGGGGATCGAACTCACAATCCTTAGATTTTAAGGCGAATGCTACCCGGCCACACGTGACTTATTCTATCATTTCCCTGGTCAAAGGCTTTCTTAGACACGTGGATAATATTAGGACGTGGGGTTTGTTTATTTGATTATTGGGAATAAATAAGTTCATACCTATACAATAGACAGTTACTGGCTTTTGGCCTTTTTCTAGAGTAGGAGTTTTACGTTCGGAGCGAAGGAAGATATGACGTATAAATTAGTTCATAGCAAGCTGATAATAAACGTTGTCTCATCGTCCATCTATCGTTAAATAAACGTTATGGATGTTAGAAAAACGTTGTTTTGACGTCTTAACTTGTGTCATCTGGGTTACTACTTGTGAATATATTGCTTTGACAGTAAATTTTGAGTGTTTTACGTACATCATTGAGTTTAGAGTCCGAAGGGCTAGAGAGGAATCTTCAACCCTCCTTTCTCAAGCACCAAGAAAAAGTGAAGCTTCTAAGCTTTGCGCCGCTGTTAGAATGATAGATTGAATTGAGCGCTTTCGAGTGTTTTCATGCGGCATATTCGAGGTTTGTGTAAAAACCACACGGGTCACGCGTTTTGGATACCCAGCTGACACACAACGTTGTTTTAACGTTCATCTAACGTTAAATGGACGTTGTGAACGTTGGATAAACGTTAAAAGAACGTTGTGTGCCAGCTGGGTAGGAAATAAATAGTGGCTTCATTTCCCATCTAAGAGTTTCAACTCTAGCCCGGGGGCTTTGAACTCAATGAATGATATATACATGCCTCAAAAGTGCAATTGGGGATAATTTCATGGTGGCTTCTTTTGAAATATATTGCTTGACAGTACACTTTGAGTTTTTGTACAATTGGGAATAAATTCATAACTTCTTTGTTGATAACAACTTTTGACTCTTTGTTGTTTGTTCTTCTGACAAGATGGGCGATAGTCTTAATGCGTCAATGTGACATTCAATATCGTTAAAGCAGCGTCCACCTGACGTTTATAACGTAAATAAAACGTTAGATAAACGTTGAAACAGCGTTGTGCTTTGTGGTGTATTGGGGAAAATTTCTAGGGGTGTTTCAATTTGGCACCCTTTTTCGAAATTTTTATCTGCACCCTGCGTTTTATGCAGTTTTGCAAAAAAAGTACATGCGAGTGAAGAAATATTTCACTCTGGTGGTCCCCATCGTTATTCAAATATCACTCTTTTTAAAGGGTATCTGAAGATGTTTCCTCGGTAACCCTTTGGCTCCATCGGCTGAGCCTCTATCCTGCTACAACGCGCTTGTTTGTGTTGAAACAAGGAAGAATTGGTTAAAGAATCCTTTAGAATAGTAGCGTGATATGTGGTAACCACCGCAATTTCTTTGTTTACTAAGTTTGTCTTGGTTTGGTGAGTTTGCTGAAAGAATTTGTATTATATTATATTATATATTGGCACTTTTGGGGATTTTAATGTTTTTCAGAATTTAAAGGTTGGGCGAGGATTGAGGTTTCAGTACTTCCACTTTCTTTCATTAGATTTTTCGATTTGGGAGGGGTTTAGTGCACTTCTAGGCTATATTCTCAGCCTAATTGGAACATTTTTGAACTTTTAGATCCTGAGATCCTAAGGGCCTAGGTCCTAAAACTCTACTTTCCAACCGTACTTTAAAGCACTTAAAAATCACTTGCGGTTTTCAAATTTGAGGGAAATCCCCTTTTGAGCCAAATATTATGGTGAGGATTGCAGGAGACACTCATTTTTTAGGAGGAAATTGAAGCCCAGACCTTTTTTGATTGGGGAGATTTTTATTTTTCCGAACTATTTCGAGCACGAACGAAATTTCTAATTCCTTCCAATTTATATGAAGATTCGATTCTTAAAATGTTCTTATTTTCACAATTTCGTGAGTATGTTTGTGCGGTTTCCTGGAAAATATAGGTGTTTTAAAGTTCGCAAAGCCTTAGAATGTTTCAAAATTGATCTCAATATTTTGGCCGTTGAAGCCTTGTGTTCTTATAAAGTTTTTTGTTATAAAAACGTATAGAAAGTTTAAGTAAAATAGATATTATTTAACGAACTAGTGAAAATCTTCTATAATTATTTTTCTAATAGATTATTGTCGAAGTCGCGTTTGAATAGGAATCTTTTTTTTCAAATCAAGGTCAAATTCTTGTTTATTTAGCTAATTAACTAAATACCCTTTTAAGATTTTTCAATAGAGCTTAATTCGATAGACAATTGATTAGCTTTGATTTGCATTCAATTTCAAAACAATAGAACACATTCCAACGCTATTCATTCGATTGATTAGTATAATTAGCACGTTCGATTCTAAAAACAATAGCTTTTCAATTATCTCTTTTTAATATGCTGAAAGTGAGTCAATTTTCAAAGCGTCTTTTTCTATTGTTTTCTATGTTTGTTACCATAACAAGAATTTGATGTAAACAAAAGGATACAGTATTTACATGAAAAGCTTATAATCTCTATTGCAACTTATATTTTAACAAACAAAGATTTCTTTTGTTTTTATTACATTGCATTGTTTATGTTGTGGTTCTTGTTATTGATTAGACATGGAAGATTTTTAGATAAATCCTGTCATTCATTAAATTTGATTTTTTATTTCGATACTTCAGTGGTTGATACCATTTTATCAATAAATGGTATGAGTTACAAGGGGGCAAAAGGTTTGTACACATTTTTTTACAAGAACATTGAAGCCTTCGGATGTTATGAACTTTTTGAGTTTTAAGCCTATTCTTAACCATGTTCTGATTTTCAACATTTTTTGAGCATTTTTGTCCATTTTCCTAAGAAATTGGGTATTTTAGAATCCATTAAGCCTTAAAGTGTTTATTTTTCCGAACTATGTCGAACACGAATGGGAATTCTAATTCCTTCCAATTTATCGGAAGATTCGATTCTTAAAATGTTCTTATTTCCACAATTTGAAGGAATATGTTTGTGTGGTTTCCTGGGGGCTCCCCCAGGGGCTGGCGTGACGCGTAAATGACCCTTTTTTCTGTCGTGAATACGTGAATTGGACTTTGTCAACGCGTGAATACGTGAATTGTGATATCGGCGTGAACGTGAAAATAAGATTTTACCAGCGTGAATTCGTGAATCGAGATTTTGAGCGTGAACGTGAAAAGCAAATATTGTCTAAAACAAAACTGAATAAACCTAAATATGTGAAATTTTCTTGCTCGCTTCGCTCGCATAATCCTTGATATCATATTGACCTATTGCCATTGTAAAGTTATTCAAAATAATCAAAAATTGAAACAGAAACAAATACTTTTCCTTATTTTTCTAAGGGCGCATTTTTTGATGCAAATATTGCATCCAGCGAGAGTGTTTTGAGCCAAAACCAAAAAGTCTAAATGAGAAAATTTTCTTCGTCGGCGCTAATGCTGGTCGTCTTTCTGTAATCGCTTATATTGTTACTAAATGCAGTACACAATATGATACCGCATGAACTTGGAGACAGTGAAGGGTATTTGGTTCTTCGATAATTTACAAAAGTAGGTAGATAGTTCTAAAAACTTTTATATGATTGCATCATCGAACATTCAGAAAAAAACTCTTGTGACGCCGCACCGTGTAAGGCAGGTACGTCACTCGCCGTACCAGATTTGTACCAGTAAATGGTCAGTGTTGAAAATAATCAAAGATTCTGAATGAATTGTTTGACCAAACAAGGCATATTAGGGTAACAATAGTGTGTTAAGGCCGTTTTCTCAGCAATGAAAGAGTGAAAATTGTCAAAAAATTTTCGCGCTCGCTTCGCTCGCTTTTTCCTTTCCACAGCTTTTCTTCAATGAGACAGGGGGGCAAACTTTGGAATTTTCGTCCTCTGGTTGTACCACCTTTTTGAAGCTCGCGCTTTTCCAGACCATGAATTTGAGCCAAACCTCGATTTAAATTGATTCTCAAAATAAAATATATTTAGGGCCTGCGACGAAGAAAATCGGAGGGAAATCCTTAAAGCTAAGGCTTAACTTTGCACTTACCTCCCTTAAAAAGCAAATTCAGGCAGGGTTTATACCACCGTACGCCAGAGAGGTAGTTTTTTGTAACTTTGGCGTGATAGACGTGATAGACAGACCTTAAACATTGCCCTATGAAAGCTCCAATAATTGTAAGAGGTCTTAAAAAGTCGACGCTGTCGAGAATAAGGTCAAAAAACTGCAGAAAACGTTATGTTGGCCATAAAAAGGTCAAATTTAGCCCAATAAGGTCACAATCGTTTAACAAAAGAATTAAAAGCAAAATCAGCGCGTGAACGTGAAAATGGTTTTTTTCGCGCGTGAATACGTGAATTGGCAAAAAATTTTGCGTGAATACGTGAATTGAGGGTCGACTGGGGGGGGCCTCTTCCTGGAAAATATAGGTGTTTTAAAGTTCGCAAAGCCTTAGAATATGTTTTAAACTTGATCTTAACATTTTGGCCATCGAAGCCTTATGTTCTTATATAGTTTTTTCTTATAAAAAACGTGTAGTTAAAGAAATTATTGGGGAGTAAGACGATCGTGCTTTCAATTTCTATATTTACACCAGTAGGCAATGTTTTTTTCCCAGCGAAACACACCCTCCTCTCGAACCCACTGGGACCCCACTGGCACTGGAAAATAGTGGCCAAAATATCTTCCCTACTGGAAAATTATACCCCAATCCCCCCTAAAAGTATGTAATCGAATAAACGAGACCTCACTGCAAAATATGGGGCTAATCTTACCATCTCCGTTGAATTTTCTGACTCAAAAAAAAATGAAATTCTGATCCTCAGTCATGAAAAAAGGAGAATGTACGTTAATTCCCATCGAGTTTTGGTCCGTAATCTTTACCCCCGGTGGCTAAAAAAAATCCTACTGGGTCTGTGAGAAGGGAGTAAAGCGAATAAAGAACACTGCCTTAGAATAATGTTTTTAGCCTTTGGTTATCAATTGAATGAGCTAAAATATTCCCTTGTCACAGCCCAAGAATAAACCCGACGAAACCCTAGAATATAAAAAATTCTCCATAACTATATAAAAGTTTCAATTCTTTATCGTTTACAGCACATTTTGTAGTATAGCATGGAAACACCAGTTAGCAATGGACAAACCACTAACCCTGCTGTTGCCAACCTCCCAAACAAAAGAATTTCTGATAACGTCATTCAAAAATACCTTTACGGCTACAAAGAAATGAGGCTTGTTTCGTCGGAAGAAGTTTTATCCACTCTATTGAAAGGTAAGTTCTAGTTTCTGCCCTGTCTATTTTGTTGGTTAAAGTAGGCTAAAAGTGGGCAGAACGTTGGGAATTACAATCTTTGCTTGAAAAAGGTTGAAAGAAGTCATTGTTTTGAGGTCAAATAAAGAGAGTAATGCATTGACTTTAGACAGCCAACGTTCTGCCAACTTTCTGCCAACTTTAACTAACATTTAGAATACGCAGGGCGAAAAGTGGACCGTCTTAACCAGAGCTAAACGGTTTAGACGGACAACTTCTCGCCCACTTTTTACCTACCGTCCTGCTTCTTAAAAGAAGCAGGTCAGAAAGACTCTAGTTTAGACAATCCTGTCCCACAGCCACGTCGGAACTTTTTTCCACAGCGGGATGAAAATTTCGTGATTTATTGTTTTCAGGTTAAAAAATCCAGTGCTGTGGGGATTGCTTTTAGAGCACAATCTTTTCAATTGAATATCTAATGGGGATGAAAACAAAGTCTTTACAATCTGGGCTGAAATCGTAGGGTATTATTCACATTGCGTTATTCCCACGAAAATTTGGCCAAACTTTTCAGTGGGGTGGGGGTTCCACCGGACGACACAGGGGTGTAATCATATTTTTTAGTTTTACACATCCTTTTTATTTTCATCATGAGAGGTCCTGTCGCAGCTCCTCAAGAATTGAATCCTTTTTGAATGTCTTAACGTCTAATTCGATCATAGGTCATAGAATTACTCCCTGTTATTCATCTCATACAGTCAACTCTCTAATTCGAACCTCTATTATTCGAATTTTTCTGTAAAATAGTGGTCCCCTCAGCTAGAAAGTAGTATAAATTACTCTTTGTAATTCGAAAAGAAACTTCCTGGCCCCTTGAAGATCGAATTAGAGAGAGTTAACTGTAGAGTATCCTTGATGGAAAAAGTATATGCTCGACTTTGAAAACTTTCATTTTACAGGTCAAATACGAAAGTGCACCAGCCTACCGGAAACACCACCTCTATCACCACGTAAAATCAGAACACCTGATGAAATATCATTATGTTCGTCAAGTCTACCCGGATCGAAATTTGGAGCATGCGCAATAAAGAGGATTCAACAAGGCACTTGGTTTGGTCCTTTCGAAGGGAAGTTAGTGAGGACGACCGAGATTTCATCCAGTATGAACACAGACCACATGTGGGAGGTATGTTTAGCAAGACTAATTTGATTAGTTGTTTTACGGGCCCGACCGACCTTGAAATTACAAAAATCGAAAAAAAACTCATTTTTGTAGTATATTTTTATTTTCATTGCTTTACAGACTGCCAAATTTTCAAAATTTTGGTTGTTTTTCCAAGGTTTTGAGAATTTATTATTCATGATTTGACCTTTTGTGTCTTTTTATTTTCTATTTCGCATTTTCGTCAAGATGTAGTAGTTTTTACTACCTTTTTAGAAGATTTTATAGTTGAAATTCTACTTTTATTTTTATTTTTTCGCCGATCGGCCGACCCTCATTTTTGGGTAGCTTGGCCCGTAAAACAACAAATTAAATTGGCCTCGCCTTTTAAAATTGGAATCTCCAAAACTCGAACATGCACGGGGAACAATTTGTTCGATTTAAGGAAATTTCAAGTTATAGAGTAAGGTTTACAAGGCACTGTTAACTGAAGGTCGATAAAACTTGTTCGAGTTAAGGAAACAATCCAGTTATAGAGGTTGAGGAAATTTTTGAAGTAATTTGAGGAAAGATTGAATTAAATTCATCTCGGTTCTTTACATCCTAATGCGGCTTCGGTTAGATAATGTAGTTACAACAAATACTGTTAATAATAATTAGGTTAGGCCTTAAAAGCCGGTATATGGTTTATATTATTGATACACCTGTTAGACTCAGTGGACAGGTAGGTTTTTTTGTGCTGGCATTTATTATTTATCCTGAAAATAAGACCAAGTCGCGAAAAAGCGGCTTTGTCATTCATTCATTCATTCATTCATTCATTCATTCATTCATTCATTCATTCATTCATTCATTCATTCATTCATTCATTCATTCATTCATTCATTCATTCATTCATTCATTCATTCATTCATTCATTCATTCATTCATTCATTCATTCATTCATTCATTCATTCATTCATTCATTCATCATTCATTCATTCATTCATTCATTCATTCATTCATTCATTCATTCATTCATTCATTCATTCATTCATTCATTCATTCATTCATTCATTCATTCATTCATTCATACTCTTTTTACTCTTTTATCACCACAGATCTTTCACGACGGAGAAGTCAGTCATTTCCTTGACGGTTTTAACGAAAATAACTGGATGGCTTTCGTCCGCTGCGCTCGCCATAAGAAAGAACAAAATCTGGTCGTTTTTCAATATCACGGTTGTATTTATTATCGTTCAACGAAAGATATTTTGCCAGGAAATGAGCTCTTGGTTTGGTATGATACAAAATATACACAGCTTCTTGGTATACCATTGACTTGGAATGATAACAGAGGTTTGCATACTACACCTCTGTTTGCTCTGTGTCCCAGTGGAATTTTTTCCCTCAGTGGAGATCAAAATTTCTATCGAAATCCTCATTGGGATGTATATTCTATTGTTTCAAGCTCCAAAAAGGGCATCATATTAAGGATGGTTTTGGAGTGTAAATTTTTCCATTCGATTTCTATAAAAGAATGAAATTACAGGGTATACCTCCTGAAGTGAGTTAAAAATTCAGCGTACTTTTTTCACCAAGGGAGATTTTTTGGCTGAGCTTTCAATCTCCACTGGGTCTGTGACAAGGTGCGGTTTTATGTAATTTCCGAGAAGAGTCTGATTACTCTGCGTTGGCACGTAAACACTATAAAGGCCATGGCTCTTTAACAGAATCTGCCCTGTTTGGATCACCGCTATGATCTTTTTCTTCCAGATTTGGAATGAATATTAAATGAGCTTTTCAGTACAATGATTAAGCGACCGTAGTACAGTGGTAGAGCATCCGGCTACGGTTCGCAAGGTTGTGGGTTCAACCCCCAGCCGGGTTATACCAAAGATTCCCAAAATGGTACTTGATTCCTCTCTGCTCAGTAACTAAGAGAAGGATCAAGGGTAAGTGGAGAAATCCAGGGAGAAAGAGTGGCGCCCTCCCCTACCTTCGGGTAGATAGCTATCGAAAGAGGAGCCTTCGGGTCGCCTCCGACTGCGGTCGCAGACTTACTTACAATGATTTGCTTAAAACTAAAACAATCACACCAAAATAAACGTCAATATCAAACATAAACATAAGAGGCATTTTAAAAACCACAAGGTTAGTTTGAACAACCAGGCCATGCTTGTGTTATAAAATATCAACTTTATTCCCCACAGGAACAACAAGCAAACGAAAGAATTCATTGAGTATTTGCACGGACGATCCATCAACACAACAACCACAACAAACAAGACGAAAACGTGAAAAAGTCACACCACTATCATTGTTACAGCAAATCGACTACAAAACACAGCCTCCACGTAAAAACGAACTCGAGTTTTTAGCAAGTCTGATTGCTAAGAATGCTCCATCTACACTATCAACAAATTATGAAAACTCTCCTTTCTTATCGAGGAAAGATCTACCAGTTCCGCCCTCTACTATCCGCTGCGACAAATGCTATTTCTCTTTTCCCAACAAAGAGCTTCTCATAACACACAAATGCAGCGCAATACCTTGGATACCACCACCTCCGCCATCAAATCTAAGAGGTGGACCACCCGTTGAGAAACATCAACCTCTACACCGCCCAATACACGTTAATACGCCTTACGCCCCAGGAATCGACTTCACGCCAGCTTCAGCCCTTAATCCACATTATCACAGTTATTATCAAAATCTTGCGCATGCGTACCCTTCACCTCCTATGGAGCCGCCAATCAAGAACTTTGGACCTTATAAATCTAGTATTTTACCATTAAAAAACTTTTAAAATAGATTTTGTTTGAAAAATATTTAACCTTATCGGGGAAAAAGTTGTCGGGGGAAAGTGCCGAAAATTTTTCACTGATATTTTATCCCAGACCAAAACTTTTATACCTAAAATTTTACGCGGTAACTAATATTCGAATCTAAAAACTGATTATAAAATCCTGACATTTTTTTCCCGATAAGGTAAATCTTTATTGCATCGATTTTCTAAAACAATAGATAGAAAGCTTGATTGTGATTTTAATTGTCCACCTGATGAGGGGATTTCTGTTGCCTCGCAGATAAGAGGTTGTTCTAGAAAAGAATTTGTCTTCTTATGAATCTTGTAAAGGTTTTATTAGCGGATTTCTTCAAACAATTGACAAGTTTGTATAGTGAAGATTTTTCTTACCTTTTCTTATTATTCAAATTAGACAACTATTTATTGAAATTCCCTGAAAAATGTTTATTTTATATGTTTATCAATTTTTTTTGTATTATAGTTGATTTTGTTTATAGTTTACCTTAACTTATTCGGTATTATGATTTTTTATAAAAATAAATTTTCGTTTTCTATTTTTTGTTAATTTTTTTACTCAATAAATTGTATTTTTTAGATATTTACAATATTAATTGAAGATTTCATTTTTCGAAGTTTATTTACTATTTACTTATAAATTTTGAAATGCGCGATTCTAATTTACAAGATTGTTGATGTCACCATGAACATATAAACGACTGGACATCCATCTCCTTTGTCTTTTTGTAGAAAAGGCTGCTAGCTTCGTTGCCGCCTCGTTAAAAGCATAAAATGAAACAATAGATTTTGATGATATACCACTTGGGAGTACCTTGCTAACAACGTCAAAACTTTGACAAAAGTCTCTGTTGTTCTACTCTTCTCAAGTCTTTTATCTATATCATAACAAAGATAACAGAGGCAAATCATCGTCAGCTTGTCAAAACTCCGACTAATATTTCTAAATTTTGACTTAAAAGTGTCTAATAATTTTAGAAAGTGTCGCATTCTAATTTCGATATTCTTATGACACAGGCTCTATACTTTGGCAAGCTATTTTTTTCAAGTCATAAAAAAATTATTGAAGTGACAAAACTGATTCAAAAGTATACACGCAGTTGAAATTCTGCATTTTAGAGTTGAAAATGTTTATAAAATATATTACAAACTTGTGAAAAAATTTGAAAATAATTTTTTTGTACATTAGGAGTAATGTTCAAGCTCTATCAATCCTTTTACCTAAATAATTCAAAGAAATAAAATTATGACGGAATATTGTCGGATTTTTTATAACAATTTTGAAATACAGGCGGCAACGAAGCTCGCTTCAAAGAGACAATAAAAGATAGATGTCCAGTCGTTTATATGTTCATGATGTCACTGTACACTGAGCTTTTTATTTACCGAAAGATATCGATAACTTGCAAAATACGGAAGGGAAAATGTAATTGAGAGAATCGGCTGGTTTTAACCTGACTCTCTCTGATTTTATTTTACAAAAAACGCAAAAAAAGTAAAGTTTTATAAAAAAATTCGATTGAATGAATGTAATTAGAAAGTGGTATGCACTGTAGTAGATCTGAGCCGAACTCAGTCCAGTCAGTCCCTTCCGAAACAACCAAGGTCTTTCCAAATAACAGTAATTACTAAACTATTAATTATGGTAATGTTACTTGAGTTCAATGGAATTGAAATAATAGATAAAAATCTTTATTATGTTATGATTCTCTATCGCTGACTCGCTGAAATTTTTGAGCTGTGTTTTTTAACGACTCGAATGAAATTATCAACTTGAACTTAATCAAAGATCTTGGGTTGTCGCATCATGGTTACGAAATATGATTTCAGCATGTGATTTCACGGTATAACGTAAGCGGTTTTTGTTTGTGTTGTCCCGGCGAGGCTTGGCAGATAAGGTGTATGCGGAAGGGAAGGGCCCTGACACAAATCCAATTCTAAGAGAGACCAAATGAAATTTTAGTTGAAAATTTACCTTTTTAAAGAGGGACATTGTTAATTGAAATTTAATTGAGTGTCCACCAACCCGCTATAGCATCTATAGACAAGAGACGAAGAGAGGGTCCTGAGGGTCTATAGTTTTAGAGTGCGTTTTGAGACGACGGCCGCACAAAACCGACAGATTATTACTTGAAATTAAGTGTAAAATGGCCCTTAAATCTGTCGATTCAGCATTATGTCATTTCGTGGTGCAAGTTTTCACGTGAGGATGGACCTGTACATACGGTCCGCATGTCATTTCGGTGGTGAAAAACTTTATATGATTTGTCTTAAAAAGTGAAATGTTTTTAGTGTTAACACTCTTCAATTCTACTTACCTCTATTATTGTCTCCATCTATCAATACTCTGAAAACAGGTATCATTATCAGATATATTTTTTGAGTTGAGTTTTTTTGTATATCTTTTTTTTTAATAGGTGGATTATAGTCAGAAAATCTGCCGTTTACTATCTTCGCTTTCTGATTTGAATAATGGCGCTGTGATCTCTACTTTTCCCCCGTCTGGTGTTTCTTAATTTTTTGTTTCATAAATGTCCGGTGTCCAAAATTCCCTGTATGCAACACCGGACTGACACCAGACTTGAGAAATGGACCGGATACTTTTTGCCACCGGACAGTCCGGTGCGTCGGCAGGGTCCTGTATAGAAAGGCTGTGCTTGCTAGTCAATCTCATAACTGATCGTCCATTCTGCGCATACCACACCTTGCTCTAAAATGATGTGGTGAATGTGACGATTGTTCAGCCAAAACAATCAAAACCACGTTTTGCTTTAAAACGAGAAGCCCCCCAGCAGTTGGCGTAATGGCGTCCGGTGTAGCAAAAGGATACTTTTTGCCACCGGACAAATACACCGGACAGTCCGGTGCGTCGGCAGGGTCCTGTATAGAAAGGCTGTGCTAGCTAGTCAATCTCATAACTGATCGTCCATTCTGCGCATACCACACCTTGCTCTAAAATGATGTGGTGAATGTGACGATTGTTCAGCCAAAACAATCAAAACCACGTTTTGCTTTAAAACGAGAGGCCCCCCAGCAGTTGGCGTAATGGCGTGATGGAGGGGTTTTCGTGGCGTGATGGCGTAAAATTTAGAAAAAAAACGGTGTGATGGCGTAAAAATGAAGTGCATGTCGGCATGATCGTGAAAGCGAGTTTTTTTAGGCGTGATGGCGTGAAATTTGCAATTCAGTGTGATTGTGAAAATTATATTCAGTTAGGGAAACCATCCAAGATCCTGCCATTCTATAAGCCAGCAAAAACTAAATGACACTTGTAAACTTAAGTTTCTTACCATTTCCCATAGAAAACAACCAAAACATTGCTACTTCCCAAAGCCGGAGACCAAAACAAATTATCTTCCAAGATTATGGCGCCCTTTTGGATCTATTGTTAAGGCCATCTAAAATGGTGGAAAGAGTTGCGGAAAGACAAAGGCGCCCGCTGCTTCGAGGGTGGTAACGCCAAAACGCCCAATATGATCTTCCAACAGAAGGCGAGTTAGTTGCCGCGCAAGTGACGTCACACACTCCACCTCAGCGCACAACGAACGGTGTTACAGTGAATATCAATAATTATAAGAATATCTTATGTGCTTACCTTCAATAAACTTTAAGTGGTGCTTCATTGAAAATGAAGAAGGTATATAAGAAGATAAAAAATGCGCTGGATAATTTTCAGTATAACAGTTTGGTCAATCATTGCTGAAAGTTTGAAAAAGTTTTTCCGACGCGAAAAAAAATTTCAGCCAATTAAAAGCACAGTGTGCTTATACTTACTTTGTTTTCTACATCGTCTAGGCTAAAAAAAGTGAGAAAAGACACGAACGCCATTTTTTTATGAGTGTTGTTATGATTTTTTTGATTGCGGCTGCGTACAGGAACTCGCCAAATGTTCCTAACTGATATTTATTACTTGAATCGTAATTTGCCAATTTAGACAGTTACATCAATATGCCTTCTTACCTGTCTTTAAAAATATAAATAAAAGTAATCACGGAAAAGGACGCAAAAAAAAGACATAAGTGTGAGAACAGAGTAATCAAACTCGTTAGAAAAAGTACCATTAGAAGTCATAAAAAATCAACCTGAATAAATGCAATCGAAATTCCAGAGAACTTCATAATTCCCCAAACAACATTACATTACAACAAATGTAAATACACAGAGAGTACAAGCATATGTCAAACTCTCATCACATAAATTTTACAATTACGTCAGACAGTCAGGCACATCCTGGCAAATAAACGGGGTGAGCATTTGCATGGGGTATTCGTCACCCAGTGTAAATGAGATAGGACGTCTCAGGCTAAAAGCGTGAAAATGAATAAAAATGAACTTCAAACTGAAAATGGGAAAAAAGGAAGAAAACTGGGAACTTTATTTTTTCATTAAAAGTTTCTTCAATCTTCAAAGACAAATTTGACCCATGGAAAAAAAATTTCATCTATGCAGTTCTTTGAAATGAAGCAAAATATTTCCAACCCAGTTCAATTGCGTGGGGTATTCAGTGCTATTACATCACTTTTGTTTTCGACCCCGTTCATTTGCCAATGGTCGCAAGTGAAAAATACCCCTTTCATTTGCCAGGATGTGCCTGACTGTCAGAGTAGACTACGCTCACCACCGAAAAGGTTTATTTGGAAAGGGTAATTATATTTTATTGTTCGCTTCTTTTTTAAAGATTCGCCGGGTTGGAAAAGTATGAATTTCTTTGTACATATTTTACCTACCCCAAATATTTAGGAGGCTGAGTTTTGAACGAATTGTCAAGTTGAAACGAACGATAAATGTATCAAGGTCTGCATAGTGTCCTCCCCCCCCCTTTATAAAGGGGGGGGGGTCAATTTTCCAGTTTTGAATGGGTGAGGGGGGGGGAAATGAAAATTTGAATAGTAAAGGGGGGAAAAAAGAGGGGGGAAAACATTGATAGTTGGCAAATTTGGTGGGGGGGAAGTGTGAAATCACTTCAATTTTATCTCAGCAACCAAGGTCAGTCCACATGATATCATGTGATTAGATCACGATTGAAAATTAACCAATTTTCGTTCTATTTTGTCTAGTATTCCTTTTGCAGCAAAATACGTCTGTGTCAGGTTGAAATTTGAGAAATTTATACGGGTACATGGGGGGAAATGATATTTTCAGAATTTTCTGGGGGGAAAGCAAAAAAGAGGGGGGAAACTAAAAAACTGAAAAGTCATAGGGGGGGGAAAAAGAGGGGGGAGATTTTAAAAAATCAAGAATTTGGTGGGGGGAACAAACCCTGGAGGACACTATGGTCTGTTTTATTTACCCCCAGGTGACTTAACAAAAGAGACTTAATTCGATGTTACAATCCAATTATTGAAAATTTGTCTCGGCCTTTTTATAATGAGCGAGACATACGTTCTCTGATTACGCAATTTTCATATTGACATTTTCGAGGCATTTTGATGTAACTGTTAGAGGGTCTATATATTAAAATTTTCTTGATCGTCACCAACTATGGTGGGGCCTCCTATAGATCTAATTTTAAAACATAAAATAAATGGTGCAAACAGTTTTATTCATCTACCATTTATCCTTGGTAGTTTCCAATTGTCTTTAGCTAGTCTTCAAAATAAGGTCGAATGCTATTAGGGTCCACGGCAATCTTTAATCGGATTCAATAATGTTCAATTTTGGCTGTAAAAAAAATTAATTTTGTTTAAAGATGGGATTTTTTCTTTATCTGATACAGAACAATAAAACGAATATCCAGTGAAAATTTCAAAGTTCTACTCCTTTCCAATTTTGAGGGAACTCGCGCGGGATGTGGGTCTGAAGATCGCAGTGGTTAAAAATTGAAAATTTCCCTCGTCGGCGCAAACCATGGTTGCGCTTCCTCCGTAGCTAACATTTTCCTCTCTTTCTTAGATGCTTATTCTTAGTTGTATCAAAGGCATCAGCTCCATCATTTCAGAAAATATGTATTTGTACTGTATTAAACATAAAGAAGCAACAGAATTTTTGTGAGGTGTAATTTTGAGCAGATTGGCATTGATCGAAGGAATCCTGTGGTGTTTTTAAACCATATTTTGGAAAATACAGAATGAATGAGGGCGATTTTAGCCAAACTAAATTGAAAATTTCTCCCCTCGGCGCAAACTATGGTTGTGCCTGCTCGCTCCCCTTTTGAAAATTATTCGCGCTAATTCACAACTAATACCCATCGGTCCCGTCAACGGGGAAACCAGGGGACATGGCCCCTCATGTTTATACTAAAAAAAGCTACTTGTACTTTTAAAAGATTTCCATTACCTCAAAAACTAATTTGAAGAACAACTTCCTAAGAAAAAGATCTACAGGTGAGAAGGCAACTACCTAGATCCGCACACCATCGGATAGGCTACTTCCTGGAAATTTTGCCGGAGCTCATTTACACGTGCATAATTATTTTTAATTGAGTGTGTAATCAAGGCCTTACAATCGAGGCGCTATCTCGGGAATTGAATAACAAATTCTGGTTGGTTTGTAAGCTGGATGCTGCATGTTAGTAATTGGTCATTGTGCTTTGTTTCAAGCTTTCGATTTTTACTTATACGGTAGAATTAGTTGAAATTTCACCACACCTCTGACAAAATTGCCATCAAGTTGAAAATTGGCACAGATGTTCTTTAAGGTATACTGAGTTACCAAAAAAAAGCCCCATCAATCTGGACAGGGGAAACCACTTTTTCGGACATGTCCGGAAAATATGTCCGAAAAAAAATATTGTTCAAATATACAAGTATTATATATCAAAAGAAAGATAATTTCAAGACGAGCAAAAAATTTGGCTACAAGAAGTCATGGAAATAAAAACAGAAAGAGTTATAAGTATCAGAAGAAACCCTGCTGTCCAATATATTTTTGAATTATGTAGTAGTATTCTAATCTACAGGCTTTTTCTCATATTCAATTTTCTGAAGAAAGCAGGAATTTGATGCGAGAGTTAGATTGTCAACAAAGTGCCGTAAAAAATCACCGAATAAAAGAAGAACTTTAAATCTTAAATGTATGTATGTATGTATGTAATAGTTTATTTCAAGTTGACGAACAGGGGGCCCCCCCCAGCGGTTTGCGTGAATGCGTGAATGGGCATTTTCGGTTGCGTGAATGCGTGAAAATTGGAAAAAAAATGCGTGAATGTGTGAATTAAAAAACTTGCGTGAACGTGAAAATTCACTTTTTGATTGCGTGAATGCGTGAATCATGGCTATTTTGTGCGTGAATACGTGAATTTTCCCTTTTTTCCAGAAATAATGTGCAGTTTTCTCGATTTTCTAATATTTCCCCGATTTTTCCCGAAAATTTTCCGATTTCCTGAAAAATCGGGTTATTGCGTGAAATTCGAGAGAAATTTGCGTGAATGCGTGAATTTCGAAAAAAAATTGCGTGATTGCGTGAATTGAGGGTCGGCTGGGGGGGCCTCGAACAGGTAGCAACAAAGGCTAATAAAAGTCAACGCTACTTTACAATTTGTAAGGTGATTACAGTTGAGGCACAAGGGCCTCTAAACCGTTCTTGTACAAAAAATCTTTTTAAAATATAATTTTTCACGAGGGCTTCCTTGTACCCTCCATTTAAAATCGTCATTCGATCTGGCTTTATTCATCTCGTCTGCTCTCTTTTTCCACTCTTTGATTTGTTCCCTCTCCATTTTTGTCAAGTCGTCGGTGATACTTAATTTCACGTAACTTCTCGTGTGTTTCAATTCAGTCAACCTTTATGAATCTGTATTTGTTATGACGTCTTTGAATACAACTTTGATTGGGCGCATAACCTTAGATTCTTTTCCAACACGAGAGACGTAGGTTGGTTGAGTCTTTAAATTAACGTCATTCAGAAGCTAAGTAACGAAATCGATATCTTCTTTATTATTTCATTACCCATGGATAATGATATTTGCGTCTGTCGATAGTTCCTTTGGCCTCATTTGTTCGATTTTTCCTCGTAGTAGCTGTTTCATGCTATTTTACGCTTAATTGATCATTGTTTTAGTCGCTCAGCAAAACTTTTCTGACGTGGGTTCGGTTCGGTTTGAATTTTGCAGTCTGTTATCAACGTCTCTCTATCTTGGATGTTAGTTTTGTTTCTAGCGTGGAAAACTGCTCGTATTAAGATTGGTAACTTGATTTTATCCTTGATGTATTCCTGATATCTTGCCTGTAAATCTTGATCATTGTTTAGACTTTTTTCACTCACTTTGACTTTTATTATCTTTCGCACGATTCGATTTCTTTATACTGGTGCGTGCAGCTTTTAATTCTTTCCACTTGATTGAACTTTTCTACCGAGTTCTTTGGCCGAGAGCAAAAGTTATACACACGTATTTTCGGTAACCTTTATTTAAAACATATTTAACTGGTATGGTGGTAGTCCAGTGCAGGCATAATGTAGCGTTCGTTGGCATTTATGACATTGAATTCTCATTTTTTCATCGTCTTTTATACAATTATGCTCGGTACATCGATTGTTGTCACTCGCATCTTCATCAGGGATCAGGATCTTGCCAGGTGATGTCGTTTTTGGTTGAAATTTGGCTATTTTTTCCATATTTTTAAAATTTTATTGAAAATTCTTCATTTTGAAAAATAAACGAAGAGCACAACCTTTCTGTTTGACGTCAAATTTAGTATATTTTCATTTTGAAGAATTGGGGCAAAAAAGTGAAACATTGAAATCATTTTTTATTGGTTTACAGTAATCAAAATAGGGGATTTAGAAAACTTTCTTTATTATTTTTTTTTTGCACAAACCCCTGTAACTATGGGGAAGCACACCGTTGCTAAGATGTTCGCTTGAAATCCAATTAAGTTAACTGGTTTCATGAGCTTTGCTACGGTATGAAGACTACCCAGATTGGCAAACATGAAGAAATAGAAGAAAAATCAGGGATGACACATTCCCAAAAAATACATAAACGGATTTTCCTACTTGAAATACTGTAACATTATTCATTTCCAAAATTATTTTTCAGTGATAAAATATTTTTCAAAACAAATATAACTTATTTATATTGAAAGAAGTGTAAATCATGGCAGTCCGTGCACGGTATGAAAACAGTAATGAAATTGGTGTTTATTCCAAACTGACAAACACATATTGTATGGTTGGGGTTGGCGCATCACAGAATTTCTACAGGTGAGTAGTGTTTTTCACCTGTATTTTATATCTTTTAATGTGGGAACTAATGTTTGCGAAAACCTATTTCATGAGACTAGTTTTTTTGTTCATTCAGGTATAGCTCAAAGATAGTTAAAAATTTCTCAGTATCCAATTTTGATATATGCAAAGTTTAAATGCCTAAAGTCTGTCCAGATATAATTGGCAGTGGAAACAAGAATGCCTGTAACTTTTGATAGTCAAATATAATTATGGAAATTTTTTTTGCTTGTTTTAGAGAATCAAAAGCGCTATATTTGAATGTATTTTTGGTTGAAAAATTCGCGATTTTTAGCGGTTTAATTTGCGATTGTAAAAATTGAGCTTTATTTCTACTTATGCTATAACATTCATTTTTACACCAGTGGTAGTTCAACCTTAGGTTAAGAAGTTTATTAAATTTCAAGGCAAACAGAAAAGTCCTTCGGAAGATATGGGACCCGAAATACCCTTTGGTCGCACTTTTCTGGAATTCAAATCTCCAACTTACAAAAACGGGGGTTATGTTATTTTTTTGAGCAGTGCAATTAAAAGTGGAAATGTTAAGTGTTGGTGCATTGGTATTATTGGTATCATTGATTATTTCGAAGAAGTGAATCATCAGTATTAATTAATGTTTTATTGAAAGGATAAGCATGAAATTATTGCCTTTGTTATTTTTAAGTCATTAAAGAACTTTGCTAATTCCCAAAACACTAAACACAGTTTGGCTATGAGGTCATTAAAGAGATTGTAAAATGTGTTATGATCGAAAAAACGTTTCATCAACCAGATCAACTACCCCGTTTTTAGTAATAAGTTGGAGATTTGATATTTCACAGAAAAGTGCTACCAAGGGGTATTTCGGGTCCCATATCTTCCGAAGGACTTTTCTGTTTGCCTTGAAATTTAACAAACTTCTTAACCTAAGGTTGAACTACCACTGGTGTAAAAATGAATGTAATAGCATAAGTAGAAAAAAAGCTCAATTTTTACACTCGCAAATTAAACCGCTAAAAATCGCGAATTTTTCAACCAAAAATACATTCAAATATAGCGCTTTTGATTCTCTAAAACAAGCAAAAAAAATTTCCATAATTATATTTGACTACCAAAAGTTACAGGCATTCTTGTTTCCACTGCCAATTATATCTGGACAGACTTTAGTTATTCTGTTTGTTTGAACATTAAAATTTAAAAAGTTTCATCTTTCATTCTTAAAATTTAAAAAGTTTCATCTTTCATTCTATAGTGTTTTTGAAGGGGAATTGGATGATGTCATTCCAGTCTTTCAAGCTTCTGTATCAGACTCTGCTATCGTAGGGCGCCTGACAGCTGGTTAGTGATTTACTAACTTATTTTTTTAGTTTTCTGCATACAGTATATTATTCACGTTTGGATAAAGGAACTTCCATGTACTGAAGATTTTGAACAAAATACTTTGATCAACCAGGGACGTGGGTGCTACCACAGGGTACTAACCCATAGGGTAACCCTGAATTTCAGCAGGAATATTTGTCTTATATAATCACCACCTCTTTTTTCAATACCCGGTACTAGCTTTTTTGAGAACAAAAAGGATTCATCTTTAGTGCCAGGTAATCTCTACTTTTGGGACCCCCGCAAATTTTTTTCGTTCGCGGACGCAAACCTGATTTAGCGGTCAAAGACCTAAATTAACGGTCAAAGACCTGAATTAACGGTCAAAGACCTGAATTAACGGTCAAAGACCTGAATTAACGGTCAAAGACCTGAATTACTGGTCAAAGACCTGATTTAGCGGCCAAAGACCTTAATCAACGGCCGAAGACCTGATTTAGCGGCCGAAGATCTGAATTAACGGTCAAAGACCTGAATCAACGGCTGAAAACCTGATTTAACGACCGAAGACCTGATTTAGCGATTCACCGGCCGAATACCTGATAGATAAGTTAGGGTCAGTTAAACTAGCTTGAACCATTCGGCAAGGCATCAGGTGCTATGGTCCAGTGGTTAGTGCAGTGGTATTGGAGACGAAAGATGAGTAGTTCGAGACCAGTTATTGGCATTAATTTTCATTATTTTTAGTTTAAAATCTTTTAACTTAATTTGTTTTCAATACTATTTCCCATTGAAACGTCATAAAAAAATCTTGAATGAATTTATAAAAAAGCTTTATAACAAATTTCCACAATTCATTTTCTCCGGGTCTTTGGCCGTTAAAAAAAAATTCCACCACTGCATCAAGTCTTCGGTTTTCAATTCATGTCTTCGGCCGCTAAATCAGGTCTGCGGCCGCTAAATCAGGTCTGCGACCGCTAATTCAGGTCTGCGGCCGCTAATTCACGTCTGCGTCTGCTGACAGAAAAAAAATCTGCGGGACCCCCATCCCCTATTAAGAAGCCGGTTATCAAGAATAATAAGGGTACAGTACATAATACCTATTAATATTTTGAGACCCAAATTAGACACCACTTCCTGGCTATGGGTAAGTACCCAGCAGCTTTGTACCCTTTATCGACTGGTGATTCCAGGATTTAGATCGGCAATTCATATTCCTTGATTAGGTAATTCAAGATTTTCTACCTTATTGAAAACTTAAAAAATATTCTTCTTGATTTTTTTGCAGGCAATCGTCATGGTCTCCTTGTACCAAGTACTACAACAGATCAAGTATGAAACTTTTATCTTTATTTTTCAACAACTTCTACGTTTATTCTGCGTGCTCTAAGTTCTCATTAGAGACAAATGGTTTGTTTTAAATATCTATACTAACTCTAGTTAATAATAAGGGCTACATACACTACACAATATATTGCTGAATGCGGGCAATATATTGAAAAGGTGTCCGCAATATATTGTCAGCTAGATTTGCAATATTCCAACAATATAGGGGGATTGTTTACAAAATGAAAATTCCTTTTTATAATAACCCGTTACGGTCCGAAAACTAAATTGTCGAATATTGCTCACCAATATATTGTGTACATGTTTTTTTTTATAAGCAAGTGTATGCCCCTTGGTCAGGCTCGTGTATGCTTAAGTTCTCAAAGTATCCAGGCATAGTTTATGCTTATTATATGCTTAAGAATCATGCTTATGATTCACCCCAAGCCAAGTTTTTAATGAAATTTCAGAAATTTTGTAAAAATTTGTTCAGATTTTAGGAGCAGTGGAATGTAGCTAACCGTGGAATGTCTTATTTTTACTTGACCTCTACCAAACCTTTTTAAACAGATAAAAACGACCACTTGAAAAATATTTCAGGCTGACATAATATGCTCATGTGAATTCTGCAAATCTGAGCCTTCATATGCTTATTAGCGTTTTGCTTATAAAAAAAACATGTAGTCTAAGTAGCCCTATACTAATTGCAGTGTCAAGATGAACTACAATAAATTTTCATGCAATTCTCTTTAAACTGCATTCAGCCCAACTTTCAACTGTAATCGACAGACTGATACTTTCCATTTTTAAGGAGTTAAAATGGACTCCACTTCTTTCAGATATCTTGCCATTATGACTTATTTTCAGATTTTTGATAACTTCGAAAAACCCCTGTAAACGAACATTGTATCGTAGAACGCGTATTTTACGGTCACTTTTTTGACCTACCAGGAGGTCCTATGAATTCACCTTTATTCGGTTCGTTCGTTCGTCACCAGCGACAATTTCCCTGAAAAAGATTTTTAGGGATTTTCTCGAGCTCTCATTAGTTTTTCTGACGTTTTGTTTATTTTAAATTTAATGTTTTCTGTTGATCAGCCAGGTAGGTCCATCAAAGTATTACTTTTTTTCTTTTTCAGGAACTTCAACATATTCGAAACTCTCTACCTGACGGTGTGAAACTACAACGCGTGGAGGAACGTCTTTCAGCGTTGGGGAATGTTGTTGCATGTAATGACTACGTCGCACTCGTTCATCCCGACCTCGACAGGGTAAGGATCAAATTCGTATGCTAGAAAAAATGCGTGTTTCTGCTGTTATAGCTATATAGGAACAGATGAAGTTGAGTTTTTCGAAGTTTTTACTCAATTTTATTGATATATTCTTATTGTTTTTTGATGAATATGTTTTGTTAAAAAAACTTTAAATTATTGCTTTTTGTACAGGACACTGAAGAGAATTTAGGTTTCGCGAAAATAAGTACCCGCAAAATTTTGTAACACGCGAAATTTAATACCATTAAGGTATTAGGCACTTGAGAGTAACATTTTAAATCATCCATCGGCTATTGTTTTTAAACAGGAAACTGAAGAGATTTTAGCAGACACACTAAAAGTAGAAGTATTCCGTCAAACGATAGCAGAAAATTCACTGGTTGGAACTTATTGTAGTATTAGCAATCAAGGTGGCCTGGTAGGTTGAATATATGTCGTGTTTTTGCAAGCGAATTTTCAAAGATGAATACAGAAACCAATTGTTTCATCTTCTCCACAACTCATAGTGTGCAGAGGGGTCTGAACCCCCCCATTAATATTTCATCCCCCCCTATAAAGGTATCCCCCCTATTTTTAAAATTTTTTGATCCCGCACCATTTACAGGGGTCCGAGCCCCCAGCATATAATTTGTACTCCCAGTATTGGGGAAGAATTTTGATGAATGAAATATATTTTTCAGTGTGAATTCGTACCAATAGTCAATGAACTTGAAAACACTAGCAAATAAACAGTAAACTAATAATAGTAAAACTAGGAAAAATAAGAAATAAGACAAAAAGTTACTATCCCCCCATTTTTATTTGATCCCCCCCTATAAGCTCAAACCCCCCATTTTAACTGGAAAATTGCCCATCCCCCCCCTATAAAGCCTTCCTTGAAAATTCGGATCCCCCCCTTAAAAAAGGGGGGGGTTCATACTATGCAACTGTTTCATGGTTTCTCCCAAGTTTCCTAAACACCCCAAGTTTCTGAGACTAAATTAGTTTATTGTTCTACGGGTCTGATGGACCTAAAATCAAAACCCAAAATCGAAAAAATAATAATATTGACTTGACAAAGCTGAAGGGGAGTGACTTTATAAGTTTATCTCCAGATATTGTTTCTAACTGAACAAGCTGAAAAAGTGTAAATTCATTCCATAACTTAGATCGCTTAGATGAATTTAAAACATCACAAGGGAAATGACACGAAAGTGGCTCATCGATAAAGAGTGAAAAGTCTACTGCTTCAAAACGTCACAACTTTTTTAGATCTTATGACCTTCCGACCCTAAATTTGAAAAAATTATTTTTACCAACCGACCAACAATATTTTTCTGAAAGTCTTCCCGTAGAACGATGAATTAAATTTGTCTCGCCTAAACATACCAAAACTACTTTGAGCTATAAACTAGGAAGAACTTTAGAGAAAAACCAGCATAAACGAAATTGTTTCAAAATACTTCCATTTTAAAGAACCGTAACTAATTGACTTCCAGCTGATTAGTGGTCATTCTTAACCTCCACCCATCCACGGAAATACCCCGGTTTTAGCCAGGAGTGGCAAATTTAAACTAGACAAAAGTTGTATAAAATTTGTCACTACTGGCAAAAACCGGGGTCTTTCCGTAGAAAGCATTACGTCATGAATATCATAAATACTATCCGTTACTTTAGCAGTTGTTTGTTTTAAAATGCTCACTAAAACCCTTCTCATTTCTATACACTTCAGGTACATCCAAAAACGTCCATCGAAAATCAAGATGAAATATCTTCATTATTACAAATTCCTTTAGTTGTGAGTTTTTTTTTTGTTTTTTTTTTTTGCTTTAATTGCTACTATTTCACTAGTTTCGCTGGAAAGATCGCTGTCTGTACACAAACCCAGTATCTACGGCTTATTTCAAAATTCATTGCCGTAGAGGGTCTGTTGTCATTGTCTTTTCTCATTTGAGATTTTTCAAACCGACCGCTGCGATGGAGTGTTGGTGAGAGAGGGGAGACGATGAGAGAAACGTTGCTATTTATAAATCATACTTCATCGCAGAGGTCTCCGTACGGGAATTCTTTTATTAAACAGACAATGCGCACAGAGTGTACTACAAAGCGATAAACGTGAGATACACTCTGGTACAGAGTAGAAAGATCGTCGACTCGTTTAATTTTAATTCCATTGGTAAAAAATAAATAATTTTTGTAGACCAATACAATAGATCTTATCGGAGTTTTTGATTTTTTTTTTTAAAGCGATGCATTGTGGGATTGTTTCGGGTGTATTACAATAATAGAGTTCCCTCGAAGAATTCCTGAGAGATTTCTATTGTAATACCCCCGAAACAATCCCACAATGCATCGCTTTAAAAAAAAATCAAAAACCGATAAGATCTATTAAAAAAGGTCAGTACAATTAGGTTCATTTTCATTTAACAATATTTTGAATGTTCCTTCAACCTTTTTTCTTCATAGGCGGGTACAGTGAACCGAGGTAGTGAGGTGATCGGAGCCGGTATGATAGTCAACGATTGGTGTTCGTTCTGTGGTTTGGATACAACTAGTACTGAGTTATCTGTCATCGAAAGTATCTTCAAGTTAGGCGATGCTCAACAATCGGCCATCACAACAACTATGAGAGCTGCCCTTATTGAGTCGTAAGTATTATTATTATTGTATGATTTTCCTAAACCCTTACAGAGCATTCTATGGGAAGTGTCAACCTCGAGGGAAACCAGTAGGTAAATTAAGACCTAGGGTCAGGTAAATTTTATTTGGTAATTGAACTTAAAAAGAACACGTTGGACTTTGACTTTCTTCCCGGAAGATAAGTCTCAATTTGTCCAAAGCATTCATAGGAAAACCTATGTATGACGTTATGCTTTCTAAAGGAAACACCTCACACGTAAATAGTAGCAAAAAACAGGCGGCCGAAAAAAACACGAGAAAAAAATCCGGGGGGACTAAAAGGTAGAGGAAATTAGAGGAATTGTTTTCAATTTTTCAGTAGGAGGCCTACAAGGACACTATGGTCAAATTTCCCAGTCTCGTAATAGTTTCGAGATAACGTAACGGGTAGCATAAGAAGTAACTAAGGAGCTTATTATTTTATTTCATTATATCATTTTCTTTATTTTAGCATGACGTAAACGGCGTGGACGAACAATGCGAAGGTTCGGTTGGGAATGGATGTATATAAAGAAAGGTGATTTGGGTATACAAACGTATAAAAATATATACTCTTAACACTCATAGTTATTCCAACCACCCCTTGTTTAACGACCAGAGTGTACCCTTCAAAATCTAAATCCAATTCCCGATTTTAATCGATATATGATCCATAGCTAAGCGATTTTCTTTAGATTTTGTATTCATTTTAGCCTAATTGTACCAGGGAAGTCAAATTATTTCTAATAACCGGGAAGGTCGGACTTTACAGGAACACCCAAATCACAAAGTTGATGTATAAATTTGCTGAGCGGCAGAGAGAATTTTTCTCGTGAGTTTTATAGGTTTAATTTGGTGAGGTGACATTTTGTTATTGATTTTTTTACGAAATTATTGTAGCTTTTTTGCAAACAATAAACGAGATCTATATACAAATTATAAAAAAAATACTTTTTTCTTTCTTCTCTATATCTTGTCAGCATTTTAAAGCAATTAGTAGCCTCGTGTTAGTATTGGTATCTTTTTGGTGACTACACGTTTTTCGTTTTATTAGAACACAGTTTATAAGAACATTGAGGCTGAAATTCGTCGAAAAATTAAGAACATGCCCAGCCTCAGTTTGAAAAAAAATAAGAAACTACAATTTTTTCCTATTTTCAAGCAGTTAGGGATGGATTTTCTAAAATCAAGAGTCAAATATTGGCCAAATTTTACGAATTTTAAGTGCTCTTTATTTTGCATGATGTTGTCTATTTAGATTGGTCTAAAAAATTAAGAACGCATTTAAGAACATTTTAGGCTGAAAATTGCCAAAAAATAAGCACATCCAGGCTCAGCCAAATTTTAGGTGTTCTAATAAAAAAAACGTATATAATCGGTGACTGACGAAAACCTGTTATTTTAAACCTCTATGATTCGAACCAAAACATTGGCCCCTTAGGCTGGAAAGTGGTTTAAATTACTCTCTGTAATTCGAATTTTTCTCTAATACGAATAAAGTTTTTGGTCCCTTTAAGATCGACAGTTGAATTAATCAATTTTAAACTGACGAATATTTTTTGACCAACGTATGAACAAACAATGAACTAATTAATCTTCGATAAAATAACTTCATGTTTGGTTGTGAAGAAGGGTAGTAGAGTTAGCTCAAAAAAGATTCTAGCCTTGACAGGAGTTCCTTTGGTCCCAGAACCACCAAGAAAACCCGCATTCGATTTGGGGGTCATTGCAAGAAGTTTTCAAAAATAAATTTCGAGTATTTTATCTGAAAGATCGTGAAATATGTAGATAAAGAAATGGTGTTGTTTTTTAAATTTTGTTTATTAGACCTTTTCTTAATGGTTCCAATTGCCAAAAATCTGCCATATTTCCTGGTGACGTCATAAGCTGCTCCAGTAAGATTTACATTTTTTAACAAATCTAAAAAATTTTGCATAATTTGCAGAAAACCACGATCTCGCACTATTTTTACTACGTAATATTGCAAGCATTAGGACCCCGCCTTGATTCCCTGGAGTCCCTTGTAACGCGCCCAAAAGAGGGTAAAATAAATTTACGGAAATTTTTCAGAATGTGTGCATATTAAACAACGTTACATACAATAAGATTAGATGCTTGATCGGTTGAAATATTCTTTTGAGAATTTAAATAAGAGCAGTGGAAATATTATTTCAATCTGTTTCAATAAATTAAGGGATAAATTTGTCGGAATTTTTGGTGTTTGAGTTCAGTAGTTCCACCTTCAAATTCCCTTCGATTATGTTGATGCAATTGTTGTTGCTGTTGTTGTTGATATCTAGGTGCCATGGAATCCCTCTCGTCTTTATACCCAGTGAAACCAAGCTCGTTTCTCGGGAAAGCACCTCGCCCCATAAGATCAGCCTGTAGAAAGAAAATATTTAATTTACAAATCTTCGAGCTTATTATTCTTCCGGCAGAGGTTCAGAGGATACCTAATTATTCCAACTTTCCGTCAACGTTTTTCCTACCACACCGTCGAAACGTCAGTAAAAAAATTTGTTGTTACATTTTAGTTTCATTTTTAACTTTTTATTTGCCCAACAATTTGTTAAATTTTGCTTTTCCGGACCAGCCTTATTTTCGAGTGGAATTAATTTCCGAAAAAAAATGACATTCCCTGAAAATGTTTCTGTAAAGCTTAGCAATTTTACATAGTAGTTTTAAATTAAATTCATTTATTGCAAATTTATCTAATATGGTAAAAAGACATTCTGACGTCAATTACAGTAATGCACGTTTAGACATCAGATTTAGAACGCTATGCGTTGCAGAAAAGACTTAAAGAACATTCTAGATTTCCCCAATTTTTAAGACAAATTGATTAGTATGCTTTTGAAAGCAAACAAGAATCGCAAAATTGCGACTAAATATTTCCTTAAAAATGAAGATCATTATTGACATATATAAAAAAGCACACATAATAAAGTATATTATATTTTTTAGATGTGTTTATATATACTCATAAAGAGTGATTAAAGAGACGGAAATAAAAATAAAATATATATTTGTCCAGAAAGAACTGGCATGTTGTTTGCTTTGTTTTGGTGTTTAAAAATATGTACTTATCAGTCCTAAAAAAAATACAAATTTGAATATAATGAGGGCAATAAGTCTGGTTAAATGTTACTTTATTCACAAGATTTAAGGATCACTGAAAAAATACTACTGCAGATGAACTAAACTCAAAAACTAAAACTTTACAATAAATTTACATTACGACAAAGTAAGAATCTATCTTTAATAGCAACAAAGAAAAAACTGTGGCTCAAAGTTTTAAAGCATTTAAATAGCTTTAAACAGTAGACCTTTTTTTAAAGAGGCAGCCATATTGAATAATTATGTACTCCAGCATAAAAACAATGATACAGCCATGCATAATTACTGTATCATGTATATTTTAAAAATTATGCATGGCTGTGTCATTGTTTTTATGCTGGAGTACATAACTATTCAACATGGCTGCCTCTTTAAAAAAAGGTATATTTAGTTCAGTAGGTATAGAGAATTCAAGATTTGAAAACAGAGACTGCATTGGTTTACAACACTAGACTAGAGAAAGATGTCAACCATCCACATGGTTCATGAAAAAAATAAAGTATTTATCAAAAAAAGGTTCTCTTTTTTTGATAATCAATACACCGTTTAACAGTGTCGGCTGCGCACGCGTATGAACAATTTTCTATTGTTTTGATTTTGGCAACCACGAGAAACTTCACTCTCCCCCGTAAAAAATGGTAGGTAAACATCCAGTTCTCATAAGAAAACCCAGCAGAGAAATGGTAGGTAAAGAACTCCTTTTAATCATAACTTCTTTTCCTCTTGTGTTGATGAATTTTTGTGAAATTTTCAGGAGAGATACATAAAATTGTCATTAATATCATGTTCAACCATCTAAAACATTCTCTTTAAAAAGGAAGGAAAAAAATGGCAATGTTTACATCTCTCTAACCTTCCACAGTACTAAAGTGAGCATTTCTACCTCCCGCCTCTCTACGGTACGGTGGAGATGGCGAGACTGTTAAACGGTGTATTCCAAAAAACAACAATCAATATACCCTAACAGGATCCCACGGTGTAAACATTATCAATCAACAAAACCCACACCACCAAAATTGTAAAAACAAGTCAATATAATTTCTATCATCAATTTCTCGTAAAATGTCTTTTTTCCAACATTCTGACTGTCTGATACCAATCATGGCTGGAGTCATCATGTGTAGAGTGACTGTGTATAACAACAAAAGTTTATTGAAAATCATCCCACGGTCATGGTGAAGCTAAAGATTTATCAACCAAACAAAACTGAAGCCAAGTCAAATCTGTCGCTTAAAAATTTCCATGAAAATTACAATCGAAACTTATCTCATAAAATGCTTTTTTCAACATTCTGGATTGTGCAAAGTTAGAGGTATCATATGTAGAGCCAAGCAATACATGAAAAGTCATTTGCTATCCCATTTGCCATGAGATATACAAGTCAAGAAATCAAACAATAACCAACAAATCATGTCTCTTCACTTTCATGTCACATCGTGTTTATATGGGGTAACCAGAAAGTCAATCCACAAGAACAGCCATCTTCCTTTATTATGGAGTGTTCCAAAACTATTGGTAGGTTGTTTGGAAGTAAAGAAACCCACACAGTTTGATTTATTTTAAAGATTTAACTTGAAAACAAACTGCATCTTTCTAGCAAAAAATCATGTTTCAACCTGCTACATAACAACTGCCAGTCGGGTCAACTACTAACATGTAATAGTTTTATTATAACCGGGCTTGAGAATCCGTAAGGAACTTGTAACATATATTATATATATAGTTTATCAGTCGACTCGAATCATGATACATTACTTATACTTCACTGGATGCATTTTTTGCTGTGAAATTAAAAACGGGCGTCAGTCAGGGCGTACGGAAGGCGTTTTGACACGGGAAATTATTATTATTATTATGAAGGAGAAAGCCCGTTTTAACAAATATTTCCCTTTTGGAAAACGGGAAATATTTAAAAAGGCTGCGGCCGTACGACTTTCTACTAATTAATTTTCGATTGAGAAGGTTACTGTTTTGTTTTGTGGTACATTTTTGCGGTTATTTAACTTTACGAAAAATGTTGCACTATAAAAATAAACAACTTGAAAGTTACTTTCCAACATCCAAAAATAGAGATGAAGAGAAGAGATGGGAAGAGGAAAGGGGGCTAACAGTATCAAGTCAAAGATGAGCCTCAATTCAGTGCCCCTTAAAATAATTTCTACTTTGACGAACATCTCCCTCTACATCTCCCTGCCGGCTAGCACACTACTGTGAGAAATCTAACTTAACACAAACGTGAACATAACGTTCATCTCACGTTATTATAAAACGCCAGAGACTAGACATATACCGCAAAATACCAAATCTTTAATAGCATTTTATAATCATCTGCGAGGTCAGATGAGCATAGCTTAATTAATATCCACTGTCAACTGGTATATCCTTGTCTCACAGCCCTAATAGAAATTGTATCGAAATTTTAATTGGGTTAGAAATTATACTGTTCTTTAGTCGAAAAAATTCCATTGTTGATTGTGGATGTTGAATTGCAAAATTGGGATGAAATTTTGGCCAAATTCCCCAGTGAGGCAGGTGTCTCACCAGGTCTGTGAGACAGGGGTGTCAACTGGGAAAATACCTTTCTTTGTTGTTCCACTTTATCAGTTCTTTCCATCTTCTTTATTTTCTTCTCCAACATGTCAATTCTTTGATGCAATTGAAATGTGACTTCTTCATTTTCTGCCAACTTCCTTTTCAAATTTTTGTTCTTCGATTTCTCCTTTTCTTTCTCTTCTCTCTCCCTCTCGTATTGCTCCTTGAATGATCTGATCTTTAAAATATAACAAAATTTGATTTACTACACCTCCTTCTCATAGACCCACTGGGACCCCTTCCCACAGAAAAAATTTGCCAAAGTAACGTCCCCGATGGAAAATTAACCCCCAAATTTCGTCCTCACTGAATTTTTCTGACTTGCAAACAATACAATTTAAATCCCCAGGCATAACAAATGTGGGAATATCAATCCCCATCGAGTTTAAGTCCGTTATTTTTATCCCCACTGGCTGAAAAAAGCCTACCGGGTATGTGAGAAGGGGGTGTTTTACTATTGAGGAACTTTTGTGTAATACACCAAGTGTCACAAACTTGTTGATACCCCGCCACACTGTAAAATGTCGTCCCTGTTGAAAAAATACACTACTATTTTAGCCCCACTGAAAAATTGACCTTAAGTTCATCCCGATTTGAAGTCCAAAGGAAATTGCATTTCATAAACATCCCAACTGGAACTTTTGAGTCAGTAGAATTTCTCCCCATTTAGATTTCCATAGAGATTTCCATAAAGATTTTTATCCAGAATTTTTATGCCCTGATGTCGGGGAAAAAACTTCCACCGGTACTCTGAGACAGGGGTGTAAAACACGTCAAAACAATAAACTTTAGATGTATGTTGAAATAACATTGCGTATTAAAAATAAGAAGAGAATTACCTGTTCTTTCATTTTCTCTATATCCGCAACAGCGCATTGAATATACCCTTCTGTTTGTCCAATGTTGACACCCGTGTTTGGGTGTTGACTATCGCTGTGTGATCTGGCGTATGTTGTCGGTGGCGTAAGAATCGAGTGTGAAGGCGGGTAGGAAGGCGTCGAATGGGCGTTTTGTTTTCTGTGTGGTCTCGGTGAAAGATTAAGTGAAGAATAAGAGGAGTTATCTTCTGGAGTTGATAACTCTGTTGTTATTGGTGAAACATACGGATTTGGTCCTGTGTTGGCTAACTGTAGGTCTTGTAACAAACTACTCGCTTCTGAATGTCTGACAGGTGAGTTAGACCGAGTTGATCGAATTGAGTATGGGTCTTGTCCGGTGTTAGTTTCATGCAAGTGACGGTGAGGTGAGTTAGACCGAGTTGATCGAATTGAGTATGGGTCTTGTCCAGTGTTTGTTTGTTGTAAGTGACGGTGAGGTGAGTTAGACCGAGTTGATCGAATTGAGTATGGGTCTTGTCCAGTGTTTGTTTGTTGTAAGTGACGGTTAGGTGAGTTAGACCGAGTTGATCGACTCGAATGTGGATTCATACCGAGAGCTGCTTTTAATTTTTGGTTTTGATGAAGTAGATCTTCGTAATCCCTCTTCCATATACCGTTGACTTGCACAAGCTGATTATAAGAGAAAGGTATATGTATCTTTATTATGAAAATTGATCGTTACATTTCAAGAGCCATTTAGCGTAATTTGAGATATTCAAAAATCCGATTATATGCCGTTCCTATAGTAACGCTTTGCCTAAGAAAACGGAAAAAAACGTCAAAACGTTTTTGAGCCTGATTGACACATGACTTAATTTCAACTAGACTACTAAACTAGTCTGTTGATTAATCATGTCAAAGGGCGGGAACATAAAGGCGGCGGGCGTTTGCTAGAATAGGAGCTGTGTAGGAGAACTAGCAAAGGTTGGTGAGAGGCTGCTGCTTTCAGCTCTTGCCGCCGAAAAAACTTCTTCCTACGCTCACTTTTCCTGCGTGATACCGCTCCAGACCGACTGGCATGCCAGTCTAAATTTCAACGCTTGTCTAACGTTAGATGAACTTTATTAGATGAACGTCGAAACAACAACGATGTGTACAAGCTGGGAACATACTATACTGTACCTCTGCAATCTGCTTGTCATATTCTTCATTGGTGTAGGGTGCTGGCTGCTTCTCACTTCCACTCATGGCTCCGCTGCTCCAATCTGTTTTTGTTTGATTTTTTCGACTTATCCAATATGTTTTTTTGTGATTTTTCTTTTCTACTTTTACGTCTATAGCTTATCCTAAGTTAACTGACATGATTGCTGATTTTGTCTTTCTTTATATGCAAGAAGACTGGAAAAACTTTTAGGAAAATACTGAGTATTTTGAAATCTTCAATCTGCCATGTTTTCAGTCGAGAATGTGCTTTATCATTCTCTCTCGTCTCCTACATAGCAATTATTTCTATCAGGGATTCCCCTTTTACAAGCACCCTCCTTCGCAGTGTCTTTTCCTTTAGTATTTTGATAGAAGAGATAGGTTTATGGTGTTTTCTCTCCTCCTTAGGAGATTTCTTTTTTGTAAATAATTGAAATATTTTCATTGCGTGACATCAATTGTTTTTTTTATAAGAACATGGCAAAAACTGTGAATACTAATAGAATCCTAATCTAAAGTGCTGTCAGACTAGGAACTTTAATTTCTGTAATTATAATCAATCAAGAAAGTTTCACGTTTTATTTCTTAGTTAAAAAAAAAAATAACAATCACATTAACATATATAGTTCTTATAAATGATCTTCTAAGAGCTTAGTTCCTAGAAATCTAAAATTCTTATAGTTTTCTTATAAAAGAAAATTTGATGAATGAATAATAGGTGATGCATCGAAAGTATGATACATGCTTCAAAGTAAACACTTTAAATTACAATATGAAATGCTAACTCCACCTAAAACGTCATAAAAATGACGGTTAATTGGAAAAAGAAATTACGGTTGTTTTTCGCTGAGTTGCGGAAAGGAAAGTCCGCAGGCTGCTGGTATCCACTAACGGATTCCTGCTTCATCAGGTTTAGTGCATAAAGGTCTTCGATTCAGACTTTGTGAAGTTTGTGAAGAAAAGTTCCCTTGGCTCGGTTTATTTGGGAATTTATAAGTTCTTCTTAGGTTTCGAAGTTTATTTCATCAGATTGAAAGATCGCGGAAAGATCGCTCGGGTTTTTTCTGTGTGTTCTGTACGTTCCTATGGTAGCTTAAAACTAAAATTTACATAGGCATTATTTGAAAAAAATAAATATTCTTGAAAAAAGTAAATATTTTTCTGAAAGTTAATTTTTTTCTGTTTCGAAGCTCCTGACCGATAGCACATACACGCTTTTTTTTATAAGAATACACTTTATAAGAATGTCCATGATGAACACTAAGAATAATGCTAAGAATATCACCATCATGGAATTTTGCTACTCAAGCTAAGAATGCCATTTTTAGAGCATTGTCAATTATAAATTGTCAATTACCCCCAAGTAAGGCTCACCCCTTTCACAAAATGTCATTTTATGCTTGAAACGTATGTACTAAATGTTAAATCTAGTCCTAACCTAGGAATGCTGTAAGAATATTTTAGGATGATTTTCCCAAAAAAGTTATGAATATCCATGATGAAATGGATTTACCAGGGCCGGCGAAACCGGGGGGGCTAGGGGGGCTGTAGCCCCTCCACTTTTTTGCAAAAAAAAAAAAAAAAAAAGAGAGTGAGAGAGAGAAAGAGAGGGCGAGAGAAAAAAGACTTGGCTACGTTCAACAATGAAGCCAAAACGGTTTAACAATCTTTCTTTTGCTCCATATCCATAAAAATCTGACCAGAGATTTGGGAAAAGAGGATAAGAAACGCCGCTGCCGCTCGCTGTTTTCCTATTCTTTCCCTTTGAATTCGGCACCCTTTGAAGAAGCGAGGCTGTAGAATAGTTGAGCAAGAAGGAAGGCCGAAACAAAATGGCGTTACGTACAGGTTAACCAATGTTCAAGAAAAAAGTCCTTGAATAAAGCTTTCCAGTGAGTTCTTTGTGAAAAAGAGACTGGGGAGTGTTTCCAATTTGTTCTAATACCCAACATCACTACCCGGCTGAAGAGGCCTCCATGATATTGTTTCTTAGAAACTCTAGTTCAAGAAATAACCAAAAATTATCCTAGTTTTACAAGCTTATCATTTTTGGTTTTATAATGTGAATTTCAATTATTTTAGCTACAGTATGTATAAATTGATCAAATTGATTCGATCATTCTATAAGGAAAATATTTTGGTCAAAGCTGGGAAATTCTCCCCTTCAGGCACAACGACGAAGGCTTGAGAAACACTGCGTTCAAAGTGAAAAGTGCTTATAAAAAATATCAAAATCCGCGATTTAAAAAAAAAATTATTTCACTTTCGATATCAATCACGGCTGCCATTTTTTGTTTGTACTTCTAGTCTTGTGCGCATAACGAATCAAGCGCTCTGATTGGTCCAGAATAAAAACAATCGATCGGCCGCAGACATTTCAATAGAAACAAAAGATTCTACAGCCTAGCTTCAAATAGATGAATAGCGCATTTCTTATCCTCTTTTCCCAAATCTCTGATCTGACGGATAAACTTGATATAGATGAAGTTGGTAGAGAGTTTGTGTCGACTCGAGAGCATCGCTTTAATTACTTTGGACAATTTTAATTTTTATTACTGTATGCTTACTGTCTGTTAAAGCATACTCTCAATCTACTTTTACTTATGAAAAAACGCCTAACTTCTTTGATTTTTTTCAATCCAATAACTTAATAAAGATTTAATTTAGACCACTTCTAGGCCAATGTAGAGTACCATAATTTCAAAAATTTTTCGGCCCGTCGGCCCCGACCATGGTGGGGCCTCCTTAGTCACTATATCATTTAGCCCCCTCACTTTTAAAACCGATTCGCCGGCCCTGTTTTAGCGATAACACACACAAACTTTTTTACTCAATCGCATGTTCAAACTCGATACTTTTATTAGGGACACCCTGTATACTATCGAGGCAATGCTAGCATGCAAAATTCGTCCGTTGATTGAATAATGGGTGATTAGATCTTTTATGATTTTATGAAACCATTCTTATAAAAAAAGGCGTGTAAGGTCTTTTATCAAGGTTTATCCAATTTCTCGAAGCTTTCTTCCCTTCTTCTGTACGTTTTTTATAAGAACAAACTATATAAAAACATAAAGCTTCGATGGCCAAAATATTAAGAACAAGTTAGGAACATTTCAAGGCTTTGCGGACAATAAACACCTATTTTTCTTAGAAAAACGGACAAAAATACTTCCAAAATGTGAAAATGAGAACATGTTAAAACATTCGAAGGCTTAAGAATTTTGGATGCTCTTATAAAAAACGTGTAATTTGCATTCATTATCAAGATACGAAATTTTTTGACGCATATTGTACTTTTTTGGTGGTGCAATTCTGAGTAATTCTCTGATTAAATTTCAGATTAAATTACCTAAAAGATTCTTTAAAATCTATTTCAAAATATTTTGAGGTACTTCTTGTAAACGTGAAAGATTTGTATTTCTTACTTCAATTTTGATTGGCCGAAATTTAAATGCATGCTAAAACAAAATCTTTTAATCTAGGGATCTATCAATTTATAGATATGACTTTTGCTTCGAAAAACGGGAAAAGTGTCCGTTTCCATATCGTTGCATAAAGCAGCGCTTTGTATCTGCTGCACGTTTTTTATAAGAACAAACTGTATAAAAACAAGAGGCTTCGATGGCCAAAATATTAAGAACAGGTTGAGAACATTGTAAGGCTTTGCGGGCCCTGATTTCTTAGCAAAATGGATAGAAAAACTCGCAAAAATGGAAAATATTTTTTAGCTTAAAACTCAAAACCTTAAGAACTCGAAAGGCTTTAAAGTTTTTGAATGTTCTTATAAAAAACGTGTGTGAAATACTTCGAATCTTTACAGGGGAATTTTTGCGTAAAATTACCCAGAACAAGGAATTGCCCAGAATTAGCTCGCTTTTTTTTCTCATTACAATAGCATCATGACGCCATTTCCATAATTAGATTGACGAGTATTGCCACAGAGAAGTTTTACGAATTTGATACATTTTGTAATTTTTTCTCAAAAGTTTTTCTTCCGGATAAAAAATAAGAAAAAGAAAATTCAATTTCATATTTTGAAATCAATAAAATTCTTACTATGCGAAAAGTTATCGGTGATAAAAGGATAAAACATCACTTCACTGGATGCGTAAGATAAAGGAAATCCCTAGAACATTTTGATGTTTTTCTCCCTATCGAATTTCAGTCCGCTATTTTCATCCCCACTGGCTGAAAAAATCCTACCGGGTCTGTGAGAAGGGGGTGTATGATTTATTTCAGATTAATAAATTTGATCCTATCTAAATGAATATGATGTTATGAAGATTTCAGCACTTTAAGAAAATTCTAGAAATTTTAACATTCAGTGAGATTATAAATCCTTAGTTTAACAGCAAAAACAATTTGCAAATATGGAATTTCCCTGACTCATTTTTTTTGAAATTTAAAATTATTTCTAACAAGGAAATTCCAAAAGTTTTCACTATATCAATGATTTGCATTATCATTTTCGACTATCAAAATAATTTTTTTATCAACCATTACGTAATACATGATTAATGGTTCAGTGGATGAAAAAAAAATAAGGGGATTTTTCTTAAATCATGATCTCATCAAAGCAAAAAAAGACTTTGTTTTCTTTGGTGCCAATTTGGCAAAAGACTTTGTTTCAACGTTGCTCGAATGTATATATGGTGAAGATCAGAGATCTGATCTCAAGGAAAGCAAGGTTGAAAATACTAAATCAAATAAAATGAAACATAAAAATGGACAAATATTTTTATTTTTTTGAATTTTTCTAAATAAATAAATTAAACCAATCAAACATTCTGTCAAGAAATGAGAATTTTATAACATTTTATAATATTTGCAACGGACTTTACACACCCCTCCTTAAAGATCCAGTTGGCACCCTCCCGCACTGGAAAAATTGGCCAAAGTAACTCCCAAGTGTAAATTTATACTCCATTTTTTCCCAACACTGTTAAATACGCAAAAATAATCCTCACTGTAAAATAATTTGCTATTTTTCCATCCCCACTGAATTTTCTAACTTGAAAACAATAGAATACAAATCCTTAGCCATAAAAAAATATGGGAAGATTAATCCCCATCAAGTTTTAGTCCGTTTTTTTATCTCCACTGGCTGTAAAATTCCCACCGGGTCTGTGAGAAGGGGGTGTGACTTTTGTGTCAACTGATTACCTACATTGGTTCCAGAGCATGTAAGATTATTACGGCTCGCAATACGGGCATTTTTTTAAAAAACCTTTAATATCTTTTTTAAGACTTTTTTTCGGGTTTTAACTTCATGTAGAAAGACACTTTTTCGTCCGTAGCCTGCCGTAGCTGCCAATTTCCGCGCGGGCATTTTTTCCCCTAAACTCGATCGAATCCTTTTTTGACACCTTCTTCTATTGTCTATAGGTGCGAAAAAAGGACTGGGACGGTTTTAGGGCGGTAAAACGGACAAAAAGTCAATATAATTGTACACATTTACATTTACTAGCTAGTTCCCAAGGTATTGCTTATACAGAAGGTTATACTATTCAAGATTTGGTTGCTTGGACTACAAATCAAAATGTCATCGAGATTCAATATTGCATTGTTGTTTATGCTATAATGAATGAAAAACCTATGAATAGAACTAAAATATTTTAAGGGAAATTATTTTTTCGAAATTTTTTATTGATTCTAGATTATACATGTGGTACTTATTATTTTAACTTAGAAAAAATATTTTTCTTTATTTTTGAAATTTGGTACGTATTGTCGTATTTTTATAAACACGAAAAAGCAGTACTTAGAAGTGTGGAATTTATCGGTCAGCTTGTGTTGTGAGAAAGAGATTTAAAAAGAATTTATTTCCTTGATTTTTGTGTGTCCCTGTCTCCTTAAACCTAGTGAAGCTTTTTTAGCCTGCTAGGCATTTTAAGTTGTACCTCAGAATGGCTTAGTTTTCTTATTCCCGGCTAAACTTTCCTACTGCCACTTTATTACCAAGGAGGTAGGGTTAAAAAGTAATTGCCCCGCAGGGGCTTTTGTTGCTTCACGTAGCGGACTTGCTCGCCAGAAAAATATTCATGTTCAGAGTCAGATTCATGATGTTGTTTCTTTCGCGGTTAAAAAATGTTCGCGCGCACCTAATAGTATATCTCTTTTGTTACTACTTGGTACTTTATAAGAATCAAATCAATAACTCTTGATTGAAGGCCATATACCTTTCGGTAATTAATTCTTAGAAAGTAAACAAAGGATAGCGAAAAAATTGAGCATTTATATTTTTATTATAAGCATCTACTTTATAAGAATCAAATCAATATCTCTTGATTGAAGGCAATATGCCTTTCGGTAATTAGTTCTTAGAAAGTAAACAAAGGATAGCGAAAAAATTGAGCATTTATATTTTTATTATAAGCATCTACTTTATAAGAATCAAATCAATATCTCTTGATTGAAGGCAATATGCCTTTCGGTAATTAGTTCTTACAAAGTAAACAAAGTATGGCGAAAAAGATGAGCATATTTATTTTTATTATAAGTGTCTACTTTATAAGAATCAAATCAATTTCAGAATTTTTGGCGTTTCCACTGCGATAACATGTGAGCGATAACTTCTCTTTTTGAAATGTGAGCGACCGTCTATCGCATGTCATCTCAAAAGTAAAGTTGAAACAAGCTTTCTTCCTCCGACTCAAATTTTATCGATAAAATGAATTTAAAATCTACACATGCGTTATTTTGCTTACTTAGGGATATTTCGAAAGGAAGCTCTGCGGGGCATTCTTAGCGACAGGCTACTTGCTAGTTTAAGTTTTTAAGCCGGTCAACTACAACTGTAAGGTATCCACGTTGTTGTACTCAGTAGAAAAATCCTACCCTGAGTATTAGAGGTTGAGTTTTTCAAAGAATATATCAAACCTCTGAAGACCAATAATAGAAATTTTATCGCGCATGTGTCAATCTAATCACTGTAGAAAGAATCAAAGATGAAGAGCAAATATTACCATATTAATGTCTAGCAGACTGTATCAGTATGCAGTTTACTATTTACGAATTCCCCAGAAACCTCCAAGTGTAATTGAAATGAGTTTCTTGCAAAAGAAATCTTTTACATATGATCCCCAAATGTATAACAGTAATTACTAAACTTTTAATTATGGAAATGTCACTTTAATTAATGAATCAGATTTTATGTTATGATTCTCTATCACTGACTCTTTTTTGCATTTATGACATTTTTAAGTTGTGTGTTCAACGATGGGAATAAAAATATCAACTTTGAACCTCATCCAAGATCTTGGATGGTTGTCATGATTACTTTTCTCAGCGTTGATTGCGCGCTGAATAGAATCTGGATTGGTTGGCACAGGTCATTATATATGATATCGACCTGTGCTTTTCACGGTAGAAAAATCCTTTTTTTACGGTAGTTATTAAAATTGACTCTTATAGAATTGTAGAGCGTTGTTTATGAGAGTTTCCTGCTAACGGTGGCTTTCAATATTATCGAATAAGGGAGCGTTTTGAATAGTAGAACGTCGAATTAGAGAGCGTTAATTGTACTTTTAACTTCACATCGCATTTTACACCCCTGTCACACAGAACCACTGGAACTGTTTTCCTCATTGGGGATAAAAATTCCTCAGTGGGGATAAAAATTACTATTGAAACCCCGATGGGAATAGGAATTCTATTGCTCCAAGGTTAAAAAATCCAGTGGGGATGGTCTTGGAGTACAATTTTTAAACATTGACTTTCAAACGGGGATGAAATCAAAGTAATTTTCCCAGTGAGGCTGAAATTCCAGGGTATTTTCCCAGTGGGGACGAAATTTTTGCCAAATTTTCCAGTGGGGCTGGGGCCCCAGTGGGTCTTTGACACAGGGGTGTCATTTTCATGGTACCTAGTTTTGACGTTGTATCATAAGTTAATCTAATATGATTATGACTCCTTTAGATAACGAAAAATGGTTTTAAAGACTAAGAAAGAAAAGAAGGCGTTGGTGGCGGACGCCGTTGATCAACGCCCGAAACGATACTGGGAAGGTGAAGAGGAAATTGTTCCTTATCTCACCAGCAAAGATTTTCTGAAAGCGTTCAAGAAACTACGGGTTAGAGGTAGACTAGTAAACCACTTCGTTGTGGATCTATTTTTCTATATGTTCACTGAATACAAACCACTCTCCCACGGCAATTTCTATTTTTTATAAGAACTCTTTATTATAAGCATTATTCCCGCGTTCCTGTGTCCAAGGAAAGACAGACGCTTGCTAGTCTAGGTTAGAGGTGAGAGTGTATTTTTGTTCCGGAGTAGAAAAATCATAATACAATAATACAATAATGACCGGTTAGTGAGGGCTGTACTGAGAAATATTGCCCGAGGTCAAGTAACGACCGAGCTTGCGAGGTTGTTGCGTTGACCGAGGGCAATATTTTCAGTACAGCCCGAAAAAAACCGGTCATTATTGTATTTGTTAACCGTTTCCTTCAACTTTGATTGATTTTTAGCGCTTTATCCAGGAAAAATAGCGAAATAAAGCAGAAAAAACAAGCGAAAAGAGATAAAAAATTGCTATGATTTCTGACGTCAGAAATAAAAAATGAGAGAAATGATGTCAACGCATTGTTCATTTTCCTTTGAAAAAGTGACGTCACAATGAATTTTCCTAACGACGGGCAACTCTGGACAATGTAGGCCCGTCGTCATGCGAAAAGAACCAATTGCATTGCGCAAAAAGTCATGTAGCCCGCTTCGAAAAAGTAACCGGTTATTATAATAATACACGTTTTTTTATAAGAACATCAAAATTTTTTGAAGCCTTGCGATGTTCTTAACTTTTTGAGTTTCAAGCCTAAAAATGTTCTTAAGATGTTCTTATTTTCACCATTTTTTCAGTATTTTTTTTTCATTTTCCAAAGAAATCGGGTGTTTTAGAGTCCGCAAAAGCCTTACAATGTTCTTAACTTGTTCTTAACAATTTGGTCATCGAAGCCTTATGTTCTTATATAGTTTGTCTTATAAAAAAAACGTGTGCAATGCGTGCAATTTTTCTCAATTTTCTCAATTTGGGAAGCCTGAAAAACGCACTTTTAAGGGTCACAATGAGCCCCCTCCGCCTGGTATTTTTACTTAAATGATGAACTGCATAACCTGCTTTCTTGTAGATACGACATACATTAAGACAAAAGATGTGCAAGAGTTTCTCAATATTTTCTTTGGTGGCACCGATAGCCAGGTTTGTAATCTGAAAAAAACCGTAGAATTAAAATATTGGGGGATACTCGATTTCGTCGAACTTTTTGTCGAATTCCGCCACTCTGTTCGAAAAAGGCCTCATTTTGCGAAATTTTAGTAAATGTCTTTACAAAAGCGATTCTACGAACGACATAACAGTCAATTGAAAATCTATGAAATTTGAAATTGTTTTTATCAATTTGAAAGGAATTCAAGAAGTATTTCTTGAAGAAGTAGTTCATTTATGAATCTCTAGAGCGTTTGTATCTCGGGTAGGTTAATGTACTTCCAATATCAAATTTACTTTATTCCAGGAAAACGAAGCTATTTATTTGACGAAGTTTATCAAAACCTTTGTGACTTATTACACGCACTCAAAAGCTAGATGGGTTGACCTGGCTGATGTATGTCATTATCATATCACATTTTAATACACCTTTTCGACGGTATCCGCCAATTGCCGCGCGGGCATTTCTTTGTCCGTTCTACCACCCTAAAACCGTCCCAGTCTTTTTTACGCACCTATAGACAATAGAAAAAGGTGTAAAAAAGGATTGGATCGAGTTTAGGGGGATAATTGAATAGCAAAGTGGCACACGCCTGACCGTGCGACTACGGTCGAAAAGGGTACACTTTACGCTAATTCTCAGAAGATAATTAATTAAATCTAATTTAAATTTAATACTTTAATGAGAAAAAACTTTGTCGATATCAAATTTTTTGAATTTGCGGATTTTTGTGTTAATTCATCCGGTAAACAAAGGTCCTGATGAAAATCTAAAAAAAAAAAAACGCGAAATAAATTTAAACGACATTTCAAATGGCAATTTTTTTATTTTCAACTTATGAAGTCTTAGGATTTTGCGAATAAGTATCAAGAGCGAAATTTTATCTCAGAGCCTTTTAAAAAATCAACGTTGGAGTAATGTCGACTGTAAGGAAAAATGATTTACCTTAATTTACAGAAACAGAGATGATCCTTATTACCCTAGCACGCAACGTTGTTTCAACGTTAATCCAATAGATGTTACGGACGTCAGATGGACGTCAAAACAACGTAGTGTGTCAGCTGGGTAAAGATCTATCTAAAAATCTATATACATTCTTTCTTAGATGTTTCGATACTTGGAGCCGTTCCTTCTTCCACACGCTTTCTCGGATGTTCGTGGTCGTCTCAAATACTCCTCTGTTGATGTGATGCAGGTATAAAATTGTTACAACAGTTGAAACTCTCTAATTCGATCTTCAAGGCACCAAAAATTTTATTCGAATTAGAGAAATATTATATAGAGGGTAATTTAAACCACTTTCCGAACCACCTAGTTTGAGTTAGAAATCGTCATTTTTGGTCTAATTCGTAGGAGTTAGATTGGGCTTCATGGGCAAGCAAAAAAAGTGAAATTTTCCAGCGAGATTTTAAGGCCAAAAAGTAAAAAAAAATGCAAATATTTGAGAGTTTGATCGTTGTTTGGCCATTTTCGGTCAACGAGTGATCCAAGAACCTCTAAATTTGGCCCTATTTTACTTTATTCTGTCCTCTAGCGAATTGGTTTGATGTTTTACGACTGGCACCTTTCCGTCATTTAGTCAGGTTCCGCGCTATCCAACGAGCTATGGACGAGCTTCTAACACTTTCAAGATCCGGACATATAAACCTTTAAAATTTGAACTAGCGATTTTCTTAAAAAGCTTAGAAGAAAAGGACCGTGGCATTTAAAGGGTTAATATTTATGATTTCATTATTTTTGATGATCATCAGATTTGGACGTATTACAACGATGACCACACAGATACTATGGATGGAGACGAAATTATGGTAACAGTTTTTTTATAAGAAGATTCAAAATTTAAGAACATTTTTATAACTGTATAACATACAGTGCACGAACAAATTAAGAACTAGTTTGTTGGTACACCCCTTCTCACAGCCTCACTGGGAACCCTTTCCCACGGGAAAAATTTACCAAAATACAGTATCGTCCCCGGTAAAAATTTTACTCTAATTTTTGTCCCCGCTGAAAATAATCAGATAAGCAAATCTTTACTGAAAATCATTGTTCTACTTTTTCCATCCCCACTGAATTCTATTGCTCAAAAAACAATGGAATTCAAATCCCCAGCCATAATAAAAAATTGGGAATATCAATCCCCATTCAGTTTTGGTCCGCTTTTTTTAACCACTGGCTGAAAAAATCTTACCAGGTCTATGAGATGGTGGTGTGCTGGTTCTTCATAATAGAAAAATTCATGATTTTCCGTATCCATCATTTCAGGTGTTTGTCTTTGACATGTTACAAAATCCGAAGCAGCGATGTAACCCAAAGATTATTGACAGTTTGACTGCAAAACTTGTAAGTTAAGTAAAATTATAAAAAAATTGAGAACAAGTTTTTCTTCTAGACTGGGTTTCCCATTTTTTGAGATAAGGAAAATTAATTTGAGGGAATTTATTAGTGAAACTTTGTGAACTTTGTGTTATTAGCGTGACAGATAAAAAATATGAAATTCTTAAGATAAGTTAGTAAAAGTTTCTTTGATCGAAAATTTATTAGTGAAGTGGCTCTTAGGGGCACTTTTTCATTAGATATCCCACACATTCTGCAAATCCCCTGGACGAGGACCCCAGGCGGTTTTCGTGATGACGTGATAGAGACTTTTTTGTAGCGTGATTACGTGATTTGGAGATATTTTCTTTGTGATTGCGTGATGAAAGGCCAAAACGTGATTTGAACTTTTTCAAAGGGATGCGTGATCATCCAAATTTATTGCTGATTTTCTTGATCGTGATCGAAGACAAAAATTGCGTGATATCGTGATCAGAGTAATCGCTGGGAAGGAGTCCTCCTGATGACTAACATCAGCTTTGCTACTAGCATCTAGTATTTTGCGTGATACCTAAAGAAATATGAAATTTTTTAGTATATGGTGGGATAAACACCTGGATTTCTTCAAAACTTTAGCAGAGTTATTCAAATACAATTCCCGGAGAAAATATCGACATTTTTAAAATTCGCGGAGTACAAGAGTGTGAAAATCATATAATCTGTTCCAATAAAAAACTCAAAGTTTTAGACAATGTTGATTTAAAAGAATCGTTACGTTTTGTTTCTTGAATATTTAGATTGAATTGTCTGGTGAAGAAGAAGTGACACTCAGAGGATTTTCAAAGTAAGTCACTTATTCTTTAACAATACAGCTCTCTAATTCAATTTTCAAAGGTTATTGGATTTTCATCGAATAAGGGAGCGTATGGAATATTAGAGCGTGGTTTATGAGAGTTTCTTGTCGATGGTGATTTTAAATAATATCGAATAATGGAGCGTGTCAAATAGAAGAATGTCGAATTAGAGAGCATCAACTGTAGATCATTTCTGCATTCATTGAAGGTAAACGCGATCACAAAATGTTTCCGTTTTTTGATAGATATTAATTTTCAATTTACTCGTGACTGTTATTTTAAGCACTAATTTAATTTTCTATTACATTTTACTCTTATTGTTATCTTCTTAAGCACGTAAGCACTGAGTTAATTATTTATTGTATAGGTTGTTACCACTTGAAGACAGCATCATGGACCAATACAAAGACATCACAAAATTGGATCGAAAAGCGACTTTGCGTGTATTAGCCTTCTATGATCAGGTGAGTTTACAATGCCAATAAACTCGTATTAAGTCCCTTTGTCCCTTTTTTCACGGTTCTCGTGCCCCTTAGTAGAATCAAAAACATAGGCCATTTCACAGTTGCAAAGCGTAATGGATAATCAGGACCATTGTGCGCTAATTACGACTTACTATTGGTGCAAAGTTTTGAAAATCTTTGAAGATTTTTGCGTCTAGCCTACGGAAAACCGTTATCAGGGTGCAATCAGTCTTGATTACCAATGGTCTATTTCGAATGTTCGATAAAGCCGACTGCTAGGAGCGAAATTTCTCCGTAGTGTTAGTCTGACACTGGATAGGAAGTGAAATTTACAGTCCTACTTTGAAAAATGTATCACTTAGAAATCAAATATTTCTCAATACGTAGACAAGGGGGCGCACGGAATTTCGGTCTTATAAAGTCTTTATCCCCTTTTTCCGGAATTCATACATGAAAAATCAAATTTGATGAAAAATTAGTCAAAACAAGGAAAAATACCTAAGAAATTGGTATCGGAATTGCAATTATTTTTTTACGGAATTTCGGAAATTTCGGCAAAATTATTCGGTATTTATTATTAATTTCGAAACTTTCTTTCACATGAAATTTTGTGTTTGTATAAGGCTATATATTTCACTTCCTTTTTTGATTTTGTCGTCCAACAGAATGATGAGGGAGCAATCGATGGCTGTGAATTATACGCCCTTATTAAAGATGTTCTTGAATCGAACGGTCACGTGAGTATAACACAATTATCTGAATAGATGAGGAATATAGAAATAGATATTATTATATCAAAAAAAAGTTATTTTACATAAAAATGAATCCAACCAGTTTAACAAAACCTGACGAGTTGCTTTGATCTTTTGAAACACAAAATCTAACACCCCAAGGTCAGCAAATAGCGCTTTTACACGTTGATCGTGAGTTAAATGACATTAGACATTACCATTTTGTTCAAGGGTTTATAGGCACATCTCAACTTATCTCAACAATTCCACTTTTTTGAAAAGTAAATATTTTCGGTTGCACATCTTTAGACTCTATATTCATTAGCCGCCCACTTTTAATTTCATGGCGTGGGTTCTGCAAAACTTGTTATTTTGCTTACAGATAAACATTTTTTTCCCTTTCTTATTAATAGAAAGATCCTTACAACATGGAAGTGATTCTCGAAAAACAAGAATATTTGAAAGAAGCAGGATGCTTAACACCAAGTGGTGCACTGGATTACACCAAAACTGACATTGTTTTCGCCCTGGGAACGGAGAAAGCCTCAGAAGAAGTCGTTTAATATGAACACATGCTATAAAATTATCGACCCTTACGCCACAATTGGGTTGAAGATCCGAATCACAAGTCAATAAGATTTTTAACTTTACATAAATTATGAAAGTTTTGCTCCACTTTTTCAAGAATATGATGTATATACAAACTCAAACTGTACTGTAAATAAAACAATTTTGAAATCTTGGTTACCCATATTACTTGTACCATATTATCCTGTAAATAAGCAAAATCTAAAATAAATCGATGTATAAACTTCAGTTATAATGAAATATAGTCATCCCAATTCATTTGTATCGAAAAATTAATCAGAATCTTGAGTTTATGAGCTTGCACACATCATCATTGGTGTTAATATAACGTCTTATGGACTCTAAACAGCTGTTGGGTCCATGATATATTGTCAGAAGACATTGCAATTGTGAATATTATGAATATTGTTACATTCACAAATATCGACATTGGTAGTTTGAAAGAAAAAATGATGAGCTATCTTAACTGAGTAAACACTACAGTAACAGACCAGGTTATTTTTTACCAGTTATTTGTTCAATCGAAACCCAAACCATGGTGGAAAACGGGGAGTAAGAGGATTGTATTGATGATATGCACCACTGCAATGTCTTCTGACATTACATCATGGACCCAACAGCTCATTGGTTGTAAGTAACGTAAAATCAGTCAATACGTCACTTTCAACCAATCAGCTATTGGGTGGAATGGAAGACATTGCAATGGTGCATATCATGAATTGTTTGAGCAACTTGTTGGCGCCGAGCTGTGGTCTACTTAGCAAGGATGGTGCATTAATTTGCTTCAAATGCCACAGCTTGAGACAGACAGTGTAACTCTTTTTTTATATATCTCAGTACTCGGTCCTCGTCTATTTCCTTCTTGCTCAACAAGATTACGGAAGTTGACCTTTTAAAATGATCATCTAACATCATCAAAGATCATGTTATGGTCCGTAACGTTATATAATTACCGAGTGATCTAAGGTGTTAGCCCTTCACACAAAGGGTTTCCGGATTCTGCGCTTCTTTCTATATTCTTTTTACGGCTCACCGTCAACACCGTGAAAAAATTGTCTCAAAGTCCGAAACAACTGAGTTATCTTGTGCACGTTGGAAGAAGGTCATTGTAACAGTTTGTCCTCACATCAAACTCAAGTCCCTTAATTCGCTTTTTTATGATTCTGATAATGCTCAAGCCCATTTATCGGTAAAATAAAAAAAGTGATGCAGGTGGCTCTGAATACGAGATTGATCTCACATTTGCGTTGAAGTTTCTGATCCTACCGTATTGCTTCTAAATTTTCGAATTGATCCTAATTGTATTTCTTCACCAGGCTCCGTTCCTTGGCTGCCTTTACGAATACTTTTTCCCATCAATGTTGAAATCATCATTCTTGCTTGCCTATTGACCTTCAAGAAACAGATTGCATTGACTGGACAATGTAAGATTGAGAATAATAGAGTTGTGTAGAAAATGACAGCTTTTATTTCTTGGTTCACTGCATCTTCCCTCTTTTTGAAATAATATGCGAGAACAACGACAATAGGTGCTGCAAATATGGCATTTGTGGTGATGTACAGAGTTGCCAGTCTGGTTAAATTTACTGATGACTTCACAATTGAGTTTTTACGTAATTTTTGTTGGTGTTGGCGTAAAGTTTGGATTGATCTGCCGTAAAAAAATGCAACAGCCATGAACATTAGAATATTGATAGGTAGGGTGAATCCCAGGGATGATGATCTGTTGAATCTGGCAATAGCTCCCAGAGCTGCCTGGATGCTGATAATGAAGTATAATAAACTTAAGCTCATATAGAATCTGAAAGAAGTATAAATTTGGTGGTAGTTGTTTTGATATTTGATTCTAATGTAGCGATCAAAACCAAGCATCCCTGTCAAATAATGTGAACTATACATACAAAATTCGATAACAATCAATAGAATCCACGTAACAGGGCAACTTAAATGGTCACCTTTGTATAATAAAATACTGAGACTTGATTGGCCGAAAACTGCAAAAAGAGCGTTTGATATTGACACGATTAGAATGAGTTTTATGGACTGGTTTTTGATTTGATTGGTCCGATAGATTGAGTAAACTGTAAAAATGTTGATTATGAGGTTGACGATGCTGATGATTGTGTTGATGGTTAGGAAGGAGATACGAGATTCCCAGCTCATGAAAATGACAGTGCCATAAGTTTTGGTGCAGATTGTTCCATTGATGCTTGTGATGAAAGACATTTCTGTCGTTGTTATTATTGCTGTCTGAAAAAGGGAAGGTATAGAAAATATGAGACTTTACTAAGCGTTCATATTTATTTCATGCCACTCGGCATTCTAAACTGGATTTGATGTATACGAGCTTATATCACCTATCAGAGTCATCTAAAAGATATAGAGACTTTGGTGGTAGCTTTTCATTTTAGAAAAAATAAATTTAGTCGACGTCCTCTAAGATTGAGTTGAAAAATTATGTCGGATATATAAAGTAAACTAAATCTCGTAGGAAAGGTTTCCCTTAAGAGAAGAGTGAACATTGAAAAACTTGATAAGAATATTTGTTTTTGCGAATTAGCTAACCTCGCGTTAATTGATATTATTATCTCAGTTCGGATGGCTCACTCATACTTAGTTTGGATCTCAGACCTATACAAAACGACAGGTACTATATAATGAGCACGAATCTGAATTTCAAAAGCTTAATAACTAGTACTTTATATTAAGTATTGTCTATAGTTTCATTCAAGATAAGTTTTAAATCATCCATCCGAAAACTGCCTGAATTTCGTAACAGACCCAGCGATGTCTTCAGTAACGACCTGCTTTCACTCATGTCAACAACACTAATTCCAAAACACTGCAAATTCAACACTCATGTATGAAAATGACATCTTGACTTTATCTTGTTAGAATCCTTTTCAGAGAAAAAGGTAAAATTTTTTATTAACCAATCGAAGTACAGCATACCTTGACATATACTTGAAATAGTTCATTTTCACGAAGCCATGTCTACTACCCCGAAAAAAGAAAGCTTGTATAATCTAAACAACCCTGTCTCACAGCCCCCCCCCCCCCGGTGGAACTTCTTCCCACAGCGAGGGATGAAAATTTCTGTCAAAATCCAACTCTGTTATTTCTAGGTCAAAATCAACCAAAATCAATATTTTGAAATTGTGGGGAATTTTGCCCACTGGGGACAATATTTTTCAGTGGAGGAATGCGGCTCCCACCAGGTCTGTGACACAGGGGTGTAATTCAAAGTGCATTAAAACTTACCATGGGCACAGCCTCCCACCCACTTTCAAACACAGAGTTTTTCATTGAAAGAGAAAGAAGATGAAAATGAAAAAAATAGTGATAGACGAAAATGGATTCGTGCTTTTTGTTCCTTCATTCTTCTGTTCAGAAAAAAGGAAAAAGTTTAATTAGGGATCTTGCTTGAATTTTGTTGTACAGTAATTTTCACTTTTTTGTTGTTGTCTTAAACTCTGATTAAATTTGTGTCTCCATTATATGGAAACATTATTTGCTTACACGTCTTGTTTATAAGAACATCTGAAATTTTCGAACCCTTCGAATGTTCTTAATTTTTGAGTTTCAAGCCTAAAAATGTTTTTAACATGGAAATTTCTAGCATCTAATGGTATTTTTGTCTCGATCCTCCGTCCGATATATAATGTTTTTAACATGTTCTTATTTTCCCCATTATTTATATGTGTTTTTGTCAATTTTCCTAAGAAATGGGCTGTTTTAGAGTCTGCATATCTTCAAAATCGAAGCCTTATGTTTTTATAATTTGTTCTTATAAGAAAATGTGTATTTCTAAGAAGAAGAAAAATTCAGACTGCCCAGCTGGCACACAACGTTGTTTCAACGTTTATCTAACGTTATATGGACGTTGTGAACGTTAAATAAACGTTGAAACAGCGTTGTGTGCCAGCTGGGTGTGCAATGAATAAAACTGCGGACTTGACCCGCGGTCTCTACTTGAAAAAGTTTAAAAAACAAAGAAAATATCACTCGAATTCTTCCATTTGTTATGATTATCATGATTTTTTTCACACTCTTCTAGGTAGTTTGAATTCTTAGGAAGTCCGGCTAGGAGAAAAATCATTATAATATTACAGTGTATGTTCTTATAAGAGATGTCTTCACTTAATAATGTATCATATCTCTTTAATATCAAAATTTATTCGTTTACATGATAACTTTTTCGTCTTATTAAAATTCGTCAACAAGAATTACGAAGATTTTACGTCTTTTCATAAGAAAAAACTATATAAGAATATAAAGGCTTCGATGGCCATAGAACAAGCTAAGAACAAGTTAAGAACATTAAAGCTTCGTAGACTTAGACTCCAATTTCTTAGAAAAATGGACAAAAATACCTACAAAAGGGTGAAATATGAACATGTTAAGAACATTTTTAGGCTTAAGACTTAAAAGTAAGGAATATCGAAAGGCTTTTCGGAGAGAGTTTTTATATTCCCAGCCTCAAGAATTTTAGATCCTGAGTCCCTATGGCTGTAACTCAAAAGTAAAACTCTATTCCACACAATATTCAACAAAGAACTTGCAGCATACTAAAATGTCTTTTGTGGCTTTTAAAAATTTTCATTGACTTTGACCAGGGGGCAGGAACGCGTCCCAATACCCCTTTTGGCCATCCCCTGTACCAGGGCTAACTATCTTTATTATCTTCTATCCACTTCAAATTCAATTTATATATATTTCATTTTTTTAAGTTATCTGTAAAAAACTAATATCAGAAAGCTCTCGATTTAAAACACCATCAGACTATACTAAACCATTACTTATTATATAAATTTGCATACCACTTGCATATATGTAAATTTATTTGTTTGTATCAGTTATTCGATTAAGAAAATATTATTTCATAAGATGTTTACATTAAATAATAAACGTAACACAATATTTTTGTTACCATGTACATTGGTGTGTTATAAGAATTAATTCGAAGTACTTTAACGTGCAGCTGAGTACTGTAAAATTGCATAATTTAAGAACAATTTTATAAGAACAGGGGATGGTGTGCTAAAGTTAGACTTTCAAAATAGTCGCCTATTACGCTACAGCCAACGCTCGCCTTACTCACTACGTTTCTCGCTTAGCGAGAAAGTCTCCCAGTCTCCTCGGACATATTTCTTTTCGCATTCACATCTCATCATGTAAACACCAGGATGGCTATTTGGTGCAAGGGGACGTTTTTTCTGAGATGTGGCCTTAACAATGTTTTCAAATTCGACTTGCGCTCTTACTGTCCTGTAACCGACACTTCGGGAGAATTTTATAAGCTTTGGGCTACATGTTTTTTTTTTTATAAGCAAGTGTATGCCCCTTGGTCAGGCTCGAGTATGCTTAAGCTTTCAAAGCATCCAGACATAGAATATGCTTATTATATGCTTAAGAATTATTATGCTTTTGATTCACCCAACCAAATTTTTTAATAAAATCTTTAAAATTTTGTTAATATTCGATTCAAAAAGCATTTAAATTTTTGAGCAATGGAATGTGGCTAGCCGTGGAATGCCTTTTCTTACTTGACCACTTGCAAACCTTTTTGAAAAGAAAGAAAACTTGACTAGTTGAAAAATATTTCAGGCTAGCGTATATGCTTATGTTATGCTTAGGAAATCTGCAAATCTGAGCCTTCATATGCTTATAAGCGTTATGCTTATAAAAAAAAAAACATGTATAGTATCAAAGGTAATTTCAACCTTTTCCCTGTGTATCCCAGGCTTTATATACGTTACTAATTGACGCCAGGACAAATGAAATCTGAGGTTTTGTTTTTGAATTACGTAATCTTTTGCGTTCGAAAAGCAGAAAATGCCTACCCTGAGTATCAGAGGCCAAGTTTTCAAAGATAAAATATTAACGAATTTATTCGAGCTGTGATTCTCACGGTAGACAATGCCAGGGTATTATCTAGCGCTATCAGTAGGCATCAAAAAGCTGATAATACGCAGGGAACGAGGTTGAGGTAATTTGAGGATCGATTCTCTTTTTTTGGTCATCTTGGCTGCTGTCAGCTGCTCGATCTCTGTTTGGGTGGCCGTAACCATCTGCAATTCAATGCTCATTTATTCTCGAAATATGCCGAGTATATGCCTTTAAAGCTCCCGGGCCCGGTTGTTCAAAAGTCGATTAGAGATAAATTCCGTTCACCGCTAATCGAGATTAGATTTTGATTAGTTTAAACTTCCGTTGCTCGGACGTCAGATTAACTAATTAACTAATCTAAAATTTGGTCGATTTAATGCAGATTTAAGGGCTCTGGTCATAGTGAAAAATCAATTTCAGAATTTGAAGATAAAACCTTATGTTTTCGCTTCTTTGACATGTTTAAGAACGAACTGCTTTTGAAAAAATGAATTTAAGTAATTACATCATGATTAATTAAGGAATAAGTGTGGCATGGACCTTAATAAAACGTCAAAACGACGTTATTCATATACTTTTCACAAAAAAAGCCTAATCTCATTGGGGAAATCGTTTTATTGTTTCAAACTTTTTTTAAGTTAATGACAAGTAGTTTCTTTTTTTAGATTTTTTCGGAAAAATTTTCTATTTAACTACATCCCAAGTTATAGCTGTTTTTGTATGGAAATTTAGTGGAGAAAATTGCCAAAAATGAGGTTTTTTGGAGATTTTAAAGGAAAGATACTTCTACAAAAATTTTCCGAAATTGTATTTTTAGATACTAAATAGATTTCGGAAAATTTTTGTGGAAGTATCTTTCCTTTAAAATCTCCAAAAAACGAACCAAAAAAAAATCCAAAATGTTTGATTTTTACCGAGATTAGGGCTTTGAAAGGTGAAATACTCTTCTTCGAAAAACTCTTCGTTTTCTTCTTCATTTAATTTTTTCATCTCAATTTTTCGATTTTTAAATTCTAAAAAGGTAGGTTTAACAGGACATATAAAAAAAGTTATACATTAATCTTTTTAAAATGCAGAAATTGCATGTCCAGAGCCCTTAAGCCTAATTTTTTCGAACAACCGACGGCTCTATGTGCTAATCGGCGCTAATCGAGATTTAACTGAAAATTAAGCTAATCGGCCGCTAATCCCACTTTAGAACAATCGGGCCCAAAATGTTATGCTTATAAAAGACATGGAGGCTAGAGAGGAATCTTTCTCATTCAAGCAACCCAAGTGAAACCTTAAGAGCTGCGGTACATTAAGTTTAAATATTGAAAGACGGATTTGAATCCAGCACGCACACACTCACCTCATCCCCGCGTATCCCAGACTTTATATTCTCAAAACAATACACGTCATAAAAAATCTGACTTTACAAAGTTAGTTAAACTGCAATGCAAAGAAAAAAAAATAAATCTGACGTTTTGTTTTCGAGTTACGTAATCTTGCATTCGAAAACCAGACAATGCTAGGGTATTATCTGGCGTTATCATCAGCAGTAAGCATTAAAAAGCCGATAAAACGTAGGGGACGAGGTTGTCTAGCACTTCTTGTTTCCGCGCAACATATTTTTCAAAAGTGGCGACGAGATTTTACTTTCAATCAATCTAGCGTTTGTGTGAAAACAATGCTTTTGGCTGGATGGATCTAGCCATTTCTCCCTACCCTGGGTACCAGAGGCTAAGTTTTCATAGAGAAAATATTTATTTATTCGAGCTGTGATACTCACACACAGTAATTTCTCCCGGAGCTTTGATTTGAAATCAATGGTTGGTATGTTAGTCTGAATCGGAGACTTCCTATAGATATACTTCCTATAAGAAACCTTTTTTGCTAGAGGATGAGCAGAAGCTTAATGGTATGTATGCCGTCGCGTAGCCTGTACCATACCAAACTCTTCTTCGCTGACTGAAAAATACATACAAGTTTTTTCAAAATATAAAAAAACGCCCGTGGTGCCGCACCGCCCTCCCTCAGAAGAAGTACGCCCATTTCTTTTCGATAACGGTACCATAATAAAGAAAAGGAGACGCTCATTGACCAATATTGAGATTAACACTCCTTAACAGAGACTTTTGAAGAAGTTCTAAGCCAATGCACGACACGGGAATGCATAAAGCCTCTGAACGGAGATCAAGTACCAGTCTGTTTTGGCGGCGAAGGACAAGAAGGTCAATAAAGCTCTATGATAAACTGATCATCAAAATTGAATTGAATCAACCAAGTCTTGGAATCCTGGAATATCTCTGGAATCAAAAAGTATTTCTGAAAGAAATCGAAGATGAGTGGTACTCCATATATTGGCAGTAAGATAAGCCTAGTATCTAAGGCGAAAATTAGGTATGAAGGCTACTTGTACACCATCGATCAAAATGAATCAACTGTTACACTGGCGAAAGGTAATTTCTTTTCTAGCAACCGTATTGCTCGTCGAGAAATTCTAAATAGCATTGTTTTAGTCCAAGAAGATACTTTTATCTCGATAGTTTAACAAATATAGCTCCTTTCATAATGACTGATTTTTTAAACCACTTTAGACAGGGCACAGAAAAGGTTTGATACCCCAGTCAGTCTACGCCACTACCCCGATCAGGAAGATTCTTCTGAATGGGAAGATTCTTCTAAATGGGGAAAAAACTTCCCAAATGGGAAGAATTTACTTGTGTTTTTCTTCCTGTGTAGGAATATTCTTCCTCCGCCAGACGGTACTAATCGCAGGGCGGGATCGAATTGGCGTATCGCATTTCGCAATTTGCGATGCGTTTTTGGATTACTTACAAGCTAAAAATTGAAAATTGATGCATTTTAGGATACAAAATCATGCTTATCAAAAAATTGCGATGCACTTTCTATCCCTTATTTCGATGCCTGAATCGATAAATTCGAATATTAAAGTAATCGATAATGATTGAAGTAATCGTACAACCACTTATCGATTAACAATCGAATGTTGAGTACCAAGATTTCAAAAAAATTGTGAGTAATTGATCACTTTCTTAACAACCCTTCAAGGACTTGATAACCCGTTTGAGTACATTGATTGTTATTGATAACATTTGACAACTTCGATAACCAATTACTATGATATATCTTTAAAACCAAAAAACTGACCTAAAAGTTAAAACCAAAGCACAAAAAGAAGCCCTGCACCATAAAGATTGACCCCCTTATTTCCCTGCCATTTTGTGTGCCCTCACCCTGGGTTTCCTCAAATAACTCACATCGGGCATTCTGATTGGTAGGAGAAAATGAAAGTGGTTTTTGCGTGTTTTAATTGGGCTCTTCTAGAAAAAATTTGATATAGGGGGTGGGCGACAGAAATTTTCAGATAAAAAAAACACTCGGAAGTCCAGTCAATTTTTCAAAGTGCTTCGAAAATTCTGCTTAATTTTTTATTTGAACCCTTGGAAATTCCACATAATTTGTCAAAATTTTGGAAAAAGTATCAGAAATTTCAGATTTTTCCACCAAAAAATTGACCTTGTATTGGAAATCCAGGAATTTCAAAAAAACATTTTGCCTTGAAGGCTGGAAAGTACTCAATGCAATCGAAGGTACATTCAATATGATCGGAGGTAATCAAAAAGTAATCGAAATGATTGAACAAATCGAAAATGATCGAAGAAAATGCCATAATCTGGAGTCATTGAGTATTCAATCACCGATAAAATCGATAGGTGGTCACTGACCACCTTCGATCGTTAGCGATCATTATTGATTACTTCGATCACAATCGAACGTTCGATTAGTACCGTCTGGTCTTCCTCATCAGGAAGTTGAAAAGTTACAGATTGTTTGTCAAAGCTGTATGATGGCAATGATGGATGTGAAACTCTTGTTTACTGTAGTTGAAGGGGACTTGGAAAGTTGAAAAATGAGTTTGGGCAAGTTGCGCAGTTTTGTGAGTAAACACAAAGTTTTCCGTACCATTAGAAACAAATCCTTTACAATCTCATGCCGGTTATTCCAGGAAAAATAGGGGAAAGATTCCTGAACGACAGTACTTCGATAGACAATTTTTTCCTCTTGGGGTCAATTATAGTTTAAATCATCCTCACTTATTCAAATTCATCCTATTGGGAGATTGTTGAATGTAAACATTGATTTTCTGGAATTAAAATACTTTTTTAAAAATCAGGTTTCAATATAATTATTCACTGCTATTTAAACGGTTGTGGCTTCTTCACAATTGCAAAAGACACATCTGGACTTGTTTTGTAGTTGTCAGTCCCTTAGTTTGTACCGGGTGCGTTACAAAAAAGTTTCTCTCTTTAAAACTAGTTTTCTAGAAATCTAAAAATTTTAAAAGAACCATTCTAATTTCATTGGAAAGGAGAAAGATCAACTTAAATTTCAGGGGGGGGGTCAACATTTATAATATCAACCCATAGCCCAAAAACCTGAATTTTGACCTTTTGAGCTAAGTTAACACCACCACCCCAAAATTGGTATCGATACCAACTTGAAAATCATAATTTTCAGAAAAAGGGGGGACCCACCCCCTTAATTTGGTATCGATACCAACATGACTTTTTGAATTTGACAAAATATCATGGGACCCACACCCTAATTTAGTACCAATACCAATCTGACAAATTTGAGTTTAAAGCTGTTTAAAGGGAACCCACCCCCTCCCACACAAACAGGGTACTAAGAGAAACTTCAAAAAAACTCATTTTTGAAATACTCTTTCTTCAACGAAACACAAAAAATGTCATATGCTAAAATAGAAAATGACTGAAAACTGACAATATAATAAAAACAAACCCAATTAAGCTAGCAAAATCAATCTGAATCAATATTATCTGAATATAATTGATGTGCAAAAACTAGGAGAAGCTATTATTAGTACATAATTTTAGAGCAGAATAGATTCACTCATTACCAAATGCTATCACAGAAAAAATGCTTTTGCTTCAGGCTTGATCCAAAATAAAACTTGGAAATATCAAACAAGTCCAAAATAAACTTATTACTCATTTACAGTCATTATACTCAAAAGCTAAAACAAATCCAATTGAAACCTGTTTAGACTGATATGTACCCCGGGGTATTTTCTAGCTATAAGGGCAACAATTAGGAAAGTTTTGCTGTCATTTTGATATGGATACCAACTTTCTGAATCATATTATTTAAAAAAAGGGGTACCCACCCCCTATTTTGGTATCAATACCAACTGAGGATAACTCTTTTTTCTAAAAAGAGGGGGACCCACCCCCATCAATAATAACTTGACTTTTCAGACTTTTAAAGGAAAAAAAGACACCACCACCCGGCTATGGGTCTGGTATCTGGATGTTGACCCCCCTGTAAATTTTGATGTGTAATTTAGTGGCCATCAACTTTCGATTTTCGAATTTTTTAACGGCATTTGGGTGTTAAGGCTCTGACCCCTCCCCCCCTCGACCTTAACGGCCATCAAATTCTCTAAAGTTAAAAAAATTGTCAAAAATCAATGAAACTCTATAAATTTTCTCCTTCACTTTCATTGTTGTTTCGTCTGTCGTCAGCTACTTTAATTTCGCTACGGCTTAGCTCAGTTTACATTTTAAAAATAACGGAGATAATTTCTAAACTTTTTTCCGAAAGTTGCGTGAATTAATTATCTCCGTAGGCGTAATCATAATCAGTGGCGTAGCCAGGATTTTCAAGGGGTGTCGCAAATTTCAATTTTCAAATGGGCGGTTAGAGGGCGGTTGTTAATTTCATTAGGGCGGTGTTAAAATATAACGCCCAAATACTTCCAAACAACCGGGGGACGTTATGGGCTGCAGATCCCAATACCTGTGAACCCCAAACACAGGCCACGTTGCACGTGGTTAACCGGCAACTCACCATTAGACGAGTTTGAGAATTTGTTGCATGGGTGGCAGAGCCACACTTTGGATCGAAAATATACAAAGAGTGAGTGTCTCGTTCGTAATAATAGCTTGTGGTTTCTAAAAGAATGATATTGCCCTTTGGGAAATTCCTTTTGTCCTAGGGAAATTCCCGGATAAACAAACTCTCCGTCTTACAGTTTATGCGCTCCTTTTGTAAAATATAAAATGAAATTCTATTGCAAAGTGTGCGGATGGAGAGTGAAGGAAAAATTTGTTCATTTTTTTCAAAAAGTTATGTTATGTTCGTGTTATATAGAAAAGTCAACAAGAGAGAAATTCGTTTCTTAAGTGATAATTTTGTGATTTGACATAAAAGTATTTTGTATGATTTTTACAAAGCTCATCATAAAAATAACCTTCAACAAAATAAATAAAAATTACTTTAGACTAGCAGGCTAAAATACCGTATACAAAACAATGTAATCAATCCCCCCCCCAAAAAAAAAACATTTTCTTGAGTCTTGATCTCGTATAGCTGTCACTGAAAATAAGCACCGACAATTTTATGTTCTTCGAAAACGAAAGATGTCATTGTCTGTAAAGTCTCAAATTCATAAAACAACAAGAAACCACAACCAGACAAAAACCAATAACTGTCTATCATCTATGGATCTATCCATTACAGTATCAATACAATATCATGTCATGCAATCCAATCAGAATACAGAACTACAGCATAGGATCTGTACAAGTACTCTCTCTTATATATTGCCACATACGATAGTCAATGTTCAATCACAAATCTTTACTTTATTATTTGCCATTCTGGAAACAAGCAACTTTTGCTGTCTTTACGACGAATAGCATTCTTTTTTCTTCATCAGTACAATTCTTCCCAAAAACAAGAGAAGCACTATTAGGTCTTGAAAACTTTTTCTGATACAGTATTCCAAATATATCTCTCGGCTCTCTCATGGTAATAGTCTCACATCATAATATAATCGAAGAAAGATCTTGCATTCAATGAGTCCCCTCCTCTGCAGCCTACCTCCTCTTCTACTCGTTTTCTGATAAAATAATTATAATTTACGGTCACCGACGAGACCTCTTTTGTTCTGCTAATAATTTAACAAAGAGGATAACAATAAATATTAAAGTCGGTAGCCGTGTCATTGTTTTTGTGCAGACGATGAAGGCCAAAGTGAAGAAAAATTTCTTATTTTACGGTCCCGGAGCTGTCTTCATTTCTACCGAGCTCTACTAAGCTAAGGAATCGCAATACTGAATTTTGATTCGGTGCCGTAAATTTATTGAAATCTAAATATCTCCGCCAATTTAAAACATCGCCGCCAATTGAAAACCGCCCATTGAAGGCGACGTGATTTTCTAAAAAAGCTGCACGCCGCGCGTGTCCGTACGAGCGCTAGTCGCCGCGCGTCGTCCTCTTATTACCAGCGCTTTTTATTTCTTGTCTTTCAAAAACTTTTGTTTGTCAAAAAAGGGTGTCGCTGAGTCTTCAGGAGCGACACCCTAGTGACGCCACTGTCATAATCAAATAAATAGCGGCATTTCAAAGAAAAAAGATCAAACGTCTGCGAAATTCAAGGGCCGCGCGGCCCGTCTAAACAAAAGGAACACGAGATATAAACATCGGGTCGTTTGTTTTGGTTAAAATTATTCTAAAAAATAGCGAAGTGAATACTTTAGGTATGCGACTTTAGCAGATCTTAGTTGATAAAAGGAGGAAAAGAAATATGGAAAGTAACATTTGTATGGAATAAACGTCTCAAAAATCGATATTTTCTCGTGAAAAGAATTGATATGTGGTGAGTTGACCCCTAAAGAGATTTTCGACCTTCCCTTAACGGCACATGGTCGACCCCCTCCCCCCCTTAACGGCAGTCAATGACCCCTTATTAAATTTGATTCATTAGATAAAAAAATATTAGAAAAATATGAATCCCCTTAAAATTCAAGTAAAAAGTCAGTTGTAGCAAAAAGGCATAAGCAAAGGGACTTACAGTAACCGAGGGAACACCCAGAAAGTGCAAATAACAGCCGGTTGGTAATCACCGGACACTTTTTGGTTCCCAACAGTAAATTTTAGTGAAAACTTGAGATTGTCTAAAAATTGTAATGAGCACTTTTTTCCCCTACACTGTTTAATTTTTTTATTTGTTTTTCCCTTATAATCATTAGCCTTAATCACATTAATTAAAACATTGTGGAAGACAAGTGCAATGTTTATGACTTGGTGTTTAAGCCCTATCGAGAGCTATTATGTCACTCCCAGATCCCCAGCTTTTTTCTTGCTGTGCTCAAAATGTCACAATTTGCTATTTGCAAAACTATTGACCAGATACATATGGCTGTATTTCCATCATGTCAAATCCTATGAAACTAAATTCCTTGGGTGGAAATCTTTGTTTTCTTTGATAAGGAGAGTCATTGAAGTTCGAACTTTCAAAACAAATTTTGGTCCCCATTCATGGTTAGTGAGATTAATACCACAGTATTGAAACTTGATTTTGCAGATCAAAATGATATTTTTAAAAGGTAAAAATATGTACCACCAAAACCCATAAATCATGGTAATAAAAATGCTAGTTATATTGTGATATTGTTGGCTCGTGAATGTAAACGGGGATAAAATTTTATGGATGCCCCATTTTGTTTATTGATGTTTCTAAAATTGGTCTTTAAATTAATTGTTTTATAAAAAGCCATTTCTTGCAGGTTTATATCAGAATATCTTATTTATGATGGCTCTTCTTTCAAATTAATTTTTATATCAGGGTTCAAATAAGAAAGATAGTTTCAGTGGGTTAATAGCCTGTAAATCCTCACTTTTTAGGATTTTTCTAGATCATGTCGATTTTCGCTGTTTATACTTAGTGAATTGGAGATAAGCTATTGTAGTACATTCTGTCCATTTTTATTTGGATAGTTGTGATTTTTAGGTGAAATTCTTTGATTTCCACCATCAAAAACAATGAAATAAAGTGCTTGTAAAAGGTACACCTCACTTGATAGTTCTTTTATGTAAATCTTTAATGTTCTTATTATAGTCAAGTCTATGGGAACTGAGGATAGATGTCCCAATGAACCAGTACCAGCACGCGAAGAAATATTTGAATATATTGTCTTTCGTGGTCATGATATTGAAGACCTTCATGTCAGTGAAGCTCCAAAGAAACCACAACCAAAACAAATGAGTGACCCAGCGATTGCACATGTAAGTAGTTTTGTTTTGAATACTAAATAATTTAACCAATATTATGATATCAAAAGATCATATTGTTCAGTTTCACGTCTTTACGAGTCATTTTCTGGCTATTAAAAGACCGGTCCAATTTTCAGGTACCTAAAATTGCTGTGGGGTCACAAATATCACCAGACACATCCAGTAAATAATTCTGCAAAAACTTTTAGGACGTTTTAGGGTATTCAATTATTTGACCAATTTAGATCGGTTTGGGGATTCTTCACTCAATTTACTTTTTTTGTCATCAGTTATTTACTTGTCTAAATTGTTTGATAGATTGTTTGGGCAAAACTGTTGCGCATTAATTTTACTACTGTGTTGCACAAATGACTTAAATATTGGGGGCACAAGAATCTTTTTTGTGTTGGTGCAATGCAACATGTTCCATCCATCCAGCCCTTACAGCTGTTGTGTTTGGTGAAAAGAAAATAGACAGAGCCCGATATTTGAAAATTTGTTTTGGCAAATCTGGGCCAAAAAGTGCCTAAAATAGGGCACACTTGCTTCATTAGTTCTTTCTGATATTTTCCTATAAGACCTGTCAAGACAGGCCAAAGTTCTTTAAAAAGTGGCTTGACCTGTTTTGTTTTTTTGCGGCATTTTTTTTGGCAGTAAAAAATCAGATTTTCTTATTTGTGGAAATTCCCTTTTGTAATTTTAAGGAAAATAAAGATTTCTCGCAATATTTTTTCTGATTTTTTTGGTTTGCATTTTCTTACTAATATTGTCATCTTTTCTATTTCCTTTTTACATCAGCCTTCCCATTTGCTTTCATTTTTTTGTGAGCTTTCCTGAGCTTTCTCAAAATTGAAGATATTGACTTGCTGTACAGCTTATATACATAAAGAACTTGTCATCATCTTTTTACAGAGTGGACCAATCCAGCAAACTCAAAACTTCTCAAATCCACCCAATCAATACCAAAACTTCAATCAGTTTGGAGGAATGCCCAATCTTGTATATCCACAATACCCGCCTTCACGCCAACCTGACCCTTCAATGAACAGACAAACGCCACCTAATTTACCAAGGACACCTACTCCAGAACCTCTCAAACAAAGTACAGGTGAAGAGCGCTCGTCAAATCAAGGAAGATCTCGAACTGACAGTAACAGAAGTAGTGACAGAAAAAACAGTGTTGATAATAAGTCTAAAAATAATGATCACCGTGATAATCGCCATGATAATCGTAATAGATATAACAATAGAGACAATAGAAGAGACAATAATTCTCAGAATTATCGTGATAACAGAGACCCAGAAAGAAGAGACAACAGGAGAGATAACACAAGATACAATCGAGACAACCGTGACAATAGGGATAATCGAGAGAACCGTGAAAATCGAGAGAACCGTGAAAATCGTGACAACCGGGATAACCGCAGTAATGATCAAAGTAGAGACAAAAATAACTACAATGACAGGAGACGTGGTATGTTGATCCATATAAATGTTTATTTTAAGTTTCAAAAATATTGCAATATTATATCTAAATCTAGTTTCCATAGATTGAGTATTTTAAATCGTGAAATATCTGTAAATGTGTTATGGAAAGATACTTTTTGGTTTTCGAAGTTTTAAGCTTTAAACTAAATTTCAGGTTCAGGCAGTCGAGGTCGTGGAACTCGTGGTGGTGCTGGTGGTAACAAAAACACAACTCGTGGTACACGTGAAAAGTTCACCGAAGATTTCAACTTTGAAGAATCTAATGCAAAGTTCAACAAAGAAGAGATTGAAAAAGAGCTATTGAAAGTCTTAAACAAAGTCAAGATCGAAGATGATGTAAGTTTCTTCTAAGATTCTTTCACCAGCCCCTTTTGAAACTGTCAGTTGTTCAAGACATCAGTTTTGTGTCATCTTTAATATTTATCAGCATAATGCAACTGGAGTTTATAGTGTTTTTTTGTTTCCAAGAAGAATTCTGAGGCTTTCTCGAACAGAGCCATCCCATGGAATCAGATATTTGTTTAGTTTCACAAACTGTCCCTTCTGAACGTAAGAAAGGACAGAAGTTTTTCAAAAATTTGATCGTTGTTTACCCTTTTCATAGCAGGAAAACATTCGCTCTCAAAGGGGTGACGAGATCTTAATTGTAAGTATTTCCAGTTATTTTAAATAAAATTGTTCTTTTTTCAATTCATTTTTTCGTTAGGACGAAGTCGAAGACAAGGTCGAGGAAAAAGAAGTCAACGACAATGCTCCATTACCTTCACCAGACAAATTTTATGATCGTTCCAAGTCCTTCTTTGACAACATCTCATGCGAAGCAATGGGTCCAAAGCCTGCTGCACCACCACAGCCAAAACCTGAAGAGTAAGTTCGCCAGAGTTAATTAGCACATGTGTTGATTGAATTTGCCAACGATACGATTCTTCATTTTTGAAACCTCCAGAAGCTTTGATAAATTAGGTCACAAAGCAACGCCTGCCATGTTATGAAACGATTATCAAAATACTATTTTCTTTGAAACTTCAAATCTACACCTAAGAATTCATGCTGGTAAAAAAGTCGTCATAGCATATCATTAAAAAGCCATTTACTTTGCATAGTAGACACGTGTCCCGTTTAGTTTTCAATCGAACGCCGGATTGGAAGAAAAATCTATCACAATATTTCGAGAAATTTTTAACTTTTCTTGCTTGGAAAAGGTTGACGATATTCCTCTCTAACCCTTTTGGTTTGGTTTAGATGACAAAATTTTATTTTCAATAAACTTTTCAACATTTTGCAAATTTTAGGGGAGTAATGACTCGTCGCCAAGAACGTGCATTGAACGTCGAGACCTTCGGATCACAAGCTGGATATTATCGACGTGGCGGATATCGTGGTCGTGGTGGTTATCGCGGACGTGGCCGAGGAAGGGGCCGAGGTGGTAACAACTTTCGCGGACGTGGTAATTACCGTGGCAATTCCAATCGCAACTGGGTAGATTACGATTTCGACTATGAAGCAGCTGGAATCAAGTCTCGAAATCCTGCACCCAAAACAGCAAGTAAGTGATTCTTTTGGTCTCGAAACCCACCCAAAACAGCAAGTAAGTGATTCTTTTGGTTACACGTTTTCTTTTCAATATAATGTTTATAAGCAAATGCAGGCTCAGTTTTTTCCTACTTAAAAAAATGTTCTAGAATTCTAATTTCTAAGATTAACAGACCCTTTTTCTCTTAAAAAATTATTTGCATTTTCAACGTTTTGTCTTGACCTTTTTGTTTTTACGTCAATTACAACCAATCAGCTGTTGGGTCCGTGATGTTATGTCAGAAGACATTGCAATGGTGCACATCATGAATACTAGAAAATATGCGAATTCAACTATTTTATTTCCCGCTTCAAGTCATTTGCATCTTCAACGTTTTATCCCGACGTTTTTGTTTTTGAACCCACTAATCAGACATACCAAGTAATATACGAATTCAACTATTTTATTTTCAGCTACCTCGTAACTCCATCAAGGATATTTGCAACGAATTTGTAAATAAATCGCATGTGACACTTCAGTTGCTTCAAGTTGCTACCATTCTATTCTATTGAGTTTATTTTTCAAGCTTAATTATTATTATTATTGTTGCTGTTTTTATATCTATTCTCAATAACCCTCTACTTTGAGCGATCCAGCTTGCTATATCCAAACTCTAAGTGAGTGAACACTGTAAAAAATCGCTTAGTTCTTTCTAAATTTAAAACCTCTCAAATCATCTTCCAACCAAGTAATGTATTTATTAGCATATGAGAATTTTTATAAATTTATTGTTTAATTTTTATTCTGGTTTGAACCTTTTCACCAATACTCGTGTTTTTATTAGAACTAATTCCGTTTTGACTGACTGAAAATAACTCGGTCTAACACTACATTAGCATGCCAGCTGTAACTTAAAGTAAGCCTTAATGCTGGTGCTATGTAATATAATACAATTTTAATGATTGTGTTATTTTTTTGTTTAGAAGTACTTGTATTTTCTATCGCTATTATAAACCAGAAGAATTTATTCCGAATTACATTTTTCTTGTGAAACTTATTCTACCCTGGTAATGTCTGCAGAATAGTCCAAAAAAGGTAGCTAAAGATTCTTCAGTTATAGTCCATACAAAAATTAGTCTGATTCGCAGACCTCTAGAATTTTGGATGTTCTCTCCATTTTTTAAGGTGTCTCTTGTTTTTCAGAATTTCAGCCAAAATCCCCAAATTTTGGTCAAAATTATAAGCGTTCGGAAGCTTGTAGAATCAGTTTTGATTTTCGCAGTGTTTGAACCCTTTTATTGAAATTATTGCCCCCTAATCATCTTTTTGTGCTTTCGGCCCTCTTCAAAATTAGAGGAAAGGTTATCCTTAAGATTGATGCTAATAATGGTAACGTAACGGATTCGTGCTCTTTCTATATATCTGTGGTCTCAATGCTTCAAATGTCATTGTTTTAATTGTCATAAAATTGTCAAGGATTCAGAAAAATCAAAAATATCAAGTTCCTGATTCAAACTGGAGAGGGCGAAAAAAATTGAAAAATTTGGAAAAGATATACTCTTAGGTTCCAAATAAAAGGGGGGGTTGGAAAATTTTCGAAATTTTACCTAATTGCCGGGGTTGGAAATTGTACTTCTGAAAACCCAAAAATAAGGTAAATATAGGCTAAAATCAGGCTTTTTGGAGCTAAATAAGGGGACTTCGTTTTGACAACTGAAAATATTCTTAAAAATTAACAAACGGGGGGTGGGATCCTAATAATGTCCGGGAGGTTGGAAATTTTTTGAAAAATTAACAAGCGGGGGGGGGGCGTTTATTTGGCACCTAAAAGTACTCCTTTTTGAACTTTCCCGCAATAAAATTTTCTGGGCCATGGTAACTGTAAACAAAGTTTAAATACAAGACCAGATATCGCTCTTAAAAATGTTATATCGGAAAGCCATTAGGTAGGTCAGTGTTTTAGTTGTAGAAAAACAAACATGGTAGCTTCGCCGTGGGCTAAAAATCTCAATGAAATTTTTGTATCTTTATGAGCAATCGGCTGCTTGCTGCAATCGGTTTAGAATCAGCGGGAAAAATTGACCTTTTTGAATATAATTTTAAGAGAAAACTCTTTATGAGCCCTTTAAGGGCAAAGTCATAGGTTATGTTTTGTAATATCTCGATATTATGAAGCTAACTGATGATGAAAGTTATCAGCAACAAAGACCAGAATCTGATGATGAAGAGAATGATGAGGAGGCTTTTGATGACTTTGATGATTATGATGATGATGAGGTCGAGGACGATCATACTCTGCTGGAAGATAGTACAACTGGAAATTTTGATGAGTTTAAGAATGATGATTCCATGAAAGAGACTAAACGCAAATTATCAGCAGATCTCAAAACAGAAAGGCATCTTCTGATCGGCAATTTGAGTTGTGGTGAAGTAGAAAATAAGGATAACAAAGTTGTTACCAACAAAGATAAAATATCAGCTAGCCCTAGCAGTGTAAGATCGACAGCATCAAGCCCTGGAATTACATTCTCATCACAAGAGGAAATAAACAACTCACAGAGGGAATCTACTAAGACTCCAAAGATAAAAAAGAAAAAGAAAAAAAGGTACACATTTTTAAATGATTACAGTAGTTTTCATTGTCAAAATCATCTGTTGCATCTATTTTTTTTTCACCCTTTGAAATCTGTTTTCTTTTTAGATGATTAGATTGTTACAAAGGTCGAAGGGAAACATAAATGAGAAATTTAGTAGTGTATAATTAAAAAAAATATAATTAAATAAATAAGTGTTAAATTCAATAATTAAAAAGTCTAAAATCCAAAGTCTAAGATCGAAACAAAATGAGCTAGATTTAAGCAGATTTGAGAAGTTTATTAGTATATTGAAGCTGAATATAATTTCTCAGGATTGAACTATAAAGATATGAAATTGCTAACTAAGACCAGCCAGCATGGCTCCGAATGGGGTTCTAGGTCCCCCCAACAAATTTAGGTCCCCCCCACGATTTAGGTCCCCCCACTTTTCAGTAAGGTTCAGGTCCCAGTTGAAATATAAAAGTTCAGGTCCCTGCAAAAATTGCTTTCAAGGTTCAGGTCCCAGCAAAAAAAGCTACTGTCATTTCTGGTAGTATTATTACTAGTTTTTTTACGTATCAACATGGGACGTCAACCAACTGAGGAAGAGAAGAAAGAATTCATGTACATCATAAAAATGCAGGGTTAAAAAAAATTGGGGGTCCAAATTGAAAATTTAAATAAATGTTGCCCACCATGGTTGGGCAACGAGAAAATTTTGGAATTTTAAAGGTAGAAATCTGCCATTTTAGCCTACATTTTGATAGAATGTAAGAGATAATAAATTCAATAGAAAAATCCTTAAAACTTATTAACCAAAACAATAGTGAGGGGGTATTTTACAGTTTCCTAATTAGCCCCCCAGAACTTTAGTGTAGCCCTTCAGCTCCCCCCACTTTTTTAGGTCCCCCCTGAGTTTAAAAAATGAGACAGCTCCCACCCACTTTTAAGCCAATTTGAGATTTACACACCCCCCAAATAAGTGGGGGGGGGGCGGAGCCATGAGCCAGGGAGTGAATAGTGAATAATTAAAAAGAAAATTTGCTCTGGAAAGATACAGTAAACTGAAGCACTTTCTGTGTTCCAGAGCAAGATATTGGGACAAATATTTTTTTGTAGCCATGTTTAAACGCTTTTATTTTTTAGAACCTGATAAAAAATACTTGCTCCGGAAGCACCGAAAGAGCTCCAAAACTTTCGGAAGACATAAATAGTGTTTTTTTTAGCCGGAAGGGTCCTCATAAATGTTTTGATACCTTATTGGTAATAAATTTTGCGGTTTATAAAATCAAAATTTTTATGAGCTTGCTTCACGTGTATTAAATTTCGCAAAATACCAGTTTTCGGAAATTTTTGCGTGTATAAAAATATCACTTGCTCTGGAAGCACTGAAAGAGCTCCAAAACTTTCGGAAGAGATAAATAGTGTTTTTTTTAGCCGAAAGGGTCCTCATAAATGTTTTAATACCTTATTGGTATTAAATTGTGCGGTTTACAAAATCGGAAATTCGGAATCGGAAATTTTTGCGTGTATAAATTTCCCAATTCACTAAATTGGGCATTTTCAAAAAGTGGGAATAAAGCAAGAAAATGACTGATTTCACTTGAAACACAATCCTTTCACAAAGATTCATCTAGAGAAAACTAGATGACTAGTGACTTTCCCGTGGTCGCTAAAATCAAAACAATGGAAAATTGTTTGGATGCGTGCGCAGTCGACCTTACTAAACGGTGTATTGAATTAAAAACAACAAAAAAAAACATTTAAAATATATATTAAATATATACCAGGATAAATACAGCATATAATTTTTGAATCATAGCCTCAATGATTTGTCTTTTACAAGACAGCTGATTCCTAGAAACAAAGGAATCCACCCTGTTTGTATGTACTGATTAAGGTAATGTTATCTTTATAAACAAATTTCCTATGTTATATATTTCTTACTTTTGCTGTCATTTTCATTTACAGGAATTTGACAGTTGCTTTATCCAATTGCAAATATGAGTGTGGTAAGAATTTAATTTTTGTGTTGTTACTGTTCAATGATTATTGGAATTTTTCCTCTTATTTTTTAAATAGTAATGATAACGTTCAGTTGACTACTTTAAAATTTTATCTATCAGGTTAAAAAGCATATCATAACATAGCGTCAGCCCCCCTGCTGGTTGGGGGGCTGCACCCTAAATTTTTCTCAAAAAAGAAGGGGGCTAGAAGTACACCACTTTTTTAGGGGGAGCTATAATATCATATCACTTAACGTAGGGGCTAAAATAATTCAGCTTAATAGTTGGCTTCAATTACTCAAATTGAAGCTCATGAATCTGAAAAATTTTCGTCTGCGGCACAATATTTTTATAGAAAGTGTGCAAAATATTTTATCTTAAACTTAGAACTGAACGCATTTTACATTGGAAAAACCTTTTTTACTGGATCGATTTTTTGAAAGTGTCTAGGGTCAAAATTCCTGGGGGCTAACAAAAAATTCATAATTCTTTAAAACTCAGGGGGGGACTTAATTTTGGCCTGGGACCTAAACCCAGGCTGACGCTATGTCATTTTTGTATTGAAGCTAAAAATCAAGGTTACTCAATAAGTAAGATTGCTTTTTAAATTTTTTAAATACTCAGAATAAGTGATTATGTTTTTCTGGGACTAGGTTGGTTGTTTAAAATATTGTCAAAATTGTAAAAAAGTACAATAGCATCTGTATCTCGGGGGGGGGGGGCGTCAGCCAAATTGGCCGACAAGTATGTGCGGCAGTTAATAAGGGTATGTTTTTCAAAATATCAGAAATGTACTGTGAGGGTGACCACCATTTTGATAAATGCACTGTATATGGGGAAATTTCAGCAAATATAGGAAAACTTCTCAAAAATCTTGATTTTTTTGCTCTAAAAGAGTTTAAAATTTGAAAAAATGCACCGATTTTTTCTGCACTGTAAGGGTGCGATTCTAAAAGCAAATTTTTTCGCCGCACATACCGTCTCACTTGGTAAACCCACTGCCCCCTTGGATCTGTATGTAAAGGTAATTCCTTTCCCAAAAATGTATTTAATCTCATGAGTAAAGTCTAGTTTAGGTGACTGACTTTACGCCCTTCCTATTCTAATTGTCAGAGTAGTAGGCAAAACATTTTACAGAAACTGACAATTATGATTTTTGCTTGAAATAGATTGAAAAAAGCCATTACACTGATGTAAAAAGAGAGCAAAAATTGACTTTAACACAGCCACCTTTCTGCCAATTTTATTTCACTATTAGAAAAAACAGGTTGAAAAAGTGGGTTGCCTTATTAACCACAACCAGGGCTATCTCTGATGGTTTCTGATATTGATGAAAATATAGTTACTTATAACTTCCTAACTAACATCCGATGATTGCGTATGTAGCATGAAACTTTTAGTAATGTATTTTACATGGTATGATGATTTTTGAAATATAACTTTATTACTTATAACTTCCAACATTTTGTTTCAGTACGACGTGTTACCCGTAAATTTGGATTCAAGGAAGTTGACGAAGGAGAAGATTGGAACTTGTGTTGGACTGATTTCTCAGTCAGTTTGGAAAGAGTGATCAATATGAAGTGCTATCAGGTATACTCTCTTTCTTTTATAAGAACAATCAGGCTCAAAATCGCTAAAAAAGAAGAACAATTTTAGAACAATGTGAGTTTGGAATTACTCAATTTCAAGCAATTTAGGGGTCAAAGTAAGTAAAAGTAAAAAAAGGGTACAAAATTCTAAAATACCTCAATATGTACCATAAGAACAGTCTAGCCTTTTCAAAAATTTACCTAGTTTTCCAAAAAGAAAAGAGTGTATACTTTTAGATCAAATTTAGAAATATCAAAGAAATCTACTGAAAGAGATTTTAATAAAAGTATTACCGTTCCAATCATGGTTATAGAAGAGTACTTTCTCTTTTTGCAGCTCTTTGCAAACTTTGATTTTGTATCCTGTAACCAAATTGAAAATCAAAGAAAATATTTACCATGTAAAGTTTTTTGTTTTTCTTCTTTGCTTTAGAAAATCAATCATTTTCCTGGAATGAGTGAAATTTGTAGGAAGGATTTATTGGCACGTAACATGAACAGATTATGGAAACAATTCCCAAAGGATTATGCAATCTTTCCAAGAACATGGTGTCTACCTGCTGAGTAAGCATTTATCAAGTTTTCTTCCAGGAATTTTTATGGGATGTTTTATTTTTAAATAAAATCAATATGTCATCAAATTACGATTTAAGCATTTTTATTATTTTGTCAATCTTCAACTTCCAGCACAAAAGTTGTTTTTCAATCTGTACTTAAATATCAATTTTGCTTTTTGGAAAATTGAAAACGATCTGAGTGGATTAATTTTTTACGTAACACACATGACATTATCGGAAATCTCTATCTTTCTTTGAGTCTTAAAGGTTTTATTTTTACATAAGCGTTCCCGTTTCATATCAGACACATATTTCATATTAGCTCGGTGTCTTTCCTATTGTTTTATTGTGTTCGATTTTGTGCTAAATAACCCAAAATATGTTTTTCTTTCCTTCTTTCTAACCAATATTGCTCCACATCCACATTTAAAATTGACGAGTAAGCAAACGATATCAACTTAGTTTAAAACAAAACCTATTCTCTTTGATAAAAGAGCCCCCCCAGCGGTTTGCGTGATGGCGTGATTGGGACTTTTTTTTGCGTGATGGCGTGATTAGAGATCTTTTTTGGCGTGATGGCGTGATCAAGATTTTGGCGTGATGCGTGATAGGGCAAAAATTTGAGGCGTGATGCGCCCGGGGGGGGGCACTGACCTTGACGACCGACGGGGACGTGCCGCTGGAGTTTCAAAAGTCGATCCTGTCAGAAATGAAATTTGATGAAAAATAGACCCTGTCAGAAGAAAAATTCGATGAAAAACCTACCCTGTCAGATTGTATGTTAAAAACCTACTCTTTATACACGTTTTTCGCGTTTTTCGTAAAATATAACGTGATATCAACATTTCCAGGCTAAAAAACTACAGCATTGCATAAATATTAAAGAGGCCCCCCCCAGCGGCACCCCTAATCACGCCATCACGCAAAAAAATTTTCTCCATCACGCATCACGAAAATTGCTAAAATTTGTCATCACGCCAAAAATAGCGAAAAATAGCCCAAATCACGCATCACGCCTCAAATTTTTGCCCTATCACGCATAACGCCAAATCCTTGATCACGCCATCACGCCAAAAAAATCTCTAATCACGCCATCACGCAAGAAAAAAGTCCCAATCACGCCATCACACAAACCGCTGGGGGGGCCTCATTAAACCTCAATACCTGGAAAACCGACAAAAAGAATCGACGACGAAAGTTATGAAATTACAAAGTAAACATATCTTTAATATTATTCAAAATCATCACTCTCTACTTCCACAAAATGTGTTTCAAAGCTAGAAAGCTCATACAATATTATAGATGTACAAGAACAAATAGAACGCTAAAGTTTCAAAAAACGTAATAATGAACGTAGATAAATTTCAGATATCCGTTTCCAGGATTACCATAGGATCACATAAGATTCCGATTCCCGCTCTAGCATTACTGGCGCTTTGTGTGGGAGATGCACGATCCCTGCAAGACTCAGAAGTCTTCGATTTCGAACTCGAAAAGAATACAATTTTCAAAAAAAATTTCCGGAAACAATGTTGTTAGTACCACTATTCAGCTGAACATTTATTCTAAATAGTTCAATAGAGGTATCTTTGAAATTAGCCTAAATTAGCGTGTGGTGCGAGACAACAGCAGCAAAGCGCCTGTGTTGGCCGTGCGATAAGTATTTGCAAAAAGCTGTTTGCCCCTAGCAGGAGCCTGCTCACCGCCGCGTCAAAACGATTTGCAAAAGAACTCTACATGCAAAAACGGCAAAAACAGACCCTGTCAGACACACATCATGAAATTGCGCCCCTGTCAGATCAGAATTTTGCAATTTTAGATACCCTGTCAGTAATTCTGCAACACTGAAAAAGGTACCCTGACCAGCGGCACGTCCCCGTACCTATTTTTGCCTAAGTGCCCCCCCCGGGGTGATGCGTGATTTGGGCTATTTTTCGCTATTTTTTGCGTGATGACAAATTTTAGCGATTTTCGCGCAAGAAAAAAGTCTCAATCACGCCATGTTACATCAATGCGTGATGGAGAAAACTTTTTTGCGTGATGGCGTGATTAGGGGTGCCGCTGGGGGTTTCATAAAATGAGCTTTTCATACTTCAATCGGGTTTAGTGCTCTAAGATGAGATATTTCTGTACAGTGGTTAAACGGTACATATTTTGGAAGTGGTGGTTTCATTCGAGATTTTAAGTTTTTATAATCAACAAAGATTACCTCACAAAGCATTATTTATCATAATCATTAATGAATATAATAAACTTATGATATTTTGAAAGCTTTTTTTCATTTCTTATTTTTTCAGTTATGGTGATTTCCAAACGTTTTATCGAACAAAGAAAAACAAAACATTTATAATGAAGCCAGATAGTGGATCACAAGGCAAAGGAATTTATCTGACCAGAAATCCTAAGGTATAATAGATACCGTATTACTTCGAATAAACGCCCTCCTTCTTTTAAACGCCCCTTTCGAATAAACGCCTTCCTACTGGGAGGGACGTTTATTTGAAACGAGAAGTTGTATAAGGAAGTATAATATAAAAGGAAACTTAGATATACGAATATTATGATTGTATTTTCGTACCCCTTTCTACATATCTAAATTGACATATTCTTGTTTAAATAGTAATGAAATAACAAATTAAGGTCCCCATTCATTTAATTAAAGTGAGCTTGGTTAGAACTATTTCATAAACGCCCCCTCGAATAAACGACCCTCCTAAAAAACAAAATTTAATAAACGCCTGGGGCGTTGATTCAAAGTAATATGGTAACCATTATTTTCACTTTTATCTTTTCTGGAGTGATAAGAAAAAACCATGTGTCTTTATTGCAGCTTTTGAGAGTTTTATACTAAACTTCTAACACTAATTTTAAGGAAGATTTTTTTGCATATTCATCTGAAATACGTACAAAATACTTTTTAAATTCTTTTTCAATTTACTTACAGCAAGATATAAAACCAGAGGAAGATCTTATCTGTCAACAATATGTTTGCAAGCCCTTCCTTATTGATGGTTTCAAGTTTGACCTTCGTGTCTATGTTCTGGTGACGTCATGTGATCCGTTACGCGTGTTTGTTTATAATGATGGATTGGGGCGATTTTCAACGGTTAAATACGAAGAACCAAATAATGTCAATGTGGTAAGTTTGTTGAAAAATCGTTCATTCGTGTCAAGCTTTATTTGATTTTTGGACCTACATGGGGTTAGCGACCGCAGTGCAGTGGTAGAGCATCCGGCTACGGTGCGCAAGGTCGTGGGTTCAACCCAACAATGGTACTTGATGCTCAGCAATTAAGAAAAGGACGAAGGGTAAGTGGAGAAATCTAGGGAAAAAGAATGGCGTCCTCCACTTCGGGTAGTAGCTTATTGCGGGATTTCTTGAGGGAGAGGTGTTTAAAGAACAAGGTGTTTATTCGAAGTAATACAGTATTCTTGTTGAATATTTTTTAAGGAAAACATATACATGCATTTGACGAATTACGCCATTCAAAAATTCAGCAACGAATTTGTCAGAGATGAAGAGACAGGAAGCAAAAGGTACATCATTTGATCTTTTAAATGTGTTCATTTTATATATTTTTTGTCATAAGAACAAACTATATAAGAACCATGCTTCGATGGTCTTCGAATAAAGTTTTTGGTTTTTTAAAGTTAGAAAGCGAGAGTTGACTGTTGCTTACTCACTAATAATTACCTTTGATTTATTTGTAGGAGGCTATCGGTCGTCAATAAATGGTTTGTGGAAAATGGTTATGACCTGGAGAAAATCTGGCACAGCATTAACGTAAGAAAAAAGACGTGTTTTTTTCTGAAAAATTGTCAAAAATTATTTCTTACTTTACCGTATTACTTCGAATAAACGTCCTTCTTTGAGGAGAAATCTTCAATAAACGCCTCTCTTAAATAAACGCCATCCCCCTCAACTAAACGCCCCCTCAAATAAACGCCTCCCCCTCGAATAAACGCCACCTCCGACTCAACTAAACGCCTCCCCTCAAATAATCGCCACCCTAGGAGGGGCGTTTATTTAACACAAGTAGCTGGAAGGAAGTATAGAATGAAAGAAAACACAGAATTATGCCAGTGACTGCACTGCATTCTTTTAGTATTCGAACTAATTTTTTTATGAATTATTTAATAAATACCCCCTTCTTCTAAACGCCCCTACGAATAAACGCCCCTCCTAAAGACCAAAAAGATTGATAACTGCCTGGGCGTTTATTTGAAGTAATACGGTACTTCAATTTTGCAATTTTGCTGTTGAGACATTCATTCTAAAATCGATTTCATTATTTTATATCATTTTAGGATGTTATCATCAAGACATTGGTGTCAGCTCATCCTATCTTGAAACATAATTATCGCACATGTTTTCCGAACCACACACGTGGCAGTGCTTGCTTTGAAATTCTTGGCTTTGATATCATTCTTGACCGGAAACTCAAACCATGGGTTTTAGAGGTACAATTAATTGTCGCTTATTCGCAGTCGAACAGGAAGTCTAATTTGTTCGAATTACAGAGAAATTCAAAATGTAGAAAGTATTTTAATAGGATTTCCCTTTGATGGGGTCTAAGAATTAGTTCGAATTATAGAAAGATTCGAATAACAAAAGTTCGAATTAGTTCCTCGAGAGTGCACTGTAAGAACAATAGTCGTTACTCCAGGAAAAAATTGGAAAATATGCAAAAATTCGCAAGATTTTATTTCTCTTGGGGAAATTTTGTTTTTAATCTCAAAGAACGAACTAATATCAGTTTTTTACTCCCTGGAAATTTCAGAATAACTTGGTTTTAATAAATTTGGTCTCTGAAAACTCCGAACAAATTTCCTGAAAAAAACCCCTTCAAAACCTTTCCTTTGACCACGTGGAAATTTTCGTCTGACATGATATAAATGGACGAGCGTATGATATGTAATAGTTATCGGACAGATATTTAACGAGTTCCGAGATTTTTCCGTACAATATTTACAAAATATACGGAAAATCCGGAACGAGTGAAATATTTCCATATTCTACGAGTATCAAAAACTTACCGCTTTTTTGGGACACACTGTACGTCTTTTTTAGGTCAATCATTCACCAAGCTTTACCACTGATTCGAAGCTTGATCGAGAAATCAAAGACTCTTTGGTACACGATACATTAGTTTTGGTCAACTTTTCACAATGTGACAAGAAGAAGTATGTCGAAGAAGAACGAAGGAAAGTTCGAGAAAGACTTCTCCAAAAACCTAAAGATCCAAAGTAAGTGAGATTTACTAAAATGATCAAATTTTTTCAATTATCAAATTGAAAAGTTTTGGATTAAATTATTGCTGTTTTTTTTTGAGTTGGTGCTTTTATTGAAACTAATTTATTCGAAACTTGTGAACGTTGCTGTATGATATCAACCCTCCCCACTGGGGAATGGGTCCTACTCCTTGCGAAGTAGGAATTCCTTCTCTTTCGATTTGGAACGCTTAGCGCTGTCCAGGCACCGCTGGTTCTGTGCACGCGAGACACAGATACCATGATGCATAGTGACGACAAGTGAACCGTAGTACTACAGTGGGAATCTAATTTGGGTCTCCCAGACGGGAGTCAAGAGCGATGACCACCACACCACTACGACTCAAATTATGTAATGATTAAAATGATAAATTAAATAACTGAAAAATCTGCAAAAGAATATACAGTTGAGTCTCCATAACACGAAGCTCTATCACTCGAATGTCTTCTTAATTTGAGCAAGCTTTCTTGTCCCTCCGCTAAACAAAGAATTATTTGCCAGTCTATATAATAACTCGAAAAGTCCATAACTTGAAACAAATTCAAGTTTCCCGTACGTGTTCGAGTTATTGAGACTCCAGAGTTATTTCTAATCAACTGATGAATGCGTAAACAAGAAACTTAAAGTATTGAGAAGAATATACCGTTTTTTAGTCTTTATGAGACTTTATGAGAGGATACCAACCAAACACAATCGAGTTAAAGAGGTTCAAATGTGGACATCTCCTGGTGCCGTATGGAATCAAGTTTCCTGATGGAATTTAGAAGTCTGGCTGTTTATCCATCTGTTTTTGTGACTGATTGTCTTTGAAGTTGGAGAGTTTGATTGATTGTGATTAATTTTCATGGAAAGTTTCTTTAAGTAGAACGACTTGATAGCACTGTCTTTGGATATATAGATGACAGAGTTCAGACCAGAACACAGGTAAACTGGTGAATAGATGATACAATAATATTTGAAGCCTTCAGAAACCAAACTGATATGATTATGAAATAAAAAATCTAACATCGTGAAGTAGAATGCGATACAGGGTAGAAAACACAGAACGTATACTATTGTGATTAGGTTTAAAGTAACCACAGCTTTATAATTCTGTTTGTGTCGGATCTGGTTGCTATGGATATTCTTTGATCGGTGCCGGCGAAGATGTTCTGTTGACCAGGCATTGAATATTATCACCATGGCTAAAATACTAGTTCTTGAAAGGTTTAAGATTAACCAGCCAGATATTACAAACCCTCTGCTCGTGTATTTAGGAGAGAAAATAATGTATGCCCATGCAGATTGTATTATTGTGATGATGAGCCAAATACTAATCATCGATATAATCCATTTAGTCTCAAAATGTTTTAACGGTTTTCGTATCGCAAAGTTTCTAAGTATTGCAATCATAAGGAAAGTGCCAGCTCCCGATTGTGTTAGGAAATTGATGACGGCTATTCCCAGACTCCCTCCAAATGGTTTTGCGCATGGAATGTCTATCATGGAAACAAGAGAACCAACTTTGGTGATTGATACACAAAGTCCAAGAATAGCATCTGTGACGGATAGGAAAATATACAATTTTTGTGATCGAGTTAAGATTTTATTTGTTTTGATCAAACCAACAATAAGTACAATGTTTGGTATGAGAAGTGTAGCTGACACACTGTATCTAAGCCAATCAGGTACTTGGAAATATTGTACATCTTGAGTTTGGTTGGTTGCATTTTGTTGCAAAAATGGGAAACAATTAAAAACACTCATAGTCTCTTGTAAGCAGCTTAAACAAATACTTAATTTTGGTTTTATTCAACTTTTTAAAGTTTTTCTTGATACAGAAACACTCATCCGATATAAATTGGAGCAGAATTTAGATCCTACATATCATAGCGAAATCCAAAAATTATTAGATCTTCTATTTCACAGGAAAAGTTCAATTAAAAAAGTCTCTTTATTCTTTTAGAAATTTAATTAAATTTGTTATTTGAAATTGATAATTTTTTGAATATATTTAAATATTCCCTGCAAGTTAAATAGAACAAACAAAATGGCACAACAATCGTTTCACGAGTTACGTAACATAGTCAAACCTCGAACTTTATACAGTTGACTCTCTCTCTAACTCGATCTTCAAGGGACATATACTGTATACTGTATTCATTCATCATTTTTGCTCCTTTTTTCTCACAACGCTCTTTGTAGAAAAAACTTTTTTTCTTCTCCCCCCCCCCTTTTTCTTTCACAGTAGTCAAAAACTGGTATATTCTGATTTTCTTAAAATACCCTTTTTTCGCACTCTTTTTCACAACATGCTAAAAATATATGTAGTTTTTTGTATCATGCTTACACAGAAAGACTAGTTCTGTTTTAGGCCTTCGGATGTTCTTAACTTTTGAGATTAACGCTATAAAAATGTTCTTAATATGTACCTTAATATTTTCACCATTTCTTGGGCATTTTGGTCCATTTTCCTAAGAAATCGTGTGTTTTAGAGCACGCGAAGCCTTAAGATGTCCATAACTTATTGTTCTTATAAGAATCAACTTGTACTATCTTTTTCAGTATTTCTTTTGTATTTCTTTTGTATTTTTCATGTGTATTTAAGAACGTTGTCTATAAAAGGAAATGCTTTTTTACTTACTTTTAGGGATAAGAAAGATGGAGGTGAAAGTGAGACAGATAATACAGATATTCTGAAAGCTTATGAAGACTCACATCTTGGAAACTTCAGGTATTGGGCCCCTCTTCCAGAAAATATTCTTACATGGGGGGGTGGAGGATATTACTGTCTGGGGATAGTGAAAAGATAGGTGGGTAAACTTGCTCTGTTTGAGGGTAATTTTGCTCTGTTTGAGGGTAATTTTGAATTTTAAGATTAGACCTACTGTCCGGCAGTGTCCGGGGGTCAATAGTTACAATGTCCGGGGTGTTAAATTCCAAAAAATGTTATATACTCCACCCTCCACATTTAAATTTTTTCTGGAAAAGCCCATTCTTAATTTGCGTAAAATATCAATCAAAAATCACTCCTTTTTTCTGAGATTTTAAAACACGACAAGCTCCTACTTACAATGAACTCTCTCTAATTCGAACCCCTATTTTTCGAATCTTTCTCTAATTTGAATGAATATATTGATCCCAACAGCTGAAAAGTAGTTGAAATTACCCTCTGTAATTCGAATCTCTCTCTAATTCGAAGGGAATTTTTGGTCCTATGAATATCGAATTAGAGAGATTCAATTGTATATATATTTCAAAAAAAACGATACCCTGTTTTTGCTGAATGGAAATTTTGTTCATTTCTTAGGAGAATTTATCCAGAAAATAACGAAGACATTTACGAACCGTATTTCACAAATAGTTGCTCGCTTTTCCAAGAAACGGCCGCTTCTAAAGCACGCACTGAATGTGCGCGTCTTCAACGCGAAGAAATTAAGATGAAGAGTATGTATATTGAAAGCATGAGAAGGAAAAATGGAATCATAGGAGCAAGTAAGTTTAAAACAAATTTTGTGTCCAAGCTTCCGAGAACGTCAAGCAAATTGAGAACTTTTTTGCTGAGTCAGCTTTCATTTTCAGTTTGACCAAAGTTTAGTTTTTGAATTTTTCGCGAGGATTAATTTTCACGAAGATTGCCTGAATTCGCGGAAATTTCAAAATTATTTCACGCGAAATCTAATCATCTTAATGTTATAAGAACATCTTGGGGGATGTTTTTAACTTTTGGAGTTTTAAGCTATAAAATGCTCTTAACTTGTTCTGAATATTTTGGTCATCGAAGAAAAATGTAATTTTTATATGGTTTTTCTTATAACAAAAAAACGTGTAGTTATTAAATTTTGAACACGACACAAACCCTGACCCTAAAGGCTTGGGGACACGAGAAGTTTTTTTCGCGTTGGTGCAATGCAGCATGCTCCATCCCACCAACCTGAAACGCTTTGTCGTGTCTCCACCCCATTTTTCTTTTAATAATATTTGTGCTTCTCTCACTTTTGTCCCTGGAACAATGGAGCGAAATTGATTTGAATCAATTTTGCTCCATTGTCCCAGGGAAATCATCTTTTGGGTATTTTCCCTCACTTTTTGTCCCATTAAACAAAAAAAGAAACCATGAGACACGTACTTTTTGTACATCCCTTTTTGTGGGATGGAGCATGCTGGATTGCACCAACGCGAAAAAAAACTTCTCGTCTCCCCAAACCCTAACATTTATCTGAAATCTCGCTGAAAACAAACACAGTGCATTATTAGCAAGTGGTGATCAATACTTTCGTTTTCAGTACCAGATACGCTACGCCCTGAGAGTGGGCGTGCCAAAACTCGCAGAATTCTTGTCAATCGTTTGTCGAAACCAAAAGAAGTTAAAAAGCCGATCGTAGTAAGTTGTTATATTTTCAATAATTGTCGTAAATTTTGTTTTGGGACTCGCAGTCCATGTAGACTGCGCGCATCCTCGAAATTGATTGTGATATAGGGGATACATATCGTGTAAGAAATTCCCGCCCGAAATTCACGCAAAATCTAGGATAAGCAATTTTCTTTAAAAGGTTCAGAAATCAAATGATTGTTTTGGCCTCTAGTCATTCAATGTATTCAAATTTTTAATTCAAATTATTTCTCAAAACTTACAAATTCAAATTTCCTATCTCAAAAACACAAAGACGGGGGTAACTCTCGGACGAGAATTTTATACACGATACGTATTCCCTATATCAATAGCATACCGTCGCGAATCTAAAAATAGACATGGATTTTTACGTTTGACTGAGATTCAATCCCATCACCCTTTGCCTTTATTACGCTTGCACGCAAATTACACTCAATTACAAAGAAAAAGTAATAACTTTCACGACTTTTGAATTAAGACGAAAAGGATTGTGGGATTGAATTTCTGTCAAATGAGAGAAGTAATAATCATGACGTTTGCACGACGAAGCGCTATTCATATCAGCCTACATACAGCCCTCAAGTCACAAAACAAATTATTTTCACTTAGGAGTTTAAAGAAGAAATATTTATACACGCTTTTTTTATAAGAATACCTTCTATAAGAATATCAGGGTGAGATTTCAGAGTTAGAATAATAGGCTTATTGTTTAGAACAATAGAAAAATAAGAATAATGCTCACCCTCAGCTAAAGTACACTATTCTTATAAAAAAGCGTGTAATACAATATTCAATACTATACAAAAATAATTTCTTGATTCTTGCTTAAACGCAATACACGTGTCTCCTTTTATGATTTGTATCAAAAGGTCACGAAAACTTGGAGTAAATTGAAAATATAATGTTTACGTGTCAACATTTATTCAATCGGATTTTACTGTACTTACGACTAACTATCCAAAACATCCAAACCCAACATTCCAATGAAAATAATTCCGCTGAAAATTCAAATTAACTAATATTTTGAGACAAACAAAACCCTCCCAAGTCATAGATTTTTAAAGCCCGAAGGGCTAGATGTCGTGCTTTTGCTGAATTAAGTGTGCCGAGGTTAGGTAGGAAATCCTACCTAGGTCACGTGACATTACAATAGAATTTCAGTGCTTGGCCAATCAGAAGCTTCGCGGATTTTAACAATATTTTTTCCGATATTCAATTTTTTTTGCCCGCAATGGCTTAAAGCACGCCATCTAGGCCTTCGTGCTTTATAAATATATGTCCCAAGTTATGTGCCAAATCGGTCGATTCAAAGTGGTTATACAGCACTATCTGAATCTTTGCCATTAAGCATAATGGGTATAACAATAATTGCTTTACTGTCATTTTTATTTTATTTCATGACTCTTTCAGATTAAGAAACCTGAAAGCAGTTCATTCATTTCACTTCCTATCCTGGAGAAGGATGAATTGGAGAGAATCGGATACATGGTACAGCGTGATCACATTATACGAAACCTCGGAATCCCGGATTTGATTTATCGTTTGCTGAATGGTATTAAACCACGAAAGAAAACCAACATGATAAAATCAACTTGTAAAGAAATTAATGTCTATAATGTGAGTTTTTAACCATTTACTTTTAACGGATCTGAGTTATCCCACTGGATGAGTTGTCCTTTTTGAAGATTTTGTATCCCAAACAAATTCTTAGAAAATTTATGTACTTCGTGCCCTGGGTATATTCTACTTTTTCAGATCAATATTTTGTTTAATTTTTTTGATCAGACAGTAAAACTCCACCAAAGAAAAATACTCTTCATTAAGTGCCTTTTAAAGGGGAATACGTGTTTTCCTATTAGCAGATTCATGTAAAAAGGTCACGAAAAAACCTCGAGTAAAGGTCTGATTGGCTGAAAATTGCACACATAGGCATATTTTTTTTTAAATATGCAGAGTATGAGGTAATCTTTGCATGTCTCAACCAATCAGTGTTTTGGCCGAAATTTTTTTCTGACTTTTTTCACATGAATGGGCTTTTCCAGAAAAAAACCGTACACCCCTGTTGAGAAGCTCCAACCTTTTGTGAATTACCCCCTTGGAATTCCAGGCAATTTTAGGATCATACCCCTCTGGAATTCCGAATTTTTACAGATTTTCATTCATTACCCCATGGAATTCCACTTATTTTTGACGGATTTTTGTCTACTGCTATGGAATTCCACTGCATTTCAAACCATACCCCCCTAGGAATGGAAATGGACTCCTCAACAGGGGGTGCACGGTTTTTTTCTGGAAAAGCCCAATCTGCTAACTGGAAAAGTAAGTAGGGAAGGGCGCCACTCTTTCTCCCTGGATTTCTCCACTTCTCTATTTCTCCAAAACATGTATTGAGAAATCGCCAAGTATCGTTCGAATTCACCAAAAATCAACGAAAGCCGCTTTCCGTAATAGATATTACACCTGCAATGAACCGGAATGAGTTCTAATAGTCTAATCCTTTCTAGTAGGAACTCATAGGTTGCTGGCCCTTTGTAAGCAACACACAGGTACCATGATGCTTTGTGAAGAGAGCGGGAGAGCGTAAACACTCGCAAACTTGCACAGGAATGCAATCGCACCACAATGTCTGACATATCTACCCACGCTATCAGAGTTGCGGTACCCTATTGGGCCTCCTATATTGAGGAGGCCTTTTAGGAAAGGTGACCATCCTGGAATTTATTTTAAATGTTGTTGGATTTTTTTTCTCATTTTTTGGTCCATCCTGGATTTTCGACCTCGGCGTTTAACTGTCCACCCTGAATTTTCTACCTCAATTTACTGAACAACTTAGACCTCCTTGGATTTTCTTTCCAGACCACCCTGGACGTCACACCTCAACATATGGGGTACAGACAATTTCTGAAATAGCCCATTCTCTTCACATGGTATGAGTTGATTCAAGCGAAGGAACACTCACTTGCCAAGCGAGTCGAATGACCATGGTGGAAATCGAACTCGGATCGCCTGTGCGAGAGCCGAGAACGATTACCACCATACTTTACCTTTTTACTTTCCTTCTCGTGGTATATAGAAAAATTCCTTTTTTTACCTAGAAGATCAGCAAAAGTTTGCCAGCAATGCGTACATATGCTACACCAAGTGTTCAAATGCAAAACCCGCAGAGTAGCTCTACCAATGCGGAAATCAAGAAATCGTCACCTGGTCTAAACATTGGAAGTGTCAGCGATAAAGAACTTCAAAGTCTAAACATTAATACTCAAAGAGCGGTGCCTCACTCATACAAACCTTACTCCAGTGGTAACAATACTGCAACTTCAAGTACAACAAGAGGCTTTCCTAGTAACCAAAATAGTAATCATAACAATAATGTACACCATAGCAACAACAGCAACAACTCTATTAGCAATGCTACTTATAATCATAATGTCAGCTCTAATAAACAATATTGGCCAGCCAGTATCCCACCATCGTTGAATCGTAAAGACAGACAGATACTGGCTCACGCTGGTTTTAATTTCACGAACGGTTCACGATCACACGGAACACAAAAACGAACTCAAACGTTCAACAGTAACCCAAGTAGTAGTCAATCCAACCGTTGCAACCTTGATATTGATTCGCGTTTTTCCCGCGGGAATAACGCAGATGACCGTAAAACGAACAATAACAATAAAAGCGAAATGTGGAAAGTCAACGGCTGTCCTGTCGATAAAGCGCATATCTTTTCGGTACTCAAGAAACAAATCAGTTGCCCTTTTGTGGAGGCAAGTCCGCCCATTCAACTTTTCAAGGAAGAAGATAGGAACCGCCTCAACGCCCTTTATAAAGGGGCGCGTGGTCTTTCAGTTATTTCGTCGCCCGCCCCGCTTCAATTACGCGATGACGCCCTAAAGAAAGGCGCGACATCTGGTAAAGGAAATTCACCAAGTGACTTCATCAACGGGTAAGTATTCATTGAAGTTAGAATACACGGGTTGCAAAATTTTATCAATGCAGTCAAAACATGTGATTACTCGAAAAAGTTCATGTGATTTTATTCCCATGTTACTTGCTTTACAACTTACAGCTGATAACTTTATTAGTGCCCATAAATTCGAACCAATCAGAAATAAATGTCATGTTACAAGCACATAAAAATTTCAAGTAAAAGTGTGATTTTTCTTCAGACTTTAATTTTGCAACCTGTGTATTTATGCTTTAAAGGAAAGAAGGATGAAGGATTTTTTTTTGCCAAAAAACGGTTTTGCTCAAAAACTGTTTCTTCCCTTAAGGCAGGTAGGGGTGTTAATTGGCCAAATAAGCCATTGAGTTTCGAGCCCGAAGGGTTAGAGTCGAAACTTTAACCCTTCTCAGGCAAGAGAAATTGAAGCTACTTATTTCCCATCTAAGATCCGATCCAAGATTCCATCCGATGGATTGTATCTAGCGGTTCCTTTGTTTTGGAGGACTACATTTTTTGAAGTCTAGCGATAGATTTTAGTTTCAATCCGGCGTTTGTGTAAAAACTACGCGTGGGCGTTCTGGATGGGAAATAAGTGGTTTCATTTCCCATCCAGTCTCGCCTCTAGCCATTCGAGTTTGAAATTCAATGGAACACACCATTCTGAGTAACACAAAGATCTATTTATTTCTGTATGCAAAAGCTGGCAACTAAGTTTATATCACACTACATTAACGGAGTCGAATCTTAGATTATTGTGCAGTCTAGTTAGAATCTAAACACGGTTAATTAGTTTTTACCCTTTGTGTCCACTGACCTTTATATATCCCTGGACCAAGTTACTCAATCCCGGCCGACCAAAAATCTTTGATCGGAGTTTTTTTGAAATTGGTACCCTAAAGGCGACATCACTCAATAGCGGAAAAATGTATCGAGAGCGCTGGATCTACTTTTCATCAAATACTTTTTTCTACCAATCTACTCAATCAAGAACAGTTAAACCACCGCAATTGTAAAGAAGGTTTAAATAAAGCGGTGTCTCTATTTCGGAGTGGTATACTTTTCGAAGTCTGACTATCTACTTTCGACCCAGCATAGGGCTATTCATGATATGCACTATTGCAATGTCTTCCACAGACCCAACATCTGATTGGTTGAAAGTGACGTATTAACTGATTTTACGTCACTTACAACCATTCAGCTGTTAGGTCCGTGATGTAATGTCAGAAGACATCCCAGCTGGCACACAACGTTATTTTAACGTTTGTCTAACGTTCAAAACGTCCATATTACGTTAGATGAACGTTGAAACAACGTTGTGTGCTAGCTGGGATTGCAATGGTGCATATATCATGAATTCCAGAAAAAACATCGATATCCCTTATGTTGAAGTCTTTTGATGCCCCCCCCCTGGATTAAAAAAAAAATGTTTCCTTGAATTTACGACGTCGTTTTACTAACCACCTTAGATTTTCTACTTCATATACTGACCACCTTGGATTTTTACACTCGAAAAAACCAGGTCCCTCAGGATTTTTTTATTTTTCAAACCACCATGAACGTGTCAGACTATTTCTGGAATAACCAATTTTTTACATGTGTTCTTGCCATTCGATAAGGTTCTTCCTTTGATGTTTATTTTAGTCGTTCAACCAAGACGCAAAGGGCACGTGGCGCTACCAACAACGTTCGTATTAAGGTAGGATAAAAGTTGCTATCAAAATATTTCAGAGAACTTGATTTCCAATATTGCAAGATGAATTTTCTAGGTCTACCCGCAGATATCCTATAGAAAACACTAAATAGAGCTACTCTGCATTTCCTAAGCAACGGCAGGTGAAGCAAAATAATCCGCTATCTTTGCTGAAAGTATCGAGTTTATGTATTAAAGGTAAATCGAGGGAGACGGTATAAAGCAAAGTTGACATGTCTCCAAAAGTTTTGAAAACTGGTTAAGAATTCAACCAGCAACCCCTGAAACCAGACCTGATTAAAAGTCCTTCGTGTTAAAAGTGAAAAGTTAACTTCTGCTTGCTAAAAATTTGTTTTAAAAATTGATCCTTTTTTTCTTAATATTCTCTTCAGATTATGATTTAGAAAATTGTTTTTTCAGCAAATGGAATTACTGGAAAACCGGACATCAAATTGAATTCAAAACTTCTTGCATCATAGACCTTTTCATAAGTTACGTCACAAACATCACTTGCCTCGTTTTCAAACAATTACCATGATGATTAAGATGTCCCTTGAGACATTAAATGATTTTTTATGAAAGGAAAGTAGTTTTAATGAAATCCGCTGGGAGTTAATCACCATGGAATTTATTTCAAGAAGAGGCAAGTGATGTTCGTGACGTAATTTATGAATAGGTCTATTCTGAGCAGCAGAATAATTTCGTTGTCATACAAATTGTGAAAAAGACCATTTATAAGACCGTTTATATTTGTACACGTCAGGTTTGGTTGTCTTTTGAAATTTTCATTTGTTAATAATATTTATTTATAATATTGTTGGTGAGTTGTATAAAGTGATGGTCCAAATTATGCTCTTTTTATAAGAACAAGGCTCATTAGCAGTAAAAAAATAGCTGAATTGCTGAATTTCCAGATTAAGTACATGTTTTTTCTTTTATAAGCATTTCACTTATAAGCAAATGTAGGCTCAGATATGGCAAAGAATTAAGCATATACTTAGTATTACCTTGAGCCTACATTTTCTGATTTTGGCTGTTTTTTGCTGGGATTTTACGAATTTTTGGAATTTCCCTAAAATTTTGCTTATGATTAGCTTTAATCATCTCTTGGTCTAAGCATCTCCGCGCCAGATTTTTATATGCTTATAAAAAAAACCAGTATGTAATTATGTAAATTTCTTCTATTTTGGTATTCTCATTCAATTAAATTAAATATTAATTCATTTTATAAATTGTAAATACTTATTTTCAAATCTGAGGTTTCAGTGTAGTGTAGGTAGATTATTTTTTTGAACAAAAAAAAGAGTTCCAATTTTTTTGTATCTTTTTTTTGTTTGGGCCATTCCCATTTTTGAGCCATTCCATTTTTTCTCCATAGAAGAGGGGGGGGGGCTGGAGGAACATCTTCCGGGGGTAATCAGAGAAGTATTTTCAAGGGGGTATAAAGGAGTATTTTTTTCATTTTCCAGGGGGTAAAAAGTTAATCTAGAATTTCCAGGGCGTAAAAGACTGACTTTAGTTCTTCCACCCTAAACATTTTAGGTATGGAAATAAATTTTTCGAAGAGCTCTTTTGCAAATGTTGAAATTTCTCATGGGATATGCAGATATTTCTAAGAATCTTTTTTTGACTTGAAAAGATTCGTCCACCCCCTGAATAGAAATTTCATGAAACAATCCAGTGATTTAACAGCGGTGCTATGCGTTTTTTAACCAACAGGTAATAATTGTATCTAGCTTTGACTTTGAAGTAGGACAAAGTGAATACGTAACGTGTACTCTTAGGTTCCAAATAAACGGGGGGTTCGAATAAACGGGGGGGGGGTTGGAAAATTTTCTAGATTTTAATAAGGGGGTTAAACCGGGGGGGGATTGCCGGGGGGATTGGAAATTGTACTTCTGAAACCCAAAAATAAGGTAAAAATAGGCTAAAATCACGCTATTTAGAGCAAGATAAGGGACCTTCTCTTTGACAGCTGAAAATATTCTTCGAGATTAATAAACGAGGGGTCCTAATAAGGTCCGGGGGGGTTGGAAAATTTTCGAAAAATTAACAAGCGGGGGGCCCGTTTATTTGGAACCTAAGTGTATTCCAGTAGCTCAAAATGACAATATCATTTATTGGTACTTTTTTTTAAAAAAATGAGGCTTAAGAACAGCAAAAAATAAGGACAATTTAAGAACCAATCCTGAGCCTCGTTTTGGCTGAATTTTAACGAAATTTTTGGTCAGAGACAAAGACTAAAATACCTCAATTTTGGCCTTAATAAGAACATTGTGAGGCTAAGAATTTACCGGATCTTACAAACAAAGAAAAATGTAGCTTCTTCAGGATCAGGAATATGGCATTCTTTGGTTTTGTTGCCAAATTCCATGACATAATTTTTTTGGCTGAATTTCATCATGAATATTCTTTCAGAAGAGTACATTCTTATAACATTGTAGCTCCTTAAGTGGTCCTTTACCTTCAAAGCCTCTCTTTTCTATAAAAGCTTTCCTGAGAAATTTTTGACATCATCTTTATTAATCATTATTTTATACTTTTTATTTACAGATTAAACTAATACAACATGTACATGCATAAAAAAAGACAAAGAAAAATAAATAAGTGTCAAAACAAAATAAAAACTGGATTGGTTTTATCGTCATGGATTGTCGTGAGCTTGTCAGATTCAAGTATTGAATTGTACCAAAGTTTGATAGAGAAAATGATTCGACACAAACTGGCATTGATGTCACGGAGTCAGGTAAGATCCTGCTTCTTATTTATTTGCTTTACACGTTTTTTCATATTAGGCACATCCATAATTTTATTGAAACCTTTAGTTTTAAGCCTAAAAATGTTCTTAGAATGCTCTTATTTTCACCATTTTGTGACCATTTTCCTAAGAAGTTGAAAGAGTCTGAAATTACCTTTCAAAATGATTGTCTATCGATTATTGTCTTTCCCATCAGGCTACAAGCTTTTTTATGCTATTTTGAATTTTGAGTTTCAAAAAAAAAATCATGGAAATTTTTCAAGATTTTCATAACTACTGCGCGCTTAAAAGGTTAACAAAATTCATTACTACAAAATTTAAGTAATATGTGCTGTGTGTATTGTGCACTATTTACAAAATGTTAAAATGGTTTGTTAGAATTATTAAATGAAATTTGAATTTCATTATGGAATTTGAATTTCATTATGGAGGAGAATAAGTCAAAAATTATATGTTTTTGGAGAAATAATTTCGTCAACTTGATTTATATTTTTTGAAAAATTGTTCTCCTCTCAAAGCTCGATTAAATATTATTACAAGTAAATACTAACTCTTCTCCTCACACACAACCTGTTCTCTCTTGCATCCACCCTCTTCCCCTCGCCCTCTCTTTATTTCTCTTTCTCCCTCTCTCTCGCTCTTTCGCTCTATCTCTCCCTCTAACTTTACATCTCTCTCTCTTCCTCTCTCACCCACTCTCTCTCCAGTCTCTCTCTCTCTCTTCATCTCTCGCCCATTCTCTCTCTCTCCCTCCAAATTAAAGACTCAAGAAAAGGTCAATATACCGACACACCGACAAACTGGTACGCCCGCCCCCGCTTTACATCTCTCTCTCTCTTCCTCACTCACTCACTCACTCACTCACTCTCACTCTCTTCGGCTCACTTACTCTCCCATACTCTAACTAAAATTGGAAGATAAACGCTGACTCGTTCCCTCTTTCTTGAATATTTCTGATTGGGTTTTGCCCTAAATTCTCCTTTTTTTCTCATATTGACACATACGCAGAACATTAAAAAACTTATTCAAATCTACACGCCCACCTCTCTCAAATGTGAGATGCCTTGGAGTTTTTACAAGATACTTCACTAATTGGTCATTTAAAGTGATAGAGATGACGCGTTCTTTAGAAAAAGTAGTAAGATTCTTTTATTACATCTTAACGACCAACCAAATCAAATAAGAGCTTGTAAAAACTCCAGCTTGTCCCCAAATGTCCCACCCCTTGAATTCAGTTCCTCTTACTCGTCTGAATAATTCTTTTCTTAGGTCAAATTAGAGAATGTCCACCACATATTTTTTATTTAATTTGATCCACTGACCTTATTATAAACCCTGGACAAAATGACATCTGTCAGCTTTGATCAGAGTTTTGAAAATTAAAGGCTATGGGCTCCACTTGCGTGCGCTGTGATTGCACCTTTTTACGTCATAAAAATGTAGCGCACGCTCGAAAAAAAAGTTGAACACATTTCAACTTTTTTCAAACGTTATGTCAGATCGTGGCAATTGAGTTGCTTCATTTTTCTTTTGACCAATGGCGTGGAAGCTTTGCTCGAAAAAGTGCGATCGAAGCCTGCGCAAGTGGAGATCGGCCTATAAGTTGTACCCACAAAGAAGCCATTTCAGTGTTAGAATTTAAAGTCAAATGGAGCTACATCACAAGTATTAGAGGAAAATTAGATCTAGCGCTCTTGATGCATTTACATCACTATCGAATACACGCTTTTATTATAAAAATACACTTTATAAGAATTAAGAATAATGCTAAGAATATCACCATCATGGAATTTTTCTACTCAAGCTAAAAATGTCATTCTTAGAGCATTTTCAATTTTAAATTGTCAATTACCTCCAAGTAAGGCTCACACCTTTCACAAAAATGCCATTTTATGCTTGAGACGTGTGTACTAAATGTTAAATCTAGTCTGGATTAGGATCCTAACCTAAGAATGTTGTAAGGGTATTTCAGGATGATTTTCCCGAAAAAGTTAAGAATATCCATGATGAAATGGATTTACACCATTCTTATAAAAAAATGTTATCAGGGGTACCACTTTTAAAGAAATTAGTTCTCTTGGCTGGGGATTAAGAAACTGCCTCCAGGGTTTATTATATAAAGCTCAGTGATATTTGATCATGTTGATGCTGGCAGACATTCGTTTCTGGTCCAGATAGAGTTTACGAATGTTGTTAACGGGAATTTCATAAGGGTTATGGTACAATTTGTATTTCCTCCGACCATAAACATATTCCCAGGATAGGTTGTAATCTTCAGTGAATCAGGACCAAATTGTGAGTCATCGTGTATAATATCTCCACTCAACATAACGCCTTCTGCTCCTTTGACCTGCATTTTGAATCCATCTTTTAAACCAAATTTACTTTTAAAGATGGTACCTTTGTCGTATCGTCCAACCAATTTCTCAACCTCCACTGAAAAATTAAAAAGATGAATCGGTTAAGGGCAGAAACTCTACCTCCACTCGAATCGGCTAGGTTTATTTAATGTTTTGGAAGCAATATTTTGTGGAATTGGATATCTTGGTCTGAAATATACTATATTTGAAGACAAGTCACTAAGAAAAAATCCCAAAGCTGAAAGAAATTCGCAATGGCTTTTTTTCCCGAAAAAAGTTTACAGCTGCAGATTTCTTCCGTATACCGCCATAACGGCTGTAAACTCTGCGCATATGGGACGATAACATCGTCTTTTTGATAATCTAAGTAATTTTCCTGACTTTTAGATCTTATACAAGTTTTACGCTCTAAGTAAAGGAGATATGACTATGTCATTGGATGATTGACCTAAATTTTTCGTGTTAAGGCCGGTCTCCACTTACCCACGCTGCGATCGCACCTTTTGGCTTTCAATCCTTTTTGCTTTAAAAAAAGATTACGGCATAAAGGTGTAGCGCGTGCTAAAAAAAAAAGTTGGAGTTGGAGTTCATTTTTCTTTTGACCAATAGCGTGGAAGCTTTGCTCGAAAAAGTGAAATCAAAATGCGCGCGAGTGGAGATCAGCCTTTACTTACTATAAGCACATGTATCTTGGATTAATGTTTTCTGTAAAACATTTTCATCATAAGTCCGAAACGTGCAGGACTTGGGTTCATATTTGATTGTTTTAGTTGTTGGCGGGGATGTTCGAAATGTACAGTCGCCTGGTCCACTTGAACCATCCTCAGTCAGAGATTCGGGCAATACACCATTGTCAGAAAAAAAGATGGAATTGCCACTATTCCCCTGGACACTTATCGTAGTGCCTCCATCATTTACTGGGCTGCTCATTTCCGTTAAATAACATGGCATCAATGCTAAAATGTAATATGAACCAGACATAATCAGAGTACCAATAAAACAATCTTAATATTATCTACAATCATGTTCAAAATCTATTGGGAATTTAGCTTATTTCCTTGTTTTTTGAAATTTGGAGTTCGGGTGAGAAAGTCGCTTTTGAGCGACTTTCAATCCGGGAGGAGTTTTTATACCGGGTGACCCACGAAAAATTTCAGACGTTTCCCGACATCTTGAGGCCAAATAAATGTCCCAAAGTGCTTTGAGTTTTGATATTTAGAAAGTAGATATCCTAACTTTAAATTTGAGCCATCACTTTTTAAATTTGACCAACTTGTTCTCTACTTATGAGCTTTTAAAGTCAAAATTCACTTTTCGAAAAGTGTAAAAAACACGTAAAAAAGAGGTATTAAATTCATGCAATCAATTAGAAATCACTTACAAATTGACTTATTTAACGAGTTTTATGACATTAATAGTTAATAAAAACACATTTGAAAGTAATTTTTGTATAAAACAAGACAAGTTTTTGTAAAAATTGGCGCTTTCATAGATTTTTTTCAAAAACTGTATATCAAAAACGTCTAAAAATACCAAATTTGATACCCCTTTTTTACGTGTTTTTTACACTTTCCGTAAAGTGAATTTTGACTTTAAAAGCTCATAAGCAGAGAACAAGTCGGTCAAATTTAAAAAGTGATAGCTCAAGTTTTAAGTTAGGATATCTACTTTCTAAGTATCAAAACTCCAAGCACTTTGGGACATTTGTTCGGCCTCAAGACGTTGGGAAACGTCTGAACTTTTTCGTGGGTCACCCGGTATAGACTTCCAGGATATATTCTGAGCCCCATTGGACCATTCTTGAACTGAATCCTGATATCCTAAGGTTTTCAATCTTAAGTCTAGCGTTGAGACTTTAAACTTTACCCTTCCGACCTAATTTAAAACGCTTCCAAATCGTTTGTGGTTGTAGTGGGGTCGTTAGGCATAATTTACGGGAAAAAAATAAGATCTAGCTGAAAAACTATATAGAAGACTTTTAAACGGGTATAGCCGATTTCATCACCGAACTCAAGATAATTCACGCAGAAGATGCTATTTATGGTCAATTTTAGACCAAAATGTGGCGAAAAGTGGAACTTGCGCATGAAATATCTCGAGTTAGGTAAGGAAATCGGCTATAACCGTTTAAAATGATATGATATTGTCTGGAAATAAGTTTGAAATTTTCAAAAAATTTCGCCCTTAAGATTTTGCCTGGGGAAAATAGAAATTGCACAAAAAGGGGATGTTCCACCAGTGGGATTTTAGGGGATTTTTTCCTGAGGTATAAGCATCCTATAGAGAAGGTCTGGAGAAAGTTTCAGCTAGATCTTATTTTTTTCCTTCAAACAGCCTGTATTTTTGTAACACGACCACACTATGTAAGGATTTCGTTAGACTATGCTATAGTCTAAGACGAGTTTCATCTAAGAGGAACAAACGTGAAGACGGGAATTTCTTTCGGGGGGTAGCTGTTGTAGCTGTTGTAAACATAGACATATTACGTTTTATAATATACAAACTATGTTATACCATAATAATATTATTATACGGACGATAGCACCGTCTAGGATTTCGTAGGAATTTTCTTTTTTTCTCAAAGATCACGACCATGATTGTAAACCAGAAACAGAAAAGACTGATTTGCTATAGAATTTTATTACCTCGTGGATTAATTTTCGCGAGGATTATTTTTCACGAGTTTCGTATGTTTTACCGAAAATTCGCGAAGTTTAAATGCTCACAAAAACTTTAAGAACCAGTATTTTTACAGTAACGTCAAAGATTTCTGCAAAAACCTTTGCAAAAATTTGTTGAAAAAGGGTACTATTCGCGAAAAGAAGTCCCGCGAAAATTTAATATTTTTTAAAAAAAATTGTCTCACGAAAAAATGCAAAAATTCATTCATTCACTTCAGGTAGCTAGCGAAAACGATTATCCTATATTAAGAGTGGTTTGTACCAGAGTGTATCTCACGTTTATCGTTTCGTAGTACACTATGTGCGCACATTGTCTGTTTGATAAAAAAATTCCCGTACGGAGACCTCTGCGATGAAGTATGATTTATAAATAGCAACACTTCTCTCACCGCCTCCCCTCTCTAACCAACACTCCATCGCAGCGGTCGGTTTGAAAAATCTCAAATGAGAAAAGACAATGACAACAGACTCTCTACGGCAATGAATTTTGAAATTAGCCGTAGATACTGGGTCTGTGTACAGACAATATTAAGAGGTGCGCATAAATAAAGGTACGCCAAAATTGATAGGATTAAGGTATGCATGCTTACGTTTCATAACTTTACAAGTTTTATCCATGGATAACCTCTGATAAGACGCGCATGCGCAAGTGTATCCTCTTTGATCTTCACACGAGTCAGTGCAAGCACCATCTATGCATGGATTCTTTCCTGTTTCCTTTGCTTTTGCCATACATGTTGGACCACGCTGAATAAAAAAAAACACTGTTGTTTTATTGGCGATCACCTCACCAAAAACCAAGTTTTTTTCATCCCGTTTCTTAATGAGTTCCACTTTGATGATTTTCGAATAATAGAAGCCTTTCAAGTGCTTTGACGCAAATTCGATATTTTTTCTACTGAAAGAGCTTCGAAAGTTTGAAGTGACGTCAAAAAATCGAATATTAGGAGCCCGAAAACCTGGGGGTCAAACATTTTCGAAAAAGTCGCAAAGTGGAATAGACGTTACTGCGTAGTGAAAAAGCCGTGTCGTAGGCTATTGTTTTATTAGAACCCCCAGCCGGCACATAAGACTGTTTCAACGTTTATCTAATGTTCACAACGTCCATAAAACGTCAGATAAACGTTGAAACAACGTTGTGTGGCAGCTGGGTCAGTAAACTTTTATATAATGCGGAGTATATCGTTTTATATCACATCTGTAATTTGAGTAATACGTAATCTAAGCTCATTTGAAGTCAATCGATAGTTCGATTTTAAGTCAAATACTTTTCAAAGGGATTCGTGACTAGCCATCTTTTTTGCTGATTTTCGTGATCGTGATTGAAGACAAAAAAAGCGTGATATCGTGAGGGGGGCCTCCTTGGAATTGGGCAATTTCAGGTCAAGCTTTATTCTTGTAAAATAGTTCTTATGTATTCTTATAAAATTGTTCTTATATGAGAAAAGTGTGTATAAAATTTAACCAGTTTAGCGTTTGGACTTTCACTGTAATGTAACCAGCCTTCTTCGTTTGGTTTGTATTTTGGTACAAAACCGGGAACTTGTTCAACAAAAATGTGTTCCATCAAGAAATCTTTCATGTCTTCACCTAAAAGCTCACAATTATTATTTTGATCGGTTGGGTGATAATTAAACGATTTGCATCTTTGAATTTGCCCGTCGTCGAGACCTTCATAATGAACACATTTTGAAATACATTGGGTTAGTGTAAATGAACCATATATTTGATATGGAGTAATATCCAGTTTCCCTTTTACAACCAAATCGAAAATTCCAGCGTACAGTTGGCATTGCTTTTCGTTTATTATTTCACTGTAAACTTGTATTATGAAAGCGCAATGTATCAAGATTCGATACCAGTCCATAATACGAGGCTGTTGCTCTCGGCTGATGTGATGCTTTTGGTAGGTGCCAGAGATAAATTGTTAATCTACGATACACTGCTGTTATAGTGTAGGCGGTTCCAGAACTTTAGACGTTCCTCACCTTTGAGCTTCGAATGAAGGAGAGTTAACGCAGTCTAATCCTCGATTCAATGTTTTGAAATTAAATTAATTTTTCTCTGTTCTCTGATTACTCTTTCGGTCAAACTTTGTCTCGATTCATTTTAGTTTTGTTTTCAATCTTTATCGGTTCAAAAACTCTTTATTCTGGTAGTTTGATCGAGACAACTAAGGCATACTGACCAATTTTCTATAAAATATTCAGTTTTTGTGGGGAAACGGCTCAGCTGGATTCAAACCACATTAAAATTTTCAGGATTGAATCGGTGATTCAGATTCAGATCTATGAAATGAATTGAATATTGTATTTCAAAGACAAGTATTTATTTATGTGACATTCGGCAACACTTTATATTGAAATGATAACCATTATTCATGCATCTTTTAAAAACATTCTTGGATAACTTTTAAAAAATGTCCAATAATTAACTTGAAATTTAGTTAGTAGACACCAAATATGAATTGGTGCTTCTCCACTATTTCTCCTTTTCGAAATGAAACAAACAATAAAAAACGATAGTTGTTTCTACTTTTTGTTTGGTATTTGCTTGCATTAACACTCGTGGTAAAAAAAATGTTTAACAAAATCAGTAGTAAAATTACAAGTTAGATAAACTCAAATAAAAAACAACTGAATTTTTGTGACGAAGCGTGTAGCGTAAAACCCCCAGTGGCTGTTTATTCTGGAGGAAACATTATCTCCGAACCAATGGCATCCGTCACCCCGACCTTCGGAGGTTAAAGGTCTTCCTCCCTTTATGTACAAATTTTTTACTAACGAAATTATTCCATCTGCAAGTGTTTGACCGTCAAATGTAAGAGATCATAAATTTAAATTATAATTATTATAATAATGGATTTTTACGAGGTATGAGTTTCATAGCTTCAAATTGTTATCAATCTATTTGTAATTTTCGTTTAAGGAATACCAAATTCATCAACTTGATAAAACACATCCACGATTCCATGTTTGATAAGTTGTCGGTGTTGAATGTTGATAAGCGTCAATCTCCAATGACCGGCGTTTATTTTGGTAATCGATCGTCTTTTAGTATATTCTATTGTATTCCTTGGTGGTTGATCGTCTGAGCCATTGATTGATCTTCTGTTTGAAGTCCAGGAAGAAGCGCTCGTCCGATTGTTCCAATGTCATAAAAGTAAAGAAAGGTTGACCGGAGTATACAGGGGCTTATGGTTAAATATAGTACGCGAAAATCTGGAAATTTCGGAGAAGTTTGTTAAAGTATGTTAAAATGATTTTTGAGTGAATGCAATAGCGAGGATGATTTATAATTTTGAATTGTATTTAAAGACATACCAACGGATTAGAATAGGTGGATTAAGAACTCATAGAAAACACTCCTCGTTAGGTTATCAAACTTTTTTACGAGTTTGCTAGCAATTAAAACTTGATAAGTTGTAAAAAAGTGGTAAAAAATCATTACTTTCAACATTTTCATTGGTCATTACGTATCACGTGGTACATTTTAAATAAGAAAATGCACTTTTTTAGCCCTTTCTATCCAATGCAGAAATTAGCCAAATAATTTGAAATTTATTTTCCTAATTCTAAATACAGTCTTCTTTCACCAGTATGCAACCCATTCGTGACCCATCGATAGTTTCTTAGTTATAGACCATACGTTAATTTTCACTTATCTGAAGATTGCCATTGACAAAAGATTAAAAATTTACATTAAAACTGGTCTAGCGTTTGTTGATGCTAAAACTTAAGTGCAGGATTTAAAATATTTGCAAAATCATCAAAATTGATCGAATCATAGGACAAATTCGTTTTCGAAACTGTATAAATTGGAAAATTGTTCTTATAAAAACAATGAAAAAACTAAACGAGGAGTGCGCAGAGTCATTTACAGATTTTTCTTGTAACAATGAGAAGACAATGGATCTCTCTTGGGAGCAACGAGAGAAGTTAATCCACCTATTCTAATCCGTTGGACATACGAATCATAATTATCACTTAATGATGCGCATGCATAATTAATTTTCCGTGCGAAATTGTTGAGAACCTGCTTTTCCAGCTTTTTTCAATCGCTGGAAACATCGTTTCTCCACTATTTCTCCTTTTCGAAATGAAACAAACAATAAAAAACGATAGTTGTTTCTACTTTTTGTTTGGTATTTGCTTGCATTAACACGAGAAAGAAAAAGGAAGTCGGAATGCCTAAATCCCTAAAGAACGGGAAATTTTAAAACGTTTTTCGGCATTGTCTTTTATATACGTGTTTCTGCTGGTGTTCGATGACCAACGACCGTGTTTTGAAATGAGACGGACCGAAATACCATTGTTTGCTGCCTCTGATGCACCTCCCGATCTTAATGAGTGCAAGCCGTAAATGGAAGGATTGGTTACTTTTGAAAGATGATCCTTGAAAGTTTTCAAAGCGGCATTTTGTTCCTGTCTTGCTAATGAAAACGATATTACCTTCACGAACTTGGTCGGTTTTTGAATTTGGTAGAAAAAACTGTTGCGCCGAAATTGTCAAAAGTGATTTCCTTTATCTGAATTTGAAGGATTTCGCTAATTCTGAAAAATCTTTTATTCTTAATTGCCATTAACTTCTCTTTCAAACTTGGAGCGTAATTATCTGTCGGAAAATTTGAAGTACAATAAATTAAGTCAAGAATTATGTTACCTCTACGTCTGCGAACTTGAATTCAAGGTAGTAATCAATCATCAACTGGAGAACGATTGCTCCTTCAAGTGCGTTGCACAGGGGCATTGACGCGAAAGTTGTGTTGCACAGGGGCATTGACACGTAAAAAGGTGTTGCACAGCGAGAACGATTGCTCCTTCAAGTGCGTTGCACAGGGGCATTGACGCGAAAGTTGTGTTGCACAGGGGCATTGACACGTCAAAGGTGTTGCACAGCGGCATTGACACATAAAACACATTTGTAACGGAGACAGTGATGTGAAGTAAATTCATCTTGCAACGGGGCGTTAAAGTTGTCACCATCATAAAATAGAATAAAGTAAGAATTTGTTAAGATCTTGCTCATTTATTATGCGGACATGTCAATAAATAACGCCAAAGAATAAAAATTTGCAAAGCCGTCAAAAATAGAATCGGTGTTTGAATAATTGACAAAGAAAGGATCAAGCACTAAAAAATGTTTTACAAAAGGTTCAAACTCGAAACCGTTTGATGTCAATAAAGGCCAGTAGTATGCTGATGGCCACAAGGGGATATAAATAGTATGCCTTTACCTTTACAATTTCTTAAATGTTTAATTGTTTTGCCTACTAATGCTATTGGAGGACAAAGCCAGTTAATTTCATGGTTTCCCCAGTGGCACGAAAAAGAATTAACTGCAGAAGTACCAGGACAATATTCTTTGGAGTTAAACCGAGAAGATTTTTTGTTTAAGTTGTCTGAAAATCGGTCGATGGTAATTTGTCCGTAGTTTTTAAGTATATAATCAAAAGTTTCATTGTCAATTGACCAGTTGTCTGTATCGTTGGTCTTTGAGATTTTATCGGCAATTTCGTTTAACTCTCTAGGGATCCAAGTAGGGTAAATTTCGATGTTGGACGATAAACAAATGTTAAAAATTTCGATTGCAAGATTTTGCAAGTGTTGCTTTGTGCTACCTCGATTTATGATTCTACATATATTACTGTTGTCGGTAAACCACTCAATGTTTTCGTTTTCTAAGATTTTAGGAAATGATAGCAAAATGTATTTTACTGCAAGAAGTTCGCGGTAAGTCGAGCTGGTTTGCCGTTCGGTTCGGTCAAAGTTCCCTTTCGCTATGATGCTACCGAGTTTTTCCACAACATAACCCCCGTAACCGGTTTCACTTGCATCCGAAAAAACGATTTTTGTGACTTCAGGTTGTGTGTTAATTCTAAAGCTCTTCGTGACTTCTAAATTTTCCTTCCAAAATTCGAGCTCTTGTCTTACATCAAACGGGCTTTTCCAGAAAAAAATCGTGCACCCCCTGTTGAGGAGGTCCATTTCCGTTCCAAGGGGGTAAGGTTTGAAATGCAGTGGAATTCCATAAGGGTAGACGAAAATCCGTCAAAAATAAGCGGAATTCCAAGGGGGTAATGATTGAAAATTTGTAAAAATTCGGAATTCCAGAGGGATATGATCCTAAAATTGCCTGGAATTCCAAGGGGGTAGGTCACAAAAGGTTGGACCTCCTCAACAGGGGGTGCACGGTTTTTTTCTGGAAAAGCCCAACGTTAGGAGACGTTTTTTGTCCCAAGAGAAACTGGATTCGACAAATTTGTACAATTGCTTTGTAAATAAATAAACAAGTGGCCCGATAGCTTGTGCCATAGAAATAAGATTTCCTGCTATTCTAGAAATTTCTCTAGCCGAAATAAATTCACAATTTAAAGCTTCTAAAAGTAAGTTTTGGACTTTCAGAATTTTTGTTGTTGGGACTTCGAGTTTCATTTTTTCAGTATCGATTATGAAACCTAGCCATGTTTTTCTTTTTTCGGGTTCGAGGCTCGACTTTTCAAAGTTTACTGTCAAACCAGCTGATTGCATGTCTTGCAGCATCCTATCTCTCGATCGAATCAAAGAAAAATGTGAACTATCCCCAGCTATACCGTCATCAAGATACATCGCGCATTTAATTCCCATCGAACGCCATCTCTTTACTAATTGTCGCATGAGCTTTGTAAAAACTAAGCATGCTATATTTAACCCAAATGGCAAAACTTTGAACACAAAAAATTGCATTTTACCGTCGAATTCCCATGCGAATCCCAAAAAGGTTCGAAAAATATGATTGATCGGTACATGATGGTATCCGCTTTTGAGGTCGAAAGTGATTAAAAAATCGTTCTGGTCGATTAACTCTGAGGCTTGTTTTAAATTTTCGTATTTGAATTTGTTTGGTTTGATGAATTTATTGACGTGTCTGAGATCTAATACCAACCTAAGCTTAGAATTTCTTTCTGCTACGGTTAAGGGGTTGATGCAGTAGGGTGGCTCCGATACTTTTTCAATACAACTGTCTTCCAAAAGTTTTTTGATACTGTCTTTGACAAAATGGTCGTTCTTTAAACTGGACGCATTGTTCTTAGCGTAAAAAGGTGGTGGGTTTGATTCAAAGGGTATTTTATAGCCTTCACGTACGACACCCAGGGCGAATTTTGATGCTTTCAAATCTTTTTCCCAAAAGTGCGAAAATTTCATTATCTTACCAGCAACGGAGACGCTTTCGGAAGATTGCTCAAATTCCCAAAATCTCTCTGGAGAAGCGAAAAAACGAACAAAAACTTGATATCAAATTGGCGAAAGTTATTTAGAAAACAACGATGTTACACAAATTTGAATTACATTCTACACGTTAAGTGTTGTTCATGTATATAAATTTAATAAATTGAAATGACTGTCCTTTGGTTTAAAGTACATTAAACACAATGAATTTCATAATTCGAAATTACTGTCTTTTGATTAAAGTACATCAAGCACGATGAATTTAATTGTTCATAAAAGATAAAATAATACTAAGGAAAGTCGTTTGAATTATAACGCTTCAATTTTTCAACACGAGTAAGCAACTTGACTGTGAAATTTAAAGTGATAACGAATATTTTTATCCGGAGGTACTTTTACCGTCTTTCGAGCTTTTTGAAGAACTTGACGAATTTTTATTTGTTGATGACGATGAATGTGATTTTGTTGAATATGCGAGAGACGAAGGCGATACTATATTCGAAAAGGGACAGTGCGATACGTAATGTCCAACACGTTTACAGGAGTAGCATACTATTTCGTCCATGCGACTTCTTTGTTCGGTTTTATTTCTTATTACTTTATTATAATCTGAATCATCGGAAAGTTTTTGTTTTTTTATAACGGCCTTTGACAATCTCTGCGTTTTTTATTGCCCTCTTTAGTCTTTTCTCCTCTGCCTCCCCAGATGTCAATTCATTAGCTTTAAATTCCTTAACTGTTAGCCAACCGTAGGCATCGGCGATCCTTAGATGCTTTATCCTGGTTTCAAGTAATTGCTTACCTTTCTTTAAAGCAGTTGTTATTCCTTCCACGTCCGTTGTTTCGATAGCTTCAAGTGCATCATCAATTTTCTCCAAAACTTCTGTATTATGTTTGAACTGATCGAGGTGTCCAGCCTTTGAAAAAGTAACATTGTCGCTTTTTCTTTTATTCTCAAGCTTTTCCTTTAATTTTGTTAATGTATTAGAATTTGTTACAGAGGTTTGATCTGCAACTTGTTGCGCTCTTTCTTCTGCTACGTTTAAGACTTGAGGTCTCAACTCTGTTTGAATGATTTCTTTCACAACCACCTTCAACTGTTCGTAATTAATAGCTCCATCAGCCATCTCTCTGACATGTGTGTATGTTAAAATGATTTTTGAGTGAATGCAATAGCGAGGATGATTTATAATTTTGAATTGTATTTAAAGACGAATCATAATTATCACTTAATGATGCGCATGCATAATTAATTTTCCGTGCGAAATTGTTGAGAACTTGCTTTTCCAGCTTTTTTCAATCGCTGGAAACATCGTATCTTGGTAAAAATTTCAGAGTTTACAGCCGGTAGAGCTTCTCAGTCGTTTCTTACGATGGCCCAGAAGGCTCAAAATACGCACTTCTAGTTTTCACGCACTTCCAGTTCCTATAAAATTTGTGAACTAGAACTGTCTAGGGTCAAAGGCCCAGAAGGCTCAAGTGACACTTAGCCTATCTCTATCCCAACACGCGATTTTTTGATCACTCTGTTGGTCTATCACTTGTACGGTGTCGAGGAAAAAGCCGTGGTCGTCTGGTACAGGCTAAGTGACACTGCATGCGCACTTCTGACTTTTTGTCACGGCGGGAAATTTCCGAGCAAGCGGCCCGCGCTGCACCGCGCAATGAAAATTTGTTTGGTCTGTAAAATGAATGTCGAGTTATGCAAAATGAGTTACAATTTCCGAGTTGTTCATATCAAGAGTTACAGGTTAAAATTTCCGATTTAAGTGCTGGTCAGCAAAAATTGGGAATTTTTCGGGCTTAAATCGGGGAAGCAAAAAGTAACCAAATATCAACTTTGTTTTTTCATCATCAACGATTTTTTTCCGTCTACCGCCTTGTTTCCGCTTGTTTTTAACGGCTGTAAAACTCGCGTGTATTATATTTTCCTGCATTTACTATCAATCACGTGCTAATGGACGATTTTCTTTGACATCGTCTAATTAAAAAAAGAACCTTTAAAATAAACCAAAAAGTATAAAAAAATGCGTAAACGACCCTGCCTTCTCCACGGATTTTTAGTTCCGTGCTCACAGACCTCTTTTCTTGATGGTAAGTGAGCGAGAGGGGTGATACATCCGACTTTTCACACACCGCGTGCTTTTTAATAGAGAGGCGAGAAGGAAAAGAATTTCACTTAATAAACAGTGTACAATTTTTTCTGTCATCAGGTGAGGAGGAACAAACATGGCGGTAAAATTTAAAAAATCTTACAGACTCTTTTCCTTTGGTCTGTTGGTATGAACTGTTTAGTGTTAGGATATCTTTTTTTTAAAGAGAAATTACTCCGATGCAATTCATCAACTATCAATCAGTTAATTTTGGTAAGGCTTGTTTAATATTTTAATGTACGAGGCCCCCAGCGGACTTTCAATGGGCAACATGGAATTTCTCAATAGCAAATTAATTGCAAATTGCTTTCAAGCAGTTATAGTCACACTAGTAGGAAATCTAGCTTTCAGAAAAAACAACATCAGTCATCTACAGGATACATTTCAACAACAAGGATGAGAGTTACCTGAATCAAGTTCGCAAGACAATATTAATTAAAACTTGAAAGTTGGAAACAAAATAAAACGTGCAGCAGCCAAAATACGACCCTCGACATGGCCCGAGAATTCTCGGGCCATGTTCGGGCCGAGAGACCATATCAATTCTTTTGGCCTGAACTTGACATGAATCATTCGGGCCACGTTCGGGCTACGACTTAAGACGTAAACTGTTCAACCTATACCTTTGTGCCTGTGTGTGTCAGAAGATTCCATTGATTAATCCAGCTTGTCCAGTCATAATGAAATTAAAACGTGAAAATGACGTTGAAAATGTGTGAAAATGTTAATTTTAATTTATTTCGTCGCGTTTCATCCAGTTCATCTTGCTAAATAAACTTAACAAACTCCTTGTGGACCACACTTCAAAGTTTAAAACCAGGACCAGTTTAATAGCAAATATTTAAGTGAAATCAAGTTTTTCTAGAGAAAATATTGAAAAAATGCAGTCCTGAAATTACACGCGGGTTTAAATCATGATTTCAAAAGTTAGCCCGCGTGTGGCCCGCGTGAGGCCCGCCCGGGGCCCGAAAACTCGGGCCATGCTCGGGCCATCCTCGGGCTTTATGTGCATTCCAATAAAAGTTTTGGCCCGAGAATTCTCGGGCCATGTCGAGGGTCGTGCCAAAATCAACCAACCAAAATTTGTCATTCAATTCCCGAGACAGCGCTTTGATTTTTAAGGCCTTGTTTATACGCTAAAGTAAAAACAATTACGCACATGTAAATGGGTCATTGTTTGAGGTCCGGCAAAATTTCCGGGAGATAGCCTATCCAGCCAGCACCAGCAGTGCGCGGATCTAGTGGGTTCCGCCTCCCCCGTAGATCTTTTTCTTGGGAAGTTGATCTTCAAATTAGTTTTCAAGGTTGGCTTGGTTCAAATTTTTTCATCTTTGGCTCAAATTTTAGGCAATTTCTCAAAGTTTTTGAAAATGTTAATTTCATTAAAAAGCCCTGAGTTATTTTTCATGAATCCATTTAAAAGTTTTGCGGTGCATTTTTTTGCTTGAGAGTAAAGTATAATATAACGCTTTCGCAGCATTTATCTTTGATACTCATTTTGGCGGGACGCTAGTGTGGCTAACTGTCAAGAAAGTCCGGAATTTCCGTAACAAATTTACAAAATACCTATCAAAACCGTGGAATTCCGTTACTGTAACCTAAAAAAAATCATGGAATTCCAATACTTTAATGCAAAATTAAGTAAAATTCATGGAATTCCAATACTTTTTCTTTAGGGGTCAGTCACAAATCGATTCTAGGTTAGAAGAACGTCAATTGACGTTTTAAAAGCTGACCCACCCACCCACACCCAAAAACGTCAAACACCTTGATATCCCCGAAAATCGATAAAAACTGCCTTCATTGCTGTTTCGTCAGCCATCTTGATTTTTACTACGACTCGCATAGTTTATATTTGAAAAAAGAAAAGAAACAGAGATAATTTCTAAACTTGTTCACAAAATTCCCGTAATTAATTACCTCTGTAGTATGTAGCAACAGAAAGAACGGCCATCTGCAAAAATTCAAGGGCTGTTCGGGCCGTCAAAAAAAGAAAAGACATAAACATCGGGCCGTTTGTTTTGGTTTTCAAAACAAATGAAGCGATCAAACAGAAACATGGCGAGAAGTAATATTTGGCATGGAATGAAAAATCGATGTTTCTGAAAAACGTCAACAACCTTCAACCCACCCACCCATATACGTCAATTGACGTTCTTCTAACTTAAAATCGATTTGTGACTGACCCCTTAATTTAAAGTTTGCCTCTGTTCTGGAATTCCGTGCCAAAGCGGTGTTTAGTTTTTTGCACTGTAACTATGGGCGAGCACCCCGTTGCTAAGATGTTGGCTTGAAATCGAAAATAAAACCACTCAAAACAAATGTAAATTCGGCCCATACTCGAAAACCCGTAATCTTGATATACGAGTTTTAAGTCTATACTGCCAGACAGGTCATTCATTTGAGGCCTATGCATGCTAGCCTCCACTGATGCAAGTTACCCGACTTCATGGTATATTACCATAAAACTAGCCGTCCCGGCGTCGTCCGAGACGACTTCTTACTCCTTTTAATACGCTCGCTTCGCTCGCTTTTCTATTTTTCAGAAACTTGTAGGGATTTGTATACAAATGTACTTATTTTGCGAGAAGAAAATGTTCTTAAATTTAGGCCTTTTTCGTAAAAATTGATGTTTAAAATTTTTAAGGGGACACTAAAATTAATGCACATTAAAAAATATGGTGAAAGTATTTTTAGTTGAATTTTGATTTTTCTTCTCCTTATTAAATTGTATAAATTTGTCATAATTTCTTTTGTTGAAAACCTTCAAACAATAATGTTCCTTACTCGCCAAAAATAATGCTCATGCAAATATTGGTGAAAATTGAGTTAAAAATTTCTCGCGAGAAATCGGTCATACTTTAAACGTGCTTTTTTTTGGGTTTTTGGGAGAGGAAAGACTATTATTTTCCTCACGCAAGGATGAAGATAAAAAAACAAATAGAAATTCAAATTCAGTATTAGAGGTACTTGGCAACACCGATCACTCCAAAGACCACAGTGCTTTACGGTGGAATATAAAGAGTGCCTTTTTTCAATACCTCTTAACAGAGTCAACAATTATTTAACAATTAAACTCAATGCGTAAGTAAAAGCGTTTTCATTTTGCTATCTCAATAGAACAAAAAATAGCAAACATTGATTAAAAAATTTCATAATTGAATTGGGAATAAGTCATCAACTTTTCTCATATTGTCAAGTCCATTAAATTGAAATTTTTTTATCAGAGTATCAAATAGAAGGGAAATGTCATCGGAGCTTTATTAATCTCAAGGGTAATCATAAAATATGATGTCTTTTTGAAAACTCAAATTTTATCTTCGACGTATTCCCATGTGAATCAAAATTATTTCATAACCGACATAAACTTTTTTTTAAAAAACTATAAATTATGTTGATAGTGCTATTGCACAGTCAGTTGTGTTTCTCCATCAAGGAGAAATGTGCTCTCTTGAATGGAAGTGCACTTGGCGAATAGAATTGAATATACAATCAAAAAGGCGCGAAAAAAATTGCCGTGTATTTAAAAATCGCTAGCGAAAAAGCCTCATGCGAGAATGGGAGAGTTCCGATTTAAGCGTATTATAATATAGATGTAAAACCTCTTTTTTTTATTTTACCACCTAAAAAAACTTTCAAAACTACTTTAAACTTTATCAAAACAGCCACATTTATAAAGACCCCTTTCCATTGGCCATTTTGTTTGGAAGTGAATCTGTGTTTTTTTTATTTTCATTTGTTTTTGTTTAGCTCTATTTTTGCAATCTCAGCTTTTTCCATAAATTATGCGTGCGCATCGAAAATCCACTTCAATTCACGCAATCACGTAACTGTTTTTCCCAAATTCATGCATTCACCCAATGTTTTTTCGCAATCGATGCAATTTTTGTTCACGCAAAGTTTTCTAATTTACGCATTCATGCAAGTAAAGTGAAAAAGCCCACATTCACGCATTCACACAAACCGCTGGGAGGCATATACCATGAGATATATTTTAATCTATTATTTGTTGCTGACAGCACATTTAAATTTTTTTCTTTTTTTCTAATTTTTACGTTAAGTTTCAGAGATTAGGCTTCATTGTCTTATGCAAATATATTACTAGAACTTTGATTTGATTGTTTAGGTAACTTTTAGATTGTTTTTTAGATTGTTTTTTAGATAAGTACGATAGATAGATAGGCTAGCTCGGCTCTAAAGCTCTATAACAGCATCATCCTACTAGTAACATGAAAGCAAGAATATGATTCTTCAATGGGAATCAAAACTATAAAGTGCACTCTCACAAACATCAATACTTTGTTTAGTAGTGGGGACTATGCAAACAATTTTCCTTTGCTTTGATTTTAGCAACCGCGTGAAACTATTGGGGAGAGCGTAAAAAAACACTAGGTAAAAATCCCGTTCTCATAAGGAAACCCAGCAGAGAAACGGTAGGTAAAGTAAGGTAAAATCTCATCCATCAAACTAGAAGTTCAGTAAACATTGCAGAATTCTTTCATAAAAAAAACAGCCAAAGGAGAAGTAATTTTACCAACACATGAAATGATGAAATTTGAGAAGCTGTCTTGTGTCCATCATTAAAATTTTACATCTTTGCTTTATTACGCTTCAAGTCACGTGCACATTTAGTTTCCCTGTTTCCTGAGGCACATGCAACTTCTTATTTTTCATGCCAATCCCCCAGACATGCCAGTAATCACATTAAATTCTAAAGGAAGCCGGGTTCTTTTTATTAATTTTGATTCACAGTAAAAAGGCCTAGTACTAAAACATTCCTTGTATGCAAAAAGTTCTTTTGGTTTTGATATCTTTGTGGAAAGCATGCTAATTAGTTTTTTTTAGTGATAACTACACACCTTACACTCCACACAATTTACTGATTGATTGGTAACCTTTGTTTTTCTTTGATTATTTGTTTTGAAGACCAGTTTACAGCAAGTTTCCCTCCACTGATGCAAGTTACCCGACTTCACGGTAGCACGAGATGAGATGAATCTATCGTAGAAAATTAAATATTTAAATATTTACTAGTAAAAGTCTTTACATCTGGATCTAAGATATATATAAAGGCACTTATCTGGACTTTTTTTGGTATATTATTTTGATGTCTGAAGTGTGACAGCCACACCCAGTTTGAAATGATGGGCAGAATAGTTAAAGGGACATTAAAGTAGTAAAATGTAAACATTGCACGAACCAGAACAATTAAAATCACGTGTCCAAAACAAATTGTAAAACAATTAAATAATCAAAATTAGCCATATTTGGTTTGATTTTTATATTTTGACATGTGACATTTGTTTTGATTTTGTATCCGCTGCATACGGTTTGTTTACAAATTTTGCAAGTACTGTTATGTCCCTTTAAAGCCCCCCTTTTGTATTTCTACTCTCCATCCAACATAATTATCTACAAACTTTAATTCCTTTACAGTTATTTATTTATTCCCATTGTTAGTTTTTTCATTCATTTCTTTCAATTCTTCTTTATTTTTAGCTGCTTTCCTAAGGTAGCCCACCTATTTTAATACAAATGGTAGCACCATAAAAAAAGCTATAGCTCGGACCCACCCCCCCCTTTCTTAAGGGGGGATGATTCTTTCCAAAAAGTGAAGAAGGGGGGGCTTACATATATTGTAGATTATTTTCCAGCACTGTTATGAAATTTGGTCTGCATGAAAGGAAGTTCTTTATTTTCACTAAAAAGTGGTATTATATTTGCCAGACTTAATATTTCTTTACTGTTTCCCTTCCCTTTTTACCATAAAAAAATTTGATAGGCATTTTTAAAGGTTAGGGGGGGGTGCCAAGAAGGGGGGATCATTTAAGGAAGGGGGATCAGACCCCTTTCCGCACTATGAAAGCAATTTAAAGACAAAGTTAGGTGTTATTTTAGAATTAGAATATATTTTGATGAAAAGCCAGCAAGGCAGCAAGATAACCTACTTCCTTAAAGGTTATCATCAACAAGGAATTAAATTAAGATCTCTAATTAGTCTAATACAAAAACTTTATTTTTAGAGAGTAATCTTTAATAATAAACAAGATGTCAAGCATTTTGAAGCGAGGAGAAAGCACAACTTCAAACGAAAAACGATTACCAAAAAAGAAAAAGAAAGAAATCAACTATGTACATTGTTTTGGAAATGAAGAAAATGAATTTTTAGATGCTTTGACGCTTGGTACATCAATTATGGAGCTCTTGAATCATTTATTATATGTTAGAAGTCAGGTCCCAATGCCTCTTGTTATGCTTTCCCAGATGATGGATAGGAAAAAGCAAACTGTTAACAAGAATCCTCTAATTGCAACAAAAGCTACTAAAAAGGAAACATCAGTTCACAATTTATCTTTAATCACAAAATCAATTCGTAAGCTTTTTGCATTGCATCCTGTACGTAAAATAGCTTTGATTTTAGGCTCAACAACAATAAGCCCGAAAGAGACTTTCCTTATAAGGCTTGATAGTGAATTAACTGATATTTGTCAAAATAAACACTCTATGGATCGACCAAATGGGTCAATAGTACGTAGATTCTTACGAGGTTTTGTTACCAATGAAGCTTTGAATGATTTACAGTCAATCAGACCACAGAGCATACACATACTTTTTAGCTTGGATGATTTTTATGAACTTGACGAAGACCTTGGTAGTATATTTATCCCTAAAGCGAATTATAGAGTACCCTCGCGTGGCGTTATTCACCATATCGATGTATGTTTGAATGAATTAGGGGCGGAAGATAACTTTCTTGATGAGCTCTCCTTAGACTCAGGTCATTGGTATGCTGCTAATCTAACAGCCAAGGGATTCAGAGAAAATTAATTACTTTTTGTGTTTGATGTTTTTTTTTTAGGGAAATACCTTGGGGTACTTGGTTTGTACGACGTTGTATATATTGCTTTGTAACCCTTCAGAGGGACTATCCCCAAACCTCAGCTAATTTTTTTAAATCTTTCTCAAAATGTTTGAACCACTCAAACTTCAATCCCAACACTTGAGAATTTATTGTCTTTCTAGGGATTTTTAAACATTTCTGAAACTCAATTACTTAATGTATAGCTCTACAATTAAATTTTGATGTATGCATCTCTGATGCATCTGGGATGCATCTGGTATATATTTTAAAGATAGTTATATTAGGTGTGCCAAGAAATTTTTAAATATATGTAGAATTTTTATATTTTTTAGACTTTTTCAAACTTATTCTCTTTTAATAGGGTTTTTAAATTTTACTTGAGATTTTTCATTTGGGGCTTGATGTTTTTTTTTATAGTTTACTTAACAACTACAAACATGCTTTATTTTACACGTTTTTTTATAAGAACATCCAAAATTTTTGAAGCTTTGGGATGTTCTTGACTTTTTGGGTTTCAAGCCTGAAAATGTTCTTAAAATGTTCTTATTTTCATCATTTTGTAACCATTTTCACCCATTTTCCTAAGAAAACGGTTTTTTTTGAGTCCACAAAGCCTTTAAATGTTCTTAACTTGTTCTTAACATTTTGGCCATCGAAGTTCTTATATAGTTTGTTCTTATAAAAAAAACGTGTAATTTTCAAAGTTTCCACTTTTAATAGTTTCTATACGAACAATAATTCAGAAATTTCAATAGATGCAGATAGCCTTTATTGTTCTTGATACTGACATCATACCCTTTATAAATGGTATTTTTTGAAAAAAGTTCTTTGAAGATACCGGCTTATCACCAAAATAAACATACAATAATCTCATTCACTTTTATTAAAGATAGTTTTATTGACGTTTTGATTTGGTTGCTGTGTTGCCTGCTATGAAATTGCTATATAAACATGGATTTTGATTAAGTCGTTCTTTATTATTGAATATCAATCAACCACCACGACCAAGTCTTAAGTTTTAACATTCTCTTTTTTTTCATAGGAAAATCTGGAAAATTTATATTGAATATTCTTTTTCAATTCTTTTCAAATCTACTTTTCCTCCGAAGCCTTACCTGATTTAGCCAATTTTAACTGCTTCAATTTTATTTTTGATGCCAAAATATCGAAATATCATTTTTACTGCTTTGCTTTTGTTTTGAATGAAATGCTTTTTAATTTTGCCTCCATATACTGTTTTTCTTCACTTGAGCCTCATCATTTTTTGTTTATGCCACACTAAAGCCTGAATAGTGGTGCAAAAACCTCCTTAAATTATGTTATTATCGTAAAAATATCACTCCATTTTTTGTCTCTTTTTTTCTCTTTAATACTAAAAATTCATTATAATCCTATTGAATGATTACTGTAATAATTTGTTTTTGTTTTTATGCTGACAAGCCAAGCTTGGTATTAAATATTAGTTACTTTTTTGTATAAGCAATAAGGACCAGAAAAAACTGTTTACTTTTCTAGTGAATCTTTAATATTTTTATATATTAAGGTTTGTTAAAGTAGTAAACAATAGCTATTAGCTTAAAATTTTGTTGATTATTTTTGGGACTCTTATATTGTAATATTTTCTTTCAAGTAACCTCTTTATAACTTTCAGCAAAATGTAATTTCTTACTATAAAATTCTTATAAATAAAAACATAAATTACGTGCAAAACAACAAAATAGAAAAAAATTATATTTTTATATATTAAAATGAATTTATGATGACAATAACATGAGAAGGTTTTTTTATATAAAAGACTTTTTTTGTTTGTCAGTGTCAGTGGCTTTTACATATATGACTTCGCTCAAAGAGTACGTACGTATGACAGTATAAGTAGCTTTCTCAGAGATGTAAGAATTTGTAGTAAACAAGTTTATAATACTCTGCATGTACTGTGCTTTCATTTCACTCAGACGAGACATGTTTTTCTATTTTTTTCTCTGTTGTATGGTATGTAATCCCAGTTGTTGTTGTTTGTCGTGCATAACTTGATAAAATTGAATTAATCAGATGGTTTTTATTTTGTCTAAATATTCTTTAAAGCTGAACTTGAAATTTCAAATTAATTTTCTATAGGGAGCTTTAACTTCTTCTGCTATGATTATTTTATTTTATAGCTTGGTTATTCATGGCATGAACCCCCCCCAGCCCGCAGGGGGGGGGGGCTACAACCAAAATTTTCCTAAAAAAGGCTGGGGGCTGGATTTTTTTTTGATTTCAGGGGGTACCTATGATCTCTAGGGGTACTTAACTTTTATACAGTAAGGTCTGGGGGCTGGGGAACTATATTTTATATCTTGCTTTTATCTAACTATCATTATTCTTTTTAATCATAAAAATATACAATTTTATCATTTCTTGACATATACTCAATTCACAGGGGGGGTACCTACGTTAAAAGTATCTTATTGCTGGTCGAGTTGAATGAGTGTAACGATGGATTTATTACTTTAACTCGAAGAAATCAAGAAATTCCTTTACTTACTGTTTGAAGGTGTTGAGTTAGAGAGAGAGAATCAACTGTTTATTGGACTACCATTCCAAATTTCCATACAGGGGGGGGGGTGGAAGAACCTTTTCAAGTCAAAAAACCTTTCTTGGAAATGTCTGAATGCCCCCTGGAAAATTTGCAAAAAAATTATTTTCGTACCTTAAAGTGAGGGTGGACGAACTAAAGTCAGTTTTTTACCCCCTGGGAATTTGAAAATAATTTTTCACCCCTTGGAAAAAAGAAAAAACACCCCCTGGAAATTGTTCTCTGGAAATGTTTGTCCGCCCCCTGTATGGATATAAAATGGAACGACCCATTGACCATAATATCTCCAGATATCAGAACGATTAACAGTGTGTGTATTTGTATTTGTAATCAGATGATTCATTTTCTAAAGAATGAAAGCATCGAAAAAGTTTAAGTTTGGAAAATGGTAGTCATTGGACGATAATTCTTTAACAGTTTCCTGAATCGATAAATGGCAAAGCGTGTATGTAAGCTGAAACAGATAAACAAAATTATAAAAGATTATACACCATGCCATGTTCAGAATAGAATAATTTGTTTTAGTATGAGGAAAACAAAAAGTGCAGTATTTAGACTGGAGTGGCTTATAATTTTTGTAATACAGTAATATAAGTGTTATATAATAATACAATAATTGTTACGGGATAATACCATTTTGTTTAAACTACAGTGTAGTCCCTTACATTATTTTTTGCTAATTCTCTACTATGTCTGAATTAGTCGTTTTAGCCAGGTCTAGCATACAAGACTACCAAATAAGTATGCTTTTTATCTTTCATGGCGCGAATTATGTAGGATAGAACGCAGTTTAGTCATTGAAAAATACTTCGTTTTCTTAGATTAAAACACAAAATTTAAGAACATTTCAAGGCTTTAAAATTTTTAGATGTACTTATAAAAAAACATGTAAGTTGATATACCAGTTAACAAATAAGTATACTTTTTATTTGCTGATGTTGACTCTCTTTAATTCGATCTTCAAGGGGCCGAAAACTTTCTTTAAAATCAGGGAAAAAGGGTAAACCAATTTCTAGCTGAGGAGACCAAAATTATAGTTCGAATTAGAGAAAGATTCGAATTACAGAGAGTATTTTATACTACTTTCTAGCTGAGGGGACCAATATTTTAGTTCAAATTACAGAAAGATTCTAATAAAAGAGGTTCAAATTAAAGACAGTTGAGTGCTTCTTTGTTTCTTATAAAAAAAGTTGTTGTTTTGAATAATCTCTAAAGCTTGTTTACGTTCGTTAGACCGCTAATGACCAGTCGTTAACTTTAATGACTTTTAGACAAAATGCATGTACAAGTATTATTGCTTTCAAATTCGTCTTTTTATAAGAACAATGACAACTTTTAATTCAGGCTCAATTGACAGAACTCGAACCTCTATAACTCGAATGTCTCATTAACTCGAACAAGTTTTCTCATCCCTTCAGTTAACGATGCTTAAGCCTATCTCAAAATTTCCTTAACTCGAACAAATTTGTGTTCCCGTGCGGATTTGAGTTATGGAGAAACTCCACTTTATTACCAGAATTTTTTAGATTCTGTTGCGTACGGGTTAAAAGCTTTTCTTACTTTTTATCATTTCTGAGCTAAGTTTCTTATGAAATTGTTCTTATAAAAAAAGAGATTATTTTGTTTTTTAATCAATCTTAGCATGTCAACAAATAGCTTCTTGTTATCTCGGTTTTGGTTGATAGGGGTTAATTTGTGAGAGTGAGATGGTAGCACACTAGTTGTTTTTCAATGTGGATGAATACTGTCCTACAATTCTACAGGCTCTTTAACCAGGTTTTCATCTCCCAGGCTATTTGTTTTTTCTAGTCATCTTGTGACAGCAACTATTGTATGTTAGGCTTTCATTTTCATCTTCTTATTGGTTTTTTTGTTTTGTGTTGTTTTTGAATGATTGCTGCTGTGTTTTTTTTTCAGGGGTCATGATGACAGGTGCCTGTCTACTTTTTTGTCTCGCTACTCTCTAGCATCGTGTAATTTTTATGGGCTGGAGAAATGTTTTTTGGATTGCTGATTATTCACAATTTTTGTAGTTTATACTTGGTTTGGGTCATTGATCATAGAGTCTTATTTTCGAATCTTTGTGTAGCATTTCTAACAAATTATAACAAAGTCTTTTAAGTTTTGTTCACAACAGTCATTTTTGAAAAATAACTTTGGGAAAGATGCTAAAGTCTCTCTGCTTGATACTCAGCAACTAAATGGACGGGTTAAGAGTGGCTCCTTTTCCCCTACATTCGGGTAGACCTATCGCTCTCGACTTCAGATGCAAAACTTACTTACATTGTAATATTGTTATATGTTTTTCTTTGTTTTTATTTATTTTAAGTGGAAAATAAAGAGGTATTGAAAACACTATTAATGATTATAAAATACTACAACACAACTACGATACAATATAACAAACAATGGGGACGGATAATTTTGAAGATTTAGTCAAATGTGGATATTTAGAAATGAAATTACCAAGAAAACACCGCAAATTTGGCCGGCAGGTATGTATCTTGTTATTTTTACTGTATAAGTACATATGGCTTCGATGTCCAAATTATTAAGAATAAATTGAGAACATTCTGAGGCTTTGCGAACTATAAAATGCCCAATTTTTTTAAGAAATCGCGCGAAAATACTCACAAAATGGTGAAAATAAGAACATTTTAAGGCCTCAAAAAGTTAAGAACATCCGAAGGCTTCAAAAATATTATTTTGGATGCTATTATGCGAAAGAAGTTTATTGCTTATGTATGCAAGGTAAATTACTCCAGTTTTCATATTTCGATTCGATCGAATCCAATCGGAAGTCTTTACATTAAGAAACGGATGTCTTCAACTTGATTTGATTATTGTCATTAAAAGTTTTTTTTGCGATTTAGTAGGAATACATTTTGAATATAGTTAACTATCGCTAATTTGAAGTCGAACAGGAAGTCTAATTTGTTCGAATTACAGAAAGATTCAAATTGTAGAAAACGTTTTGCGAGGGTTCCCCTTCGATGGGGTGTGAGATTTACATTAGTTCGAATTATAGAAAGTTCGAATAATTGTGGTTCGAATTAGGGAGAGTCCACTGTCAATAAAGTTGTTGACCCTACGTTTATCCAAGCTTGAACAGGTGTTCTAATTTGCTCGAATAATAGAAAATACAGACTCTTCTTTCGAGCTGTAGACTCGCTTATTCGAACTGTAGATTCTCGTTTATTCGAACTTCTATTATTCGAATCTCTCTGTAATTCAAACATTATTATACGATTCCCCCTTTCGAAATCAGATTGGTTTACTCTCTCTAATTCGAACCTCTATTATCCGAATCTCTTTGTAATTCAAACTATAAGGTGCTCAAGCTGGAAAGTCGTATAAAAACACTTTCCGTAATTCGAATCTTTCTCTTATTCGCAGAACATTCTTGTTCCCTTGAATATCGAATTAGAGAGAGTCAACTGTAGACTAAAACGGCAAAATTTTAATTCTAAAATCTGCAAAAACATTTGATTCTGTAACTATTATTACGGAAAAAATTAATAACACAAATTGTGCCCCATATGTGGGCTGTTCCATTAAGAATCCATACAGGGGGACGAACGAACCTCAAAAGTCAAAAGAAATTATTGAAAATGTTTGGATATCCCCAGGAAAATGGCAAAATTTTCAAAAATACCCTTGGAAAAAATCTTTTTATACCTTAAAGGGAGGGTGGACGAACAAAAATCACTCTTTTACCACCTTGAAATCTTAGAATAACCTTTTTTAGCCCCCCCCCTGTATGGATATAGAATGGAATGGTCCATTCTAAGGAATATTACCAAAAATGGTTTAGACACGTGTTGCTAGCGGAGGTATGACTTCCAAAACAAACAAGCGATTAAAATTATGTCAGATTTATCGTATTTAATTGATCAGCCCATTAGTCCATGTCTACTTAAAGATTTTACTTGTTTTGTTTTTCGCTAATCAGATCGGAAACCTTGTGGTATTAGCGTTTCCGGTGTTAAAAAATCTATGCATAGTCCAATTAATTTGTACTTCGTATTTCATTAAATATAAGAATCTTTTAGGAAAGCAGTTTTCTATGAATAAAAATGACGATTGTTTTTTTTCCTATAATTTTTATTTATACACCCCTGTCTCACAGCCCCGGTGGAACTTTTTTCCTTATATTGAAATCTCAATGGAGATAGAAATTCTATTATTCAAAGGTTAAAAAATCCAGTTGGGATGGTTTTGGAGTGCAATTTCAAACATGTAATTTCGAGTGGAGATGAAATATAAGTCAATTTTCCAGCGGGGCTTAAATTCCAAGGTATTTTATTCCTACCGGGGATGAAGGTTTTGCCAGATTTACCAGTGGGACTGGGGTCCCAGCGGGTCTGTGACACAGGGGTGTATTTATTTACAAATGGAAAGTATCAAAAAAAGTTTAGATTTCAACAAAATTTCCTTTTCACAAATTACCATCTACTATCATGGGAATTTTTTTCCAATGACCTACCTTACCCCTCAGTCTTTAAAAATTATAGGAACTCCTTTTGCAGCTTATAAGAACTAGAAACAGCCAGAATAGACAAAAGTTACATTTTTCGTTACAGCAGCATAGTTGTTTTTCTAAAAAAGTTGTTTTTGAAGTTTTAAATAAATTCTTTTCAAATATGAATCGTTTATAATCGGCTCACAACTATTGAAAATCTCCTTATTTTTATATTTTATGGTTTGATATCCTATTATGGTGGATCATGATCTAATCTTTGATAATCGAAAGTAGTTTTTGTCGAAGTGAACACAATAATATCTGATGACTGGATTAAAATGTCTAGAGAAAAAACAACCCAAGGCAGTGAAGGTCATCCAATTTCATGAGAACAAAGAGGCTCAAAAATGCCGAAAAATACGAACAATTTATAAACAATATGACCCTGGAATAACTGAATATTAGGTAAATTTAGGATACCTAAGTTTAAGATGTTTTCGATAATGCCCTAAAACTAAGAACAGGATAAGAACAATTTAAGTTTCAAATTGCCAAATAAAAACAACCGAACCTCAACAAAAATCTACTTTTAAAAAAATTTATCAGCTCTTATAAAGAATATAACAAAGATCATTATGGTAATCACCAGGTAATGAATAGAATCTTCAAAAGCTGGGTACAGATTAGTTGTTTACTTTTTTGAGCACTTGTTTTTGTGAATTAATTGAATCTGATACAGGCTAAGTTGTTTTCTTAAGGTTTTGAGTGTTGTTTTTGTATTTCGAATTAGTTGAGTTGGGTACAGTCTAAGTTGTTTTCTTAAGGTTTGAGCGTTGTTTTTGTTTTTGTGAATTAGTTGAAATGGGTACAGGCTAAGTTGTTTTCTTGAGGGTTCGAGTGTTGTTTTTGTATTTGTGAATTATTTGGGTTGGGTACAGGCTAAGTTGTTTTCTTAAGGGTTCGAGTGTTGTTTTTGTTTTTGTTTTTTGAATTAGTTGAGTTTGGTTACAGGCTAAGTTGTTTTCTTAAGGTTTTGAGTGCTGTTTTTGTATTTGTGAATTAGTTGAAATGGGTACAGGCTGATTTGTTTACTAAAGGGGTTTGAACACTGTTTAAATGTTTTTGTGAAATAGTTGAGTTGGGTACAGGCTAATTTGTTTTCTTAAGGGTTCGAGTGCTGTTTTTGTTTTTGTGAATTAGTTGAGTTTGGTACAGGCTGATTTGTTTACTTAAGGGAATTGTTGTTGTTGTTTTTGTCGATTCGTCTGCTTCTTAATCAGATCATAATTAGTATCTTAATTTATTCTTTGATTTTAATCACTTAAATACTTTTAATCCCGCCTTTAATGTTCACCCAATTTTTTTTATTACCTACTTACGCTTTTGCGTTTGGTTGAGCTTTTGTCTGAGTTGCTAAAATTAGTACACGTTTTTTTTATAAGTACTAATTATATAAGAACATAAGGCTTCGAGGGCCAAAATGTTAAGAACATTTTAAGGCTTTGCAGATTCTAAATAAAATGGCCAATTTCTTAATAAAATGAACAAAAATGCTCACAAAATAGTGAAGATTTTTTTGGATGTTCTTATGAAAGAAAAGGTTGGCTTAATACCCAGTCTTACCGAATCAGACTTATGATTTTTTTAAGTCATTGGTTTCCCACGTTATAAACTTTTATATTGTAAAATTCAAACTTTATTCTTATTATTAGTATTTTCATTCCTTTATGAAACAAAAGGGGTAGGTTTAATCTCCCGCTGTGAGATAATTATACTTGTTTATTTTTTACCTCTACTTTCAATTACGTACGAACATTATTACTTTTCCCATATACACTCCTACCAACCATTTTTATTTGCCCACCGTATCTGAAAAATGTATTCCCTCGGATAAGCGAACTCTGCTTGTTGTTTTGACACGACTCTGTACTACCTTATTGAAACTAACTTTCGCGGATTCGCGGTGAAAAAATCAGAAAAATTGCTTTTCGCGGGTTTTAATTTTTGCGGTTTTGCCAAAACGGGAAAAGGGAAAAAGGGAAAGAATACTTTTTAAATTTTAAGATAGTACTGAGGGCCAGTGAAGAAGTGTTGTCGCTTTATGTTAAGAATCAATCAATGATTTTCAAGGGATCTGACTTTCAGCAGGACTTATTTTTTGAATTTTTGGGTATTTTGGCGACCAGCAACAATCAGTGAAAAACTGATTTTGGCGAATGATCAAACTCTTTAATTTTGGCGAGGACTAATTTTTGCGAATTGCAGTCTAAATCTATTCTATTTTGCCCTATTTTGAACAATTTTTGATGATTTTTAGGGGTTAGCGAGAACTTATTCTAGCGAGTGAGGAATAATTTTTAGCAAAATTTGTCTAAACTCGCCAAATTCGTATGCCCATGCAGCATGTTTTAATCCTCAAGAAACGTACAGAACCAGAATTGCTAATTCAAATTTTTCATTCTCTTTATTCAGGTTTGGAAACGCAAATGGTTTATACTACGTCGTAAATCAAATCAAGGAAACCCCCGTCTCGAATATCACAAAAGCGAAGAATCTTGTATGACCGTTCAAAACAAAACAGTCGTCGATTTAAAATCGATGGTGAAAATCGAATCTTGTAAATCGAAGAGTCGAACTATATCTTTTAAATTAACTTTTAATGACACTTTTATTATACTTTCTACGGATAATTCGAACGCAATGAAGGAGTGGGTGAAAATGATAAAGAAATTGGTATTACCCCCTGAACCAATATATCAACCGCGGCTAACAACTGGTGCAGGTATAGTGGAGTTAATATCAAAGTTTAAAAGGTAGCTAAGAAATCGTTCGTTCGTTCGTTCGTTCGTACGCATGTGCATGAACGGTGGTCTTCTACTCTGGTCTGTTCAGCAAAGATGGTGCATTATTTTCCTTCAACTGCCGTGCCTTGGTAAATACAGAGTAGCTCTTTTTAGGTTTTATTTTTACATAAGTGTTCCCGTTTCATATCAGACACATATTTCATATCAAGACAGTGTCTGCCTATTGTTATACGGTATTATGCTGATATAAGCAAAAAAAAAATTTTCTTCTCCTCTCTCTGACCAATCTTGCTCCACATCCGTGCCAATTCAATATCAGAAAGCTTGTAAATTAAAATTGATGAGTAAGCAAACAATATCACTCTTATTCAAAACAAAACCTTTAACATTTTATACAAGACATCTACCCCATAGATTCTACAAACAACACGTTTGTTTATCTTTGAAGTTTTACTTCTTTTCTTATTCACAGGCTCTTTTCCGGTCACCGTTATAAATACCAAAGATTCTGAATTCTTAAAAATCGCCGGAGATTGTCTTCTGGTTGTCAACATACAACATTTATCATTATACAAACTGGACATACATATGAGAGCTAGTAAACTACCGATAGCTAAATGGGACTTGGATGACATACCGAGATTCCGGTTACAAAAACTCAACCAGCTGAATGATGCTGAAAAAATATTCATCATAAATTTAGCAAGGTATGAATTGATGATGTACAGTTTTATACGGAAGCACTCAAAATAGCCTGGGCGTTTGTCACTGGTTTTATTGTTTAAATACACAGGTTGCAAAATTAAAGTCTGAAGACAAATCAGCTCTTACTCGAAATTTTTATGTACTTGTTACATGACATTTATTTCTGATTGGTTCGAATTTATTGACACTAATGAAGTAATCAGCTGTAAGTTGTAAAACAAGTATATGGGAATGAAATCACGTGAACTTTTTCGAGTAATCACATGTTTTGATACAATTTTGCAACCCGTGTATTCAAAACTTGTGGCAAACACCCGGTCTTTTTGGGTACCGATCCGTTGCAAACTTTCCGGAGTGGACACATGGCTTAAAACATTACATCATGAATACCACGAATTGACTTCATTTCTCGTAAGAAAATCGAGCTTCGTTATCTTAAAAATTCTTATTACTGTAAAGAGCGTTTTATGCTTTCTATCAAGATAACATTTAAACCTCAGACCAACCCCACCTCGATCCTATTAAATTACCATGACTGGCGCAGAATCGAATTAAAACAATGATGGAATCAAAACCAAATAACTTTTTGAAAGATTGTCATCTCTATTCAGCCCGATAAAATCTATATTTCTCCTCCCTTTTGTAAGACTCGTTATAGTAAAGTGGATTTTTTTGGATTTTGTAACTGAATTATAATTTGATCTCAGCAAGAGTCTGGTTTCTGCTTGGTTTATTTGGGGGTTTTTAATTTGATTTTTTCTGTAATTTCATTGGTTTTATTTATTGACTCACATGATGTAACGTTAAACGACTAAAGTTCATTCGCTTTAAGTGTGCACTAATCTTTGTTTTGCCAATTGTCACTTTTCAATCAAAGCTTCATTCCTGACATATCATGTACTATTGAATAAATAATTCAGAGCATTATAATTTCTGAATAGATACTTTAAAAATTTGAGAAATCGAAGATGAAAATATACAAGAAATATTGCCTTTCGACTCTGAAATGGCCTATGAAACCAAGGCTACAAATAATTGAATAATTCTTAGACTAGAATGGTTTATCATTCGTGTACTAATAATATAGTAATATGGGTGTTATATGATAATACGATATTTGTTACGGGATAATATCATTTTGCACAATTTTGTCCCTTTCATTATTTTTTTCTTAATTTTTACTATGTCTGAATTATTCATCTAGTATGGTAGACTAAATAACTTGTCCAACTCCAGTAAATACTTGAAAGTATAAAATACGTTTTCTTTTCATAGGCGTGGTCAAGGTGCTGAGAATGAACTTCAATTTCTAACATTAAACGGCCGTGAAATCTTAGAGACAGTTAAACAAAATACTCGACAGCGTACTCGGCTCATCGACGAATCTCCTCGATCGACGCCGGTTAACGATGATCGGGACGCGACAGAATCGTCGTCAAGTTTCGGTGGTTTTAACGACTCCCGATCAAGGTCGTGTTCGGGCCGAAGTCAGACGGCCCGATCGGAAGTATCGACAACTTCGACTGTTCATAGTGAGAAATTTTCAGATGAACTTTCAAATGAAAGTGAAAGCGAAAGTGACGTCACGTTACGCGATCAACCTTTAAAAGCTTCTTTATTGGCCCACTGATAAAACGTTTCTGGTGTTTACGAAAGCAATCAAATTTTCCTGAGATATGTCCTGCCTACAATATGCAATTAATTCTTAATGGTATGGTAATGCTATGCAGCTGGCACACGAAGTTATTTTAACGTTCATCTAACGTTACATGGACGTTGTGAACATTAGATGAACGTTGAAACAACGTTACAATTTAATTCTATTTGGATGAAGTGTTGCTGTCCTTTTTGATACAGTTCTAATGTTTTACCAATTCATTTGTTTCGTCTATTGTTGTTGTTTTTCTGTACACATCTCGTTCAATTATTTGTTAAATTTATTTTTTTTGTTTCATTTGCTTTTTTTTTATTTCTTCGATTTTTCTTTTCCTACACTATACAGGGAATCTGGAAAGTTCTCTAATGGCTCCCGTTATTAGGGAAGTCATCGCCCGACTTTGTTTTACAAAAGGAAAACACAACATTTCTTTCATCCTCTAAAATTTGGGTAACGTCGATTACCTTCTATTCATGATATGCACAATTGCAATGTCTTCAATGTCTTCTCAGCAGCTAATTGGTTGCAAGTGACGTATTGACTGACCAATCGGTCAATTGGGTCCGTGATTTAATGTCAGAGGACATTGCAATGGTGCATATCATGAATATAGATCACACCTTACTTACAACCTTTCAGCTGTCAAGCTGTGAGCTTCATCTTCTAACTGTGTTAAAAACCCTATATTCATGATATGCACCATTGCAATGTCTTTCACGAACCCAACAGCTAATTGGTTGAAAACGTATTGACTGGTTTTACGTCAATTACAACCAATCAGCTATTGGGTCCATGATGTAATGTCAGAAGATATCGCAATGGTGCATATCATGAATATGTCATTTTCGTAACTTTCCAGAAACGCTGTTTCTAGTTTCGTCGTCCATTCTTCGTCATTTTTCTCAATTCTTCTGAGATATAATTTTTTTAATATTTTATCTTTCCATTTTTTTCCACATTTTCATTTATTTCAAAAAGAGAGGAAGAAATTTTTGCAGGGAATGTTTTAAACGGGTCTCAAATACACCTTTTCGACCGTAGTCGCCAATTGCCGCGCGGGTATTTTTTTGTCTGTTTTACCACCCTAAAACCGTCCCAGTCTTTTTTTTGCACCTAAAAACAATAGAAAAAAGGATTGGATCGAGTTTAGGGTGGTAAATCAAATAAAAAAGTGGTACGGACCTGACCGCGCGACTACGGTTAAAAAGGTGTATAGAATCAATATTTTGTTTGCAAGTGGTATAATTCGAAGACCCCCTGTATGAAAATTATGTGGAAATTTCTTTCTCAGTGCAGTCATATTTTATTTATTTTTAAGCATTTTGAGATACCATGATTCTCTTTTGAATCAATGGGTCGCATTTTGTGCTGTTCCTTTTTCTCGATTTTATTTATTTTGCTCCTGTTAAGGGAATGTCATTTTGTCGTCATGGTTTAGTGACATAATTCTCTTGTTTTCTTGTGTTTTGAGATATTCATCCTGACTATCCTGGGCTATTTGAAGATTGCCTATACGATATAAGAGCCCTTTGAAGTATAAATTTTTCTCAGAACAAAATCCTAGGGTAAGCATGAGAATTGATTTTTTCTATCTGGTCTTTAAAACTTGAATTATGATAGAATAGATCAAGGGCAACGTCAGGATCGTCATCTTTCCATTTCTTTGTTTCATTTTTTGAATTTCTCGTTGTTCATACATCTTTTATATATATTAGTGCTTGTGAGATCAGCTTTCAACACTTAAAATATTGGATGGTTTCTAGATTTAGATTTACAGTGTGCATCGAAAAACTTTTCAAATTCATGATATTCATGACGTAATGTTTTCTACGGAAATACCCAAGTTTTAGCCAGTAGCGGCAAATTTAAACTAGACAAAAGTTGTACGTTTTTTATAAGAACAAACTATTTAATAACATAAGGCTTCGATGGCCAAAATGTTAAGAACAAGTTGAGAGCATTTTAAGGCTTTAGGGACACTAAAACAACTGATTTCTTAGGAAAATGGATAAAGATACTCACAATGGTCAAAATAAGAGCATGTTAAGAAAACTTTTAGGCTTAACTCTCAAAAAGTTAAGAACATCCGAAGAATTCAAAAATTTGGATGTTCTTATAAAAAAACGTGTAGCTTCCGACTATTTCGAAATAGCTTTTGATGCACACTGTAAAAATATATGTTTTTTTGTAAAAATCTTTCTCTATGAGATTTCTATTTTTCTAATAATTTATTTTTATTTTTCTACTAAAAAATCTATAATATATCTGTAGGTATGTATATCTCATGTTTTCGCGGCGCTAGATCGAGTTATTTTTCGAGTTTCTTCACTGCTATGCTTATCATGGAATACTTTTTGCGTATTGTATATTTTTGGATATTTTAGGTCTGTAAATAGTTTAGTGTTGATAGGGCGTACCGGAATATTTTACTGTATTTTACGGAACGCCCTTATAGATTTTGTTTGGGTTTAATTTTTTAAAAATTTTGTCTATTTTACAGACATATTTTTTTGAAGGTGTTGTCAACTCGTCATTATTTTTTTACGAAAACAAAATAAAAATTATTTAAAAAAAAATTTACTACTGTTCAAAGATTGTAAATAGTCTATTCTTTTTGTACAAAATAGAAAGTTATTTTTTTGGCTCATTAGTTATCATATTTTTTGATGATGAAAAATAAAAGTTGAAGATATTGAATTTAGAAAACATTATGAAGAGGATGATTGGTTCATTACAACACCCCTTTCTCACAGACCCGGTAGGATTTTTTGAGCCAGTAGGGGTAAAAATAACCATGTTTTACTTTTTTATGGCTGGGGATTTGAATTCTATTTTTTTTTCGAGCCGGAAAATTCAGTGGGTATGGAAAAAAATAGCACAAAAAATTTCTGTGAGGATTTGCATTTCTAATTACTAGTACTTACAGTAGGGACAAAAATTAGAGTATAATTTTCAACTGGGGACGATACTTTGGTTAATTTTTCCAGTGGGTCTGGAAGAATAAGGGGTTCATTACACAAACTTCACTGGTGAAAATAATTTTCTTCTATCAAGTAAAAAAAACCTCAGAGAAGAATATATTTCTCTTCCGCGGAGCAAGAAAAATATTATTGATCAAGAAAACAAGAAAAACAATCTTAAGAAAAAACTCTTAAATCATAAGAAAAATAAACTCAAATTAAGAATCATTTTCTTAACTGGTGAAAATAATTTTCTTCTAAGAAGAATTGTATACTTCTCTCAAGAGAATTTTTCTCTTCTGCCCAGCAAGAATATAAGAAGGCTTTTCTTCAAGCGAGTAATTTTTTCTTGAATATTTAGTGCATTTTTCTTTTCGAAATTTTCTTCGGTAAAAAATTCTTTTCTACAATGCTTATTTGTCTCATTGTTGTCGAAACAACGGTAGCTGCTCATTTTAGTTCCAGGTCAATTCAATTAATATTATGAATTTCTGTTGTATTCTGTATTTGTATCTTTCACTTTAATTTTAATGTAACTGACTGAAATACTACATGATTTTAGTATAAATTGATTTAATATTTGGCAGCTCTACTCCACGTCATCAACAGTAATTGTTAAAATCGGTCAATTGATAGTTACAAAAAGCTTTCATCTCTTTAGCCTCGTCAATCTGAAAAACAATCAAAATGAGCATATTAAAATTTACTTGTTTTGGAACCTGGATTGACCTATGAGTAGAAACGAGAGCCACTAAAGCTAATACGATAGATATAAGCAGGAATTCTATAAACAAAGTAAAATTAATCAGATAAAATACACACCAAAGATTCGAAAGTGCATGGCAAAAGTAGTTTTTCCCTACTTTGAATGTGGGTAACTTGTGGTAGCTTGGATGCTTTTTTGGCGTTATCTGTTCTATGATCGTCACGTTGTTTTCTGTCAGCTGCGTCCAGTTACCATCGGTTGTCCTGAAAAAAGGAAAAGAGAGAACGACAAAGAAACTTCGATTTTTGTAACCCTGATCTTAATTGAAGCAAGGACAAAAAATATACAAATATGTCTTACGTATTTTACAAACAACAAACAAATCTGACGAAACATGATGTTTTAAGTCATTCGAGTAAAAGGATAACCCGCCAGAAGGCTGACAAGCACAACAAAATTAGCTCCCGCCATAAGGCTAGCAAGCACTGAATTACGTTTACTCAAATAGAAAAAAAATTGATGATTATTTTATTTGTATAAGTTTTAGGTCATTCGAGTAAAAGGTTAACCCGCCAGAAGGCTGACAAGCACAACAAAATTAGCACCCGCCATAAGGCTAGCAAGCACTGAATTACATTTACTCAAATGGAAAAAATTGGATGATTTTATTTGTATAAGTTTTAGGTCATCCGAGTAAAAGGTTAACCCACCAGAAGGCTGACAAGCACAACAAAATTAGCACCCGCCATAAGGCTAGCAAGCACTGAATTACATTTACTCAAATGGAAATAATTGGATGATTGTATTTGTATAAGTTTTAGGTCATTCGAGTAAAAGGTTAACCCGCCAGAAGGCTGACAAGCACAAAAAAATTAGCACCCGCCATAAGAATAGCAAGCACTGAATTACATTTACTCAAATGGAAAAAATTGGATGATTTTATTTGTATAAGTTTTAGGTTATTCGAGTAAAAGGTTAACCCGCCAGAAGGCTGACAAGCACAACAAAATTAGCTCCCGCCATAAGGCCAGCAAGCACTGAATTACGTTTACTCAAATAGAAAAAAAATTGATGATTTTATTTGTAAAAGTTTTAGGTTATTCGAGTAAAAGGTTAACCCGCCAGAAGGCTGACAAGCACAACAAAATTAGCTCCCGCCATAAGGCTAGCAAGCACTGAATTACGTTTACTCAAATAGAAAAAAAATTGATGATTTTATTTGTAAAAGTTTTAGGTCATCCGAGTAAAAGGTTAACCCGCCAGAAGGCTGACAAGCACAACAAAATTAGCACCCGCCATAAGGCTAGCAAGCACTGAATTAGATTTACTCAAATGGATAAAATTTCACGATCTTAATGGTACATAAAGGTTTTAGAGATTTTGGGGCATTGGAATGAAAGGTTAATCAATGAGACACAAGCACAACAAAATAAGCACCCGCCAGTAGGTTGGCAAACAATCAATAACACTTATTAAACAAGAATAAAATAATAAACTACTTAACTAGAATTACCTCTAGGGCTCTAGGGGAACAGATTTAAGATTTGTTCCCTAATATGTATACAAATTTTGAAATCATAAAGGAAAACTAAAAAAAAATATTCTTACCATTTTCAAAAATCTTCCAATCACACCACATATAAATTTTTAAGAGAGAGATATTACGCTCGTATTACACTTTTTGTAAATTCACATTTGCTGGAGCCACGCTTGGCTAATTCAATTCAGATAAATAGAGCTTTTGTTCAAAAGCCACAATAGAAATAAAAAAATGTTTTAATTCCATTGTGAAGGCCTCAGGAATATTCTGAAGAAAAAATTACTTTCGATAACTTTTCAGAAGAACTTTTTTCTTGAGAAAAATTCCAAGAAAAAATTTCTTTAGAGAACTCAAGTTTTCTTCTCATAAAGAAATCTTTTCTTTGAGTTTTGATCTGAAAAATTTCAATAATATGCTAAGATTAATTAACTCGTACAAAGTTTTTCCCATAGGCATAGATCAATAAGAATGTTTTTCTTTAGGAGAGAAATGGTATCTCAAACAAGAAAACCTTTCTCCACTAAGAAAAGTATTTTCACCAGTGTTCTATAGCTCAAATGTCTCCTTTAAACCTGAAGGTAATAACCCATCTCGAACAAAGATTTTTGTGCCCAGTACTAGCTAGAGCTATAGCGATTCCACTCTCTTTTCTTGATTCTTATTTTTCTTTGATCATAGATCAGCCCTCCAAGAATATACAAAAAATGAAAAATGGCAAAATAATAGTACCTAAAGAGAAGAAATTTTGGCGGGAATTCAATTTGGGTTGAAAAATAAATTTTGCGGATGAAGGATAAAATCTACAGTGCGTTAAAGTCCTCTTAAATATTTGTCTCGGAAATCTTATAATCTTTTGTATATCTTTCTTCATTAATGATGCCGAAATTTTTACCAAGTTCACATTTTGTGCCCGCTTACAAACTTTTAAATGGATATATATTTTAAAAGATATCAAAACTTTGTTCAAGATCCCAAGATGCACCAAAGGTCCACTTGTTAAAATATCAATTTCACGACTGTCTCTTTGATATACCAAAGACATTCAAAATAACGTCTTTCGGGATTGAAAAGGAAGAGTATTATATCATCTCGAAAATTCTATCTTTTATAGATTATCTTTTCTTGACATAATCTCGTTTCAAAATTAATTCTATATCTAATTTTTGTAAAAAGTACAAAATAACCTAAAAAAAAACTAGCTAATAAATACTTTAAAAAAAAGTAGAATCTTAATCTAAATATTCATATTGAAGTGGATGTTACCAACAATAAAAAAAGTTTAAAAACAGTCTAAAAGTTCTATATAATATTGTAATCAATATTTATAATCAATCAATCATTTCTATCGTCGTTATTTTTCTGAAATTTAAAATTTGGATATCCATACTATGAGTTTCATAGTCTAGCAAGCTAGACGACTAATTCAGACATAGTAGAAATAAAGCAAAAAAGTAAATTTTAGTCGTCTAGAAACCTTTGTGCACTAACTCCAAACAAAAAAAAAGTGTCAATATCGCAATTAAAATTTTTTCCCGCTCAAAAAAAGTTCTTGAAAATAAAATGTGTGTGGATTTGTGTGTTAAAAAGTTTTCATTTGAGTTGATTTTGTTTTGAGAGTTTGTTGTTGCTTGATAAATTGTTTTTTCGCTACGCAAGTTTCTGCGTAGCTAGGCCCGGTATCTATAAGGCTGGAACACCGGATTCTTCCAGTCGTTTATACAAACTAAATCCCGTATCATTATTTGTGTTTATTATTAGTATTACATGCATTATAAACGACTCCAGTCTATGAGTTTCAGGGCTTTTTTTAATTTATACATACTGCAATTGCTTTAACTGTTGGATAAATTCCAAGATTGAAGGTAATTTTCTAAGAAACTTTCAAGGTTTTTACTGTCAATGTTCCGAAGACACCCTTTGACACCCTTTGACATTCACACAAAAGAAGGGGCACCATCTATGTTTTGGCTAAAAGTATCTGTAATACACCTTTCCCGTAATTCAAACTACTCAGAAATGGCCCGGGAAAATGTGCGCTCCACCGTTGTGCATAAAATTGTTTGGGAGGTAAACGAACGCGTTTTTGCCTGCGAGGGGTTATGGAAAGTGGGTTTTCAGCTTCTAACTTGTGTAACAAGCACATAAAACTTTCGAGTAAATGCGTGATTTGTCTTCAGACATTGACTTCAGACTTTGCAACCTGTGTATTGCACCAATATAACTTCTAAATAAATATCATCTGTTACAAATAAGCGGACTTTTTTTGCGCTTCGATTTCATCATGCATGTCTCCTTCCTTCTTCTTTTTGTAACGCTTCTCAAGGTGTACCCACATTGGGATGAGAAGGGAGTCGAAAACTAAAATGGTGATATGACAAAACACCATGGTGACTGCTATCAAACCTTGATCGCCTGTGGAAAAAAAATAAAGAGAAAAAAATTGATTAAATGAATGGCCCGGGTTGACAAAAAGTAAAATTACTTTACTCGGATTAATTTTCAAGAGTTTTTTGTTTTCTTGCCTAAATAACCCCTGAAATTTATCAAAATTGCTCAAAATAAGGCAAAATAGAACAGATTTACGTTGTCGTTCGCCAAAATTAGTTCCCGCCAAAATAAAAAAAATTCACTATTCGCCAAAATAAGTTACCGCCAAAATTAAAAAAATTTAGGATATTTGCTACCCGCCAAAATAAGTTCCCTTAAGGTAAAACTCGCGAAAGTTTTAAGCTCAGATTTTCGGTTTAATATACCCTGTAACCATTCGTGACAAAGCGTTTCAGGGCCATTGGACTTTTCCAGAAAAAATTTGAATATGGGGGGATTTTTGGAAATTAACCCCCCGGAAATTGTGAGTTTTGACCAACTGGACAGCAGGTCTAGCCCCCCGGATAAGCATCACTTGATCCCCTGGACATTCAAAATAACCCTCAAACAGAACAATTTTACCCCCGGAGAAGGCAAATTTTGTAGATTTTTCACTACCCCCCGGACACTATATCTTCCAGCCCCCACCCCCATGTAAGAACATTTTCTGGAAGAGCCCATTCTCAACTGGTTCTTTTTGACTGATTCGTGAAATTGAATCGTTATAAAAAAACAATTCCTCACCGACACCGTCAGGAAGAAATACGGTGGCTGCCACGGCTTGCGATAATGTCTTCTGGCTAGCCAATATAATTATCGTCTTTTTCTGGTCCGTTGGTAGCCTCAGTAAGAATGAAACTGTCGTATTCAATAAAATGAAAACTAGATGCATGGTTAACGCCCATACACATATAAACACAGCTGTCAATCCATTGATTTGTTTGAGTCCGCCATCATGACTAGACTGACTTGTTTTGACAAGAAGGATAAAGGCTAGTGCGGAAAAAGCGATCATCTTTAACTTATTCTTCGTGCTAGGCACACTGATGAATGTTCGAATCTTCGTAATGAAGCGCAGACATTTGCCGATCTGAAAATAAGAATTTTTAAAATAATTCACATTTCAAATTTGTGTCTCCAGATGAAATAGCTTGCTTTGCACGAGAGGTTAGCGAGTTTGTCCAGATTTAGTTTATCTGGCGCCCAGATGGTGAAATTTTCATCCGACACGCTAGAGCTCTGAAGGTCGGGAAAATTTTCCACATCTGGAAGGTTTAGATTACGGAATTTTGCAAGACTGCGTCAAGGATTTTGCAGCAGGAGGTCTGGTAACCCAGCCCTCGTTTTCGGGGATTGGCGGGTCCAACCGAAATATTTTTAGGTTTACAGGCAAGGGCTGTTGAACCCGACTGAAGATGCGGCACATCAAAGGCCGACTATCATTCCTCTTCGATGGGAAATTGGCCCGCTCCCTTTAGAGCTTTAGCGTGGGCGGCCGCCAATCCGCCATGGGAATATCAGATAAAGATTTAGTGTACTCCACTCACTCCTCACTCACTTGCGAATTTATGGTGTGTTTGAGGGAGGGGACGAGGTGGAGTTTTTACAAGCTCTTATTTGATTTGGTTTGGTAGTTAGCCCGTTCATATCTCATCTGTCAGGGCGGACATTCGAACTACTGGCTCGTAATGTACTGACCCATAGCTGGTGAAGTGTGTATTCTTCAAGTTAAATTTGAGTTAGTACAGTGTATTAAAAGGGTGGTATCAAAGCTCTGGCCGTGGCAAAAGTTAGTACGAAAAACAGTGTACTAAAATGGTGGTATCAAATCTTTGGTCGTGGCAAAAGTTAGTACAGTGTACCAAAAGGGTGGTATCAAAGCTTTGGTCGTGGCAAAAATTAGTACAGTGTACCAAAAGGGTGGTATCAAAGCTTTGGTCGTGGCAATCGTTAGTACAGTGTACCAAAAGGGTGGTATCAAAGCTTTGGTCGTGGCAAAAATTAGTACAGTGTACCAAAGGGTGGTATCAAAGCTGTGGTCGTGGCAATCGTTAGTACAGTGTACCAAAAGGGTGGTATCGAAGCTTTGGTCGTGGCAAAAATTAGTACAGTGTACCAAAAGGGTGGTATCAAAGCTGTGGTCGCGGCAATCGTTAGTACAGTGTATTAAAAAGTTGGTGGTCTAATTTTTTGAGAAAAAGATCCAAAGATCAAGTTAATACCCTATGGGTTAGTACACTGAGTTGGTACATCCGTATAGTCCGTATAAAAAACACTGGTCTGGAAGCTTATTGTTTTAAAAAATTTTTAGCTTTTCCATTGTTATTATCAAAAGATGAAAATCGATTTGCTCAGTTTTTGATCACGTTACCAAGTACTCCTCTTGGGATTGGTTTAAGATTTAATCACATGATCAAAAAGTGAGAAAAACAAACTAATTTCTCAACGCAAGTTCAAGTAAGAAACAATGGAAAGAAACAAAAGGCTTCCAGATCGAGGTTTTTCATACGGACTATGGTACACCCTGTGCTTTTTCCTGTAGCAGAAAGAGCGATTTTTTCATGTCTTCATCCTCACTTACTGAGGACCAAGGACGACCTCAAATCAGAACTTTTACCGTCCTCGAACTTGCAGGTCAAAACAGTGAGTTACATGTTTTTTTCTATATAAGCATATGTCTACCCCTTTATCAGGCTCGCATTATTCTTAGCATTCTAAATCGAATTTTCAAAGAAAGAACACCAGTTGCAAAAACACCATCAGAAAGACAACACACGAGGTTGACAGTGGTAGTTCCCTGCCGTAAAAACGCTTACCGCGCCCATTGGTTTATCCTTGGAAGCAACACAACATCAACATCAATGAAACAACAAACTTATACAAGCAACTAGATTTTTAAGAAATATACAAAAACAACACCTTATACATAGACGGCCTCAGATCCTTTTCACCGTTCAATATATTGTTCTTAAACAATAGAGCCATTGTTTAGGTACCAAAAACTGAGCCTGCATATGCTTATAAACGTTATGCTTATAGAAAAAAACGTGAATGTTACAAACTGTTTCAGAAGCTCGAACGTCCTCAAAGGGGTAGATACATGAACTTGTTATTCTACATATTTTTGGCGTTTGCGGTCGGAAGATTGGGCTCCATCACATTTTAAGCTTTGCTGATATGTAAACTTTATCGAAAATCGGGCACTGTCACATTATGGGTATTGCCATTAGGCATCCTTATGGAAAAAGCCAGAAAAAAGATAAAAGAGCCAATACCGGAAAAGCCTGCGTTGAAAAGATATTTTTAAAATTAATTTTCAAAATAAACTAAAAGTTTAAAAAATTGAAAAATGATGAAGAAAAAAACATATTTTTCCTTTGCTTCAAAAAAAACATAGCTTAACATATAGGGCTGATTTTAGCAAATTTTGTCAACTTTAAAAATTTTGTTTATTCAATTTTTGCATGTCCCTAAAAAAGAGTTTGTATTAAATCGATCATATAAAATATGACACCCCCTCCCCGTGAATACAATAGTATCGAAGATATTCACCAGCCAACAAAGCATGAAATATTAAAACTGTATTGAATCAAACGAACAAGTTGCATGGGATTTTGCTTCATTGAATTGGAGAAATCACAAATTGAACTCTTAATTTAATTTTGTTAAACTTTTTTTTTGAGAAATACATTTAGATTGAGGTGATAAATTTTTAAGTCAAAACAAAAATCAAAAAGTGACAAAAATGATGTGACCAAGAGGAGAAAGAAAAATGAAGAAGAAGAAGCAAATCTTTATTTTGTGTATTTTAACTGCTATCAACATAACGTTTCCGTATATTTTAAAATTGCCTGAATGCAACAAATATGACGCCATTTTTTCAAAGATCAAATACAACCAACGTTTGATCGGAGATTTTATTACGTTCCTCCAATCAATATCCTTAAGACAATGTTTAACAAAGTGTATGTGGCATGACACTTGTCAATCAGTCAATCATTTCCGTGGTAATAATAGTTGTGAGTTGTTGGCGTCCTCCGTCCAAAGGAATCGGACGGGAAACGCAGTCCTTGTGTCAGATAGAGGCTGGAATCATTTCGAGACTGACTTCAACATCATCACGGTAGGGAATAATTCGCATATTTAGATAGATAGTGTCGATATTTAACGTGGATTGCCCAGTAATCTAGGACTTTTAGGCAGTCTTTCGATAGTTTTCACGGGGTCCACGGCCAGCCAGCTCGGCTATCTTTGTACTGAACGGAACTTTGGAAGGAGCGGGGATTCGAACCGTGAATCCCTGGTTTGAAAGGCTAACACTTTGAACCACTTGGTCATCCTCCTTATTCACTTAAATCATTAAAACCTATACACATGAAGCCGTAGGCATGAACAAAATTATAAAAAATCATTATCCAAAATCCGCCAAATTTAAAGTCAGTAGTGTTAAAAAGATGTGCTGTGTTTTTATTTTTGCCAATAACTTTCCAAGCATTTAAAATCGTATAATAAAAAAAAGCTTGGAAAGTTATGGTCAGAAATAAAAACACTTCACACCTTTTTGACACATACTTTAATTCCCACCAAAATCTATTTTTCCGTCATACACCAAATTAAATTTGCGCAAATTTTAAGCCATTATATACATTTCATTTGAACAGTTAGCTTACGCTAATTCAATCCTCGAGGGACCAGGGATGATCTTCGAATTAGGGAAAAATTCGAATTACAGAGAGTATTATATACTAGCTTCTAGCTGAGGATACCAATATTCTAGTTCGAATTATAGAAAGATAATAATAAAGAATAGTAGAGGTTCGAATTAGAGAGAGTTGACTTGTGTAAGAGATTTTGTTTTTTCTCATAGCTTGGACCGTGGTGTACAGCAAACAACCCATGTCAACCGAATGAGAGATGTAAAGACGTTTGCTTTGGTACTCATAAATGTGTTTCATTTACAACTGGTGAGATGTTTTGAGATTTTTCGGCTTAAAAAAATTTCTTCTCTTTAGTCTCCCTACGCTCTATGAATTGCTATGTGTATTCATGATATTAATGACGTAATGTTTTCTACGGGAACATTTTCTCAGTAGTAGCAGATTTAAGCTGAAGAAAGATTTCTCTTTACTCTTGTCTCCCGAATAGACGGGGGGGGGTCCGAATAAGCAGGGGGTAGGAAAGTTTTCTAAATTCTAATAAGCGGGGGGATGGAATAAGAGTAATTTGAAGACAGAATTCTTTTTAACTGATATCAATTTCAACAACAAAAAAGAAACTTTAGCAAATGAACACGTAAAATAAGAACCAATGCTAAACAAAAAGGAAAATTTTAACAAGTTTAAGGTCCATCTGCACTGTAATAAAATATTGAATTTCAAATTTAATTAGCAGGGGGGTCTAAATAAGAGCGGGGGGATAGATTTTTTTCCCTTAACAATTAGCGGGGGGGGCGTCTATTCGGGCGACAAGAGTACTTGTAAAAACCGGGGTGTCTCCGTATAAAACATTACGTCATGAATATCATGAATTGTTCGATTTGCTAAGGTACAATATCGATCGGCCATAATATTTGAGATAAAAGGGAAACTTTCACGAAATCTTATAGCCACGATCGATTTGGAAGCGCTTTAACTTAGGTTGTAAGGGTAGAGTTTTAATATGAGACTTAATCCAAAAGTTCAAGAACGGCCCGATAGGGATCAGAATATGGCCTGGAAGTCTATAAACCCCAACAAAAATAGAAATATTCGATTAAATCTAATAAATAGCCCAAAAGCCACTTTCTCGCCCGAACTTAAAAATGCTAAAAACGAGGAATTAACCAAAATTCTCAATATATTTTGAATGAGATTGTAGGATTTGCACCAAAAGAAAAGAGACTCGTAGAGCCTTCTACAAAGAAGAGAACTTACTGTCACCTTATTTTAGAATCGCTGCGAGATTACATCGAAACAGCATCTCAATCATCAGATCACAATACCGGAGAATTTCCGGCAATAAAGGCGTTCGATGGTAACAACGATGTCTACAGTCATACTGCTCGATCACCCACACCACACTGGATCAAAGCCACATTCAAACAACGTGTATTCATTAATTACGTCATCTTCGTCAATCGGTTACCTATCATATCCAGTCCTTATGATCAACGAAACGATAACATGCGGCTAGAAACTATCCTACATGACGGTGGTCAAAGCCGCGTGACCGTTTTCGGGAACACAGGTATATTGGGAACACAGAAGAATATTTCATGTATGCAATACGCAGACGAGTTTCAAGCTTTCCAACCTCTAGAGTTTTCAACGGATTATAACAATATTGGTGAGATCTGGATTTATGGCCGAGTAGTGTTCACTTTCTAAACGATTCAGGGACAATACTATAGCATTCAGCTATGGTGATTTTTCATGTTTCAAGCGACCGTAGTCAGAGTGTCTACAGATTTTTTTTTCTCGGGATTTTCAAGGTTTTCAAGGTTTTTTGGCAAAGATTTTGGCACTTTTCAAGGTTTTTTGATACTCAGTTGACATGGTGCTCAACAGGGGTTTTGGTTTTTTCAGAGTGGTAGGCAAAAGAAAAATAGATGACAACAAATTTAATTTATTCAGCTATGGTGGTTTTACATGTTTCAAGCGACCGTAGTGCAGTGGTAGAGCATCCGGCTACGGTGTGCAAGGTCGTGGGTTCAAGCCTCAGCCGGTTTATACCAAAGATTTCTTTAAAATGGTATATGATGCCTCTGTGCTCGATGCTCAGGAATTAAAGGAAGGATCAAGGGTAAGTGGAGCAATCCAAGGAGAAAGAGTGGCGCCCTCCCCTGCCTTCGGGTAGATAGCTATCGAAAGAGGAGCCTTCGGGTCGCCTCCGACTGCGGTCGCAGACTTACTTACTTTACTTATTTTTCATGTATTGTTAAGTTACGTAACTTCTGCCATTATGGAAGCGAACGTTCGATTTGCATAAATAACCACCTTTGCATACAAATTTTCCATTACACATTCGAATGTGTGCTTGGTGGAAATTACGTAACTTAAAAAAACTGTATATATTTTTTCTTTTTAATAGTGTAAAATATTTAATTAGAGTCTTTGTATTGTGTCGGTAAACAAGGGTCCTAAAATTTGAAAAGTCATGTTTAAGCATTTAGACCATAACTTTTGATCTGGTTGGTCAAATTTGACAAAAATGAGTTGATCGTTGCTCTTTCTATGCAAAAAATTGATTCTTGAAAAGTTCATAGAACCCGAGAAAATTTATACCAAAGAGGGACTTTTTTCTGGGACACCCGGTATATTTTTCCCAGAAAAAAATTACGTAACTTAATAAAACATGAACAACCTTTATTAGGTAGTTTAAACTCCCGAAACGGTTTTTAAAAGGAACTAAAAAATACTCTACTTTGATGGCTCCCTACTAAAAACCGTAAGTTGGTCTGATCTCGACATCCCTCTTCTAATTTCGTCACCCTTCTTTAGAGATACGAATAATAGGTGGGTCGCAATCGCTAATTGAAATTAATTGTCTTTGCTTAACAATCAGTTGAGGAGTCTATCAGTGATCCCGTCCTTCCTATTATTCCTATCTCTAAAGAAGGGTGTCGAAATTAGGAGAGGGATGTCGACATTAGACCAACGGTATTCAGCAATTAACTAACAAAAGGAACAACTGGGAACAAGGCTGAATGGAAAAATTGAATAGCCTACGTTGATGACTCTTGCTTCTTAATATTCAGTAACTATGCCAGGGGAAGCTACTTATAGCTTTTTGATAGACTTTATGGCGCTGATAAGTGGCCCGGTGTAATCAAACTATGCTTAGTTCTGGGCATAATCAAAAATAGTCCTTTATTTCCTGTAAGATGATAACTGTTCTTTTTTTAAAGAAGAAATCTAATGAAACAACTTCCCCAAATTTGGCCTAAATTTGGCTAAAACTTTTTCTTTTGATAACCTTGAAGTCTTGATTGAAGGATTACCATTTCGCATCATTGCGCAAAAAAATCAGAAAAAGCTAATTAACCCATTTTTAGAAATACTCATTTTCCTTAAAAATGAAAAAAGGGAATTTCCCGAAATAAGAAAATCCTGTTTTTACGGCGAAAATAAAAACTTCAGTCACTTTTTAGTGAACCTTTATCTTTATATGCAATAAATCAGAAAAAAAATAATAAGTCAATTTCGCACAAGTCCAAAAAACCTCATATTTTTAGGCACTCTTTGGCCCAAATTTGCCCAAAAACTTCTTTTTTGAGAATTGGGCTCCGATACTTACGCATCATTATGCAAAATATCAGAAAAAAGTACTCTCGGGCACCTAATAGCCGTCCCCCCCCCGCTAATTAATTTTTCGAAAGTTTTCCACCCAGGACATTCTTATTCCAACCCCCGCTTATTAATTTTTGGAAAAATGTTTTTAAAAGTTCCCTCTTTTGTCCTAATTCAGCTGTATTAGCTTCCTTTTCAAAAATTTTCCACCCAGGACATTCTTATTCCAACCCCCCCCCCCCCCGCTTATTCCAAACCCCCCGGTTATTAGGTACCCAAGAGTAATGGGCAAATCCCAAGAAAAGCCAAAGGACAAATCAGGACCTCCGAGGTAGGTCCAAAAAGTTTGACCGATCGTTCTCACCGAGATAAAAAATTTTCCAGAAAAAATATTCCAGATATCATAATTTTCCTTATAATATAGTAGGAGAGTGAAAGTATTTGTTTTCTGACGATTATTGGGCTTTGAAAAAAACATATATCTCCTGTTGAGGTTTGATATGTGGCGGAATTCTATAGAGAGATACAAAAATCTGTCAAAAATAACTGGAATTCCATGGGGGTAGCTTTTTAACAAAAATTCAGAGGGGTTTAAACCTGAAATTGCCTGGAATTCCAGGGGCTTACAGCATTTCCAGCCACAGTGGGATGAACTTCCTCAACAGGGGTTTTTTTCTGGAAAAGCCCATTTAAAGTCGTTTGCTAAACAAACTTCAGAAAAGAATGAGTCGTTTGAAAAATTAAATATTTTACGAATTTGAACTTTTAAAACTTTCTTCGCGACTATTTTATTTACCGAATTCGCCAAAATCGCGAAAATTTCTGGCCGCAAAAATTTAGACATTATACATTAAAGTACTTACCGCCAAAGGTATGAACAATGTTAAGAACAACTTAAGCATCATCTTTCCAACATTAAATTGGACATCAACATCCGAATAAATCAGCCATTCCAAATATAATGGGATAGTGAAAATACCAACAATATTTGTAACCACGGTGATCATAATGGCCACTGCAATATCACCTTTCAAATTCATTAACTAAAAAAAATCAAGAAGATATACTGGAATTGTTGAAAAAAATCATCCATAAAGCTATAAGCAAAAAGCTCGTACCCAAAAATTTTAAAAATGTCAAAAAATGAAGGTCTTCAAATCTCTCTAAAACCTATTTTTATGGGAGGCTATGGTATTTTGTAGCAAAAAGCAAAAAAAAAATAGAGCTTAACCTCGCTTCAGAAATTTTTTATCGCATTTTTTAGGTTTTTGTAAAATCGCAGGCCAAAATAGGAGAAAAAATCATCAAGTTTTGCATTTTCTTCTCATTGACTTCATTTTTAACCCCTACTTTTAACCATTTTTGAAATCTACATAAAATTTCCGACAATTTAATATATAACATGCATATGTTCCCAAAAAATCAACATAGGCTAAATCTGAGCCTGCTGCTACGGTACTGAAAAAACTGCTTTGGAATGATGTCGTTATTACAGGGTTTTTTTTTCAGGTATAGATTCAAAAAACTTACCAAAAGGCCTCTTTTGCAAGCTGAGTCAACTTTCTATAGGACTTGGACTGGTTAATCTATGATTTGAGGCTTTCAAATCCATTTTTTCACTGACTAGTACTAGGTCAGAGTTTTTGTCACGCCGTGACGGAAAATTTTCAATAGCCTGTAAAAATCTATGAGAGTGGAATCAGGCCTTAATTTTCTCCATGAAACATCAACCATATAGTGTTAATCAGAAACCTAAAATAGAAATTCAAAAATCAACCCACAAGATTTTCTGTAGCCCTTTTTAGTTTTTGTCACGCCGTGACGGAAAATTTGGGCTTATGTCAAAATCCCCTATCTTTTCGTCAATTGTACTTGAATTGAGATTTCTTTGCTTGAAAATTCTTCAAATAGGTAGAGTATATCAGAATATGCAAAAAATAGAGTCAAAAATGCAGAATTACAATGAACTAGAGGTCCTGCAAGGTGGATTTTCTCATTTTTGATCAAAATGTTTCGTAGACTAATTTTGGAAAAACTCGGGTTTTTTTTAGGATTTAGCTCATGTTTTAACTTTCTAAGTTTATTTTTCTCATTCTAGTATGTATTTCTGACAACTTTACATTAAAATTATAATATTTCTTACAAATTCAGGAAAATAATTACATATTTCTCATTTATGATTTTTAGCGTTTCATCACTTTTTTGGCCAAAAATGGGTCATTTTTAGGCCGAAAATCCAAAAAAACCGGAATATTAACTTGAAAATAACCCTATCATGTTATATATCAGTGGAAGCGGAATTTTGAGTAGATTTTGAATATCCAAGTTTCATGTCCTGAAAAAGAACTCAACTCAAATTATTATGCTTTAACAGCTAAAAATAGACATGGGTACGAGCTTTTTGCTTATGACTATAAACACACCCGTTTCCTGGTGGGAAAAACAAGTTAAGGTGGGCATTAATTTCTTTAGGTGGGATTTTCGGTGTTTTGGTAAAAGTTAATGTTAGTTTTTTCTTATTTCCAATTTAAGAGCCACTGTCTGTAAGAATCAGACAGGGTGAGGAAGTGAATTTTTTAAAAATGGCTAATTTTGATATATTTTGTTCTAACTAATGGACTGAGCATCCTGTGAAAATTTTAGGGTCTAACTCAAAGCGGTTCAGATTTTATGGCCGGTTGAAATTTTAAATTTGAGCGGTCTCCGCTAACAAAAAATCTCAAATTTGGCTAAATAGGGATTTTGACCTCAAATTGTGCTTGAATGATAACAGAAACAATATTCTCAATTTGATAATCTGAAAATATGTACAACTTTTAACAGAAAAATGTAAAAATCATAACATACAGATAACCCGTTGTCTAAAAAACATGGCTTCAAAACCAGGTTTTTGAACCGCGCGACAAAGTTGAGCCATTTCTAGGGCAAAAATCTCAAAATGGAGAAAATTATAGCTGGAAAGCTTTTATTTCCCAAAAGTATTCTCAGTGTACTGCGGAAAACAAAAATGGGAACCATCAACCTCTCTGATTTTTCAAAATGGCAGCCCGGAGTTGGACTTTTGGAGTTTTTTGCCGTAAATGTGCATTTTGCCGCCATTTTAAAAAAAGACGCAAAAATTTCAGGGGGTCAATTATATATTTTTTGGTACATTTCTGGGGTACTTTCAGGAACTGAACTCAGAAAAAGGGGTTTTTTGATATTTTTTGAGATTTTCATCTCAAAAATTTTTTAAACTTTGTGGCTTTTTTAGTCTTTTTCAGCACCGTAGGCCACTACTGGGTCATATTATACTCTGAAAAATCCTTGGTTAAGATAGCTTAAATACCTTCTTTTGTTTTTTTCCTCATTTGGTGTTAAAATAACCACTAGAAATGATTTAAGAGCTTAATTTTAAGTTTTAGCCCCAAAAGGCTCAAAATGGACTAAGATGTAGGAGAAAACTCTGAAAAATGTAGTGGTTGTATTTTTTTCCGCTCAAAATTGAAGAACAATTAGGTAAAATACTTCCTACTTTAAATAATATAGCCTAACCTAAAAATTTGAATTTAAATTAAATTAAATTAATTATTGGAATAAATTATTACCAGAAATTTGGAAAATAAATTAGAAATTATAAAAAAGGTAATAATAGTTATAGTAAAAGAATTGTTATGCTATAATATAAGAAGGTTCAAATTTGACCGAGGGTAATTTATCCAGAATTTCACGAAAACAAGCATGGGATTCCTGGTTAATCTCATAGTTTGGATTGAAATTCTAACAATTCTGAAAGACATCAATTTAACACTGGAAATCAATCTGAAAATTTAAAAAGAGGTCTCAGAAAAGTCATAGAAACGCGAATCGAGTTTCATTTGGATCTACCATTATGAATATTTTCCCGCTCTTTTTTGGACAATATGGTAGATTCAAGATGGTAGATTTTGAAATGGGACACTTGAACCTGCAAATACCATATTGGGCTAAAAGTGAGCTAGGAAGATAAATTACCCCCAAAAAGATGACATAGACTGTTATTGCTTGATAGTTATTCTTTCTAAAAAAATTGACAACTTTTTTTACCTGAATAATTGCACAAACATAGCATTTTTTGACATTTATTTCAGTTTTTACGCCTTTTTTGGGGTTCAAAATTGGAAAATTAAGTTCTTAACTCATTTTCTAGTGGTTATTTAAACACCAAATGAGGGAAAAAAAACAAAAAGGAAAAAAAAAAACAAAAGAAGTATTTAAGCTATCTTAACCAAGGATTTTTCAGAGTATAATATGACCCAGTAGTGGCCTACGGTGCTGAAAAAGACTAAAAAAGCGACAAAGTTTAAAAAAAATTTGAGATGAAAATTCTCAAAAATATCAAAAAACCCCTTTTTTCTGAGTTCAGTTCCTGAAAGTACTCCCAGAAATGTACCAAAAAATATATAATTGACCCCCTGAAATTTTTGCGTCTTTTTTTAAAATGGCGGCAAAAATGCAACATTTACGGCAAAAAACTCCAAAAGTCCAACTCCGGGCTGCCATTTTGAAAAATCAGAGAGGTTGATGGTTCCCCATATTTGTTTTCCAGCAGTACACTGAGAATACTTTTGGGAAATAAAAAGCTTTCCAGCTATAATTTTCTCCATTTTGAGATTTTTGCCCTAGAAAATGGCTCAAACTTTGTCGCGCGGTTCAAAAAACCTGGTTTTGAGCCATGTTTTTTTAGACAAGGGTTATCTGTATGTTATGATTTTTACATTTTTCTGTTAAAAGTTGTACATATTTTCAGATTATCAAATTGAGAATATTGTTTCTGTTATCATTCAAGCACAATTTGAGGTCAAAATCCCTATTTAGCCAAATTTGAGATTTTTTGTTAGCGGAGACCGCTCAAATTTGAAATTTCAACCGGCCATAAAATCTGAACCGCTTTGAGTTAGACCCTAAAATTTTCACAGGATGCTCAGTCCATTAGTTAGAACAAAATATATCAAAATGAGCCATTTTTAAAAAATTCACTTCCTCAGTTTGCTTATATTGTCTGATTCTTACAGACAGTGGCTCTTAATTATAATTTTTTCTAAATTTTATATTCTAAAAATAGTTCTTTTACTATACTAAACTTTTCTCCTTTTTATTATTATACTGTAAGAATATTTTAAGAGTTTTTGATAAAGAAATTGGAAAACCAATGCCAGCATGATTGACAACGTGATTGTTCATTTGTTTGTTTGGAGGGGGAGAAAGTGACTACTTTGCAACATTAAAAAGAACGACAAATTTCGAAAAGAACGACAAATTTTTACCATCCACAACCCTGACCGAAAGTGACTGTACCATCCTTGCGTATTCATTCCTCTTTGTGTTTTGCTTATAATAACGACTAACAGTTTATAAAATAAAAATATGCGCATGCGTTTTGACTTTGTTTTGAAAATGAAACAATAGATGCGAAATAGACACTTTCTCTATGTGTTTGGGCTGCAAACATTAAATTGTAGAATACCAATATCTGAAATAAGCTGACTCACCATAATGACTCCAGACCCAACAGTACACGGCATAATGAAATATAATACAAGACCAACACGGCATTCAAAAGGGCCAAGAACGACTCCTTTATCTTCACTGCTGGGTATTTCAGTTGTCTTGGTAAGATTGCTCAGGTTGGTGGTGTTCCTACTGTTATGAGATTCGATATCAAGTTCTCTAAAGTTCAATTGATCTGTCAGCAAACCTCCAATAACACACGTCACACATAAAACACTGATAATACCCCATGTATACGCCTTGTAAGCTTTCAGGGAGGTTTGGATATCACTCGTTTTCAAGTATAAACCAACGTAACAGAACAGTATTGATACGCAAACATAGATTGTTTCTTTATGGTTGAAAAACACTCCTGGTGCGGGAATCAGGGCACCAAATGCAACCGCAAAGATGAGAGATATTGGTAAAAAGTTTTTGATAAAGAATCTGGAAAACCAATCCCAGCACGATTGGCAACGTGATTGTTCATTGGTTTCCTTGACAACTAGTTGTTTGTTTTGATCTGATTCTGCAATTTCCATTTTTTATTTTGATAAGTACTTTCTAAATGAAAAATAAAAAAACATTTAATGTTATAGTTGAGTCTCCATAACTCGAATACCTCGAGTGATGGAGTAAGATTTATAAGGCATTGTCAATCAACTGAATGGACTATAAAACTTGTTCGAGTTAAAAAGACATTCGAGTTATAGAGTTCTGAGTTAAAGAGTTCTGAGTTATAGAGTTCTGAGTTAAAGAGCCTCCACTGTGTATTTGATTTGCACTCTATTAAATATTTCCTCACTGATTAATTTTTTTTTTTCAGAAAATTTTCCATATTGCTTTTCAAATCTTGCCCTAATTCATTTTCCTAAGAACTCGAGTGTTTGAGTCCCAAAAGCCTCAAAATGTTCTTAACTTCAAAATGTTCTTAACATTTTGGCCATCAAAGACCTATGTTCTTAAATATAGTTTGTTCTTATAAAAAAAAACGTGTATTCAATCTACATCTTCAATAATATTATTAACATTTCAAATGCAATATAAAAATACAAAAATCTAGAAATATTGATGATAGAAAATTACGTAAAGTGTATTAATAGATACCTTACCCTTCCAAGCCGCTAACTTTTTTGAAAAAGGCCAAAAAGTTCATCATTCTTTTCTGGAAATTTATTCTTTCAAAGGCCATTTCTTGACCAGGACAAATGATTCAGGTATCAACTTTGGTATCGTTGGAAAGCTCTTTCTCTCAGCTACAAAGAATAGCAGATTTTTTTTCTCTGAATCTCAAGTGGTCAGGAGTTATGACCAAAAGACTGTGTATCGGTAAAATGACCTTTTCAAGACGTATATATACGCCTTTCGCCGTCTAAGGGTTAATACATAATTTAATTTAATAGATTTTTTTAATACAAACTCAATTAGTTTTCTTAAATTTATGCTTCCTGATGCTCCTTTTTTTATGAAACTTAATTCTTGCATTTTGTGCCAAAATTACTTTATGTAGAGTCATTATTAAATCCAGGCACTTCTTTTCAACATGTGAAATCGTACAATTTCCTTTTCACTCGCATGATCTAGTCTTGTGATTAATTTAATGTAATGACTAAAGTGAAATAAATAGAATCACAAAATTTGAGTGAAATATCAAGAAGTAAACAACGAACTTTCTATTGCTACCAAGGGAAATTGCTAAACAAGAGGTCGGAACTAATTTCGAAATGTACATCAAATTTAGAAAACCTGACTCAAAATCAAAAATCAAAAACAAAAAAAACACCGGTTAGTGTAAAACGCAGGTCACAGGTCACAGGTCGCAGGTCACAGGTCACAGGTCAACAAAGTGCAGACCGAAAAAAAAATAAGATCATAACATATACATAACATAACATCAATACATAGCGCATTAAATTACAAAAAAGTAATACATGCTATTTAGATATTATAAAATGACAATTGAATAGAATAACAACCTATTTTAACATAGTGACACTTACTTACAAAAATAATGACAAAATCATAAAATATGATGCCTAGCAAGACAAAAGCACGAAAAATATTTATTATACAAAATTTGATGTGGATGGTGTGAATGGATATAAAATGGCACCAAACAGAAGCTTGCAAAGACCCTAAGGGAGTGGTTTTAGAAGGATGGAACTAATTAATTATTCAGTTATTATTTTAATGTCTTAATGACAACTAGCCGTATGCGCAGCATCGCACGCTGCGTGCCCCAATCCAGTGAATCACTATACATTTAAAAAATTCTAACGGAAGAAAGATAGCCGCTGATTGATGATTTGATTTTGATTTTAGGAAATAAAGGAGAAAAAAGATAACATTGCATTGCAATTTTTAACCACAATTAAATAAATGGATTAGCAAAAGTATCTTTTAGATCCTCTTAGCCATCGTGGCTGGACATTCGAGGGTGACTTTGAAAGACTTTGAAAAGTTTTGAAAGTGATAGGGAGCGGCTATTGTAAACAGAAAGTTTTAAAGAGCATCTGAATAAGAATTCTTTAAAATGAAAAAAAAATTGGGAAGAAGGTTGATTTTAACCCATCAAGCTCCAAACTTGGCGAATAGAAAATATTATCTTGGGGTCTCAAAGTTAGTCTAGTGGTAGGAAATCTGCTTAAGGTGCAAAGAGATGATGGTTCAACGCCATGAAGAGGAGGCTTTTTCAGAGCTTTGTTAGATTTTCGAAAACTTTTTACAAAACGCTGTAAACACACACGTTTAAGCGTATTAATATATAGATTAGAGGAACAATTTCAAAGTGAAAGTTTGAAAGACACTCTTGCTATACCCTTGAATGATGTAACTAATTTTACGCAAGCCACAGTTGGCTTACTGGTTCAAAAGAATGCACATTCTTCAAAAAGACCAAAGTTCGAACCGGAATCAAGTATTATATAAAAATGTTTTAAAAAGTTTTGAAAGTGATAGGGAGCGGCTATTGTAAACAGAAAGTTTTAAAGAGCATCTGAATAAGAATTCTTTAAAATGAAAAAAAAATTGGGAAGAAGGTTGATTTTAACCCATCAAGCTCCAAACTTGGCGAATAGAAAATATTATCTTGGGGTCTCAAAGTTAGTCTAGTGGTAGGAAATCTGCTTAAGGTGCAAAGAGATGATGGTTCAACGCCATGAAGAGGAGGCTTTTTCAGAGCTTTGTTAGATTCTCGACAAATTTTTACAAAACGCTGTAAACACACACGTTTAAGCGTATTAATATATAGATTAGAGGAACAATTTCAAAGTGAAAGTTTGAAAGACACTCTTGCTATACCCTTGAATGAAGTAACTAATTTTACGCAAGCCACAGTTGGCTTACTGGTTCAAAAGAATGCACATTCTTCAAAAAGACCAAAGTTCGAACCGGAACCAAGTATTATATAAAAATGTTTTAAAAAGTTTTGAAAGTGATAGGGAGCGGCTATTGTAAACAGAAAGTTTTAAAGAGCATCTGAATAAGAATTCTTAAAAATGACAAAAAAAATTGGGAAGAAGGTTGATTTTAACCCATCAAGCTCCAAACTTGGCGAATAGAAAATATTATCTTGGGGTCTCAAAGTTAGTCTAGTGGTAGGAAATCTGCTTAAGGTGCAAAGAGATGATGGTTCAACGCCATGAAGAGGAGGCTTTTTTAGAGCTTTGTTAGATTTTCGAAAACTTTTTACAAAACGTTGTAAACACACACGTTTAAGCGTATTAATATATAGATTTTTGACAAAAATATTAACAGAATCATAAAATATGATGCAAGAACAGACAAAAAACGAAAAATATTTATAATACAGAATGTGATGTAGATAGTGTGAAGGGATATAAAACGGCACCAATCAGAAGCTTGTGAGGTCCCTAAGAGAGTGGTTTTAGAAGGATGAAACTAATTAATTATTCAATTGTCATTTTAATGACTTAATGACAATTTTTGACAAAAATATTGACAGAATTACAAAATATCATGTCTTACAAGAGAAAAACACCAAAAATATTCAGCATGCCGAATGTGATGATAACAATATGGCTGGATATAAAATTACACCAATCAGAAGCTCGTGAGTTCTCTGAGAAGGTAGTTTTAGAGCGATTTGTTTATTATATGTAACCATCATATAACATTACAAACATTACAATATGTAATATACCTGTTATACGTATAATATGGTTTCAAATATTTTCTGGTCTGCGTTATACACGGCGCAAACTGCGAAAGATCGATAAAAGCACATGGTTAAATTTTGATGTTTGAAATGGTTTTATATGGATAACATTGCTTGAGAATTATGTTTTTGATAATTCTTTGTGTTTTCCAAACATTTTCCTCTGCAATGACATTGATTAGAGTTAACCTGTCATCACTGACCTGTGACCTGTGACCTGTGACCTGCAACCTGTGACCTGCGTTTTACACTAACCGAAAAAACACTGACCAATTTCCAACAATTAACACATTTTCGTACTAAACTAATTTACCTAAAAGACAAATAGAGTAAACTAGCGACTAATAATATAAAAAACAAACGTTTTTATTGAAAATGTATTGAAATAAAATCTACAATACATTGCACTGCCTGAAGATTGCACCAGCATGAAACACCATGTAGCAATTGTATTAGTTCTTTATTTCTAATGAATAAAGTATTTAAACCAAACGTGATATTAGAGTTCAAAAGGTTTAACAGTGACAATTTCTGGTTTATCCATTTGGGGTGTCATTACTGAATATTGGAAAGTCCATCCATAACATGCTGCACCGAATGAACCAGTTTTATTTGCAGCTACCAAAGCACCTTCAAAGTGTGGATAGTACTTTATGATGCGTCTTAATGCATGTTCAGCTGCTTCAGATGGCGGCATTCCGCTTCTCATATTTTCAACTGTTTGGTAACTTGGTAAGAATCGCATCATAACATCGCCATCCCCAGTAGCAGCTGCAGCTCCGAATTCATTATCTACGTATGCTCCTGACCCTGGGATTGGAGAATCTCCTACTCTGCCAGTAATTTTGAAAGTTGCACCATTAGTGGAAGTTCCAGCAGCAATATCACCATGACTATTAATGGCTATCATACCAATAGTATCATGATTATCCTCAGTAATAAGCCCTTCACGATCTGTATCCTTTGTTGCAAATTGGAAAGGTTTAGGTTGGTACGGTCCACATGAAATAGTAGAATCAGGTATAACATTCTGCCAAAAATTAGGTTGGCATTTCCCAGCTTTCCAGTTCTCCCACTGTTCTTTTGATTCTTGAGATGTTAAATCCTCTTCTTTGAATCCCATTTCAACTGCAAATTTGGTTGCATCCTCACCAACCAGCAAAGTGTGCTTTGTATTCTCAAGAACATGCCTTGCAACACGGATTGCATTCTTGATTCTTTTCATACTACCAACAGCCCCCATATTATGGGAAACGCCATCAATAATTAAAGCATCCAAAGCAGTCTCCCCATTCTCAGCAGGGCTACCACCCCAACCAACTGAGGTCATCTTACGATCTTCTTCAGCATTAGTACAACCATCAACAATAGCATCCAGTAATGATCCCCTTTCCAAAGCTTTATAAGCAGCGGCTGTGGCATTAGGTAATGGCCATGTATTGATGACGAGCTGAGGCAATGACATTGCTGGTGAGATCATCAATATTGTTACCAATACCAATACTGAAGTGACCTTTAATAATCTGTTTATATCAATCAGCATTGTTTCATTAATATAGTATCATTATTATTGTTTTGATTATTGCTTAGTTTCTAATCCTAGTTGAAATACAATTAAAATACTAAAGCTTTTTTAAAGAAAATTGAATAAAATTAATAAAAGAACACAAATTTCATTTCAGCTATCTAGCTTATGTGATGACAAAACAAACTGAGAAGGATTTTAGATACATTTTAAAAAACATTATGTCCCTATGTTTAATCCAAGGATAACCCAGTCTTATCCCTGGCAGTCAGGCACATCCTGGCAAATGAACAGGGTATTTTTCACTTGCGACCATTGGCAAATGAACGGGGTCGAAAACGAAAGTGACGTAATAGCGCCGACACCCAGTTTAATTGAACCGGGTTGGAAATATTTTGCTTCATTTCAAAGAACTGCATAGATGAAATTTTTTTTCCATGGGTCAATTTTGTCTTCGAAGATTGAAGTTAAACTTTTAATGAAAGAATAAAGTTCCCAGTTTTCTTCCTTTTTTCCCTTTTTCAGTTTGAAGTTCATTTTTATTCATTTTCAAGCTTTTAGCCTGAGACGTCCTATCTCATTTACACTGGGTGACGAATACCCCATGCAAATGCTCACCCCGTTCATTTGCCAGCAGGATGTGCCTGACTGCCTGGTTTCTCCCACATGTGGAACATTAAAAAACTCCTTCCAACAAATTCAATCTTAAGGCTGCTATCGACAGCGGGGACGTTATAAGACTGACAAGAGCGGACAAATTTCCAGCATATACAATTGATTTTTTATGTCAAATACTGGACATTGTTCAAACCATAATTTATTGAATATTTTGGATAAATTAAGCATTTTAAACCATGAGGGAGCTTTTTTCCAAAGCTTTTGTTAAAATTACAATAGCTATTGATAAGAACAAAAGAAATTTTCGGTTTTTGCTACTTTGGGCATGATGAGTGAGGTCATCAAAAATTTTCTTGTCAAAAATTACCTAGCTTTTAAACCCTGAAATCCTAAGGTCTTAAGTCTTAAGTCTCATGTTAAAACTCAGAGTTAAAAACTCTTCTTTCCAACTGTAGTTTTAAGGCGCTTAAAAAAAAATCTTTTGTGGCGTTTAAAATTTCGCCAGGAAATCCTGTATGAACAAAACTTTGCGTGTGCCAAAGTAGCACTCCATAAAACATATGTCAAAGATTATGGTGTAATATCAACACATAAACCACAATCTTGAAAGCAATCTAAGGGGTATATACTTTAAAAAAGAAAAAGAATAGATTTAATTAGGATTAGGAAATAAAATAAGGGCACAAAACAAATGGAATTCCAAATTGAGGGGGGAGAATGGATATGGGGTAATTTGCTGTTTAAGGGGGGCTGGAAAACATGGATAAAACCATGCTCCAGATGACTGATGTCAGGCCTCTCCTCTGCACTGCACTTCTGGCCATGAATGGCTATTGCACTCACTTTCAATTCTTTTTCTTACCGTCAGACCGTGTTATCTTTCATCTTTCTATCGTTGTATAAACCTTTTTAAGCGTGTGTGAGTCACTCACACACGCTTAAAAAGGTTTATACAACGATAGAAAGATGAAAGATAACACGGTCTGACGGTAAGAAAAAGAATTGATGAAATAACTGCCTTCCCAATCCCCAACCAGACGACACATCCTACAATCTCATCAACATCAGTTATATCAGTCGACCGACTTCTGCACTGCCATTTTGCAGTTTTGTTTCTGTCTTGAAGTTTGATTTTATCTACCAGTCGGGCTCAGCTGAATATATAGCTATTCTTTCAATAGATTCCGGCTAGGCCCGACTAGCTCGCGGGAGATGTGTGGTCGGGAGATTCTTTCATGTTCGGGCCTGGCGTTATGGCGTTGTCCAAGCGGCGGGGGGGGCTCTACCACCCGGGGGGGGGGGGCACTGGGTTTGTGGACTGACGGTATGTGCGGGCCAAAAATTGGCTTTTAAAATTGCACCCTTACAGTGCAGCAAAAATCAGTGAAAATCATACCCTTAGAGTGCATTTTCCCCCAAATTTTCGATCCCTTTCGTGCAAAAAATGGTCAAAATTCTAGCATTTTTGGTCAAAATATCTAGATTTTTCAAGAATTTTCTGAAATTTCTACCCTTACAGTGCATCTCTAGTTTTTCCGACCCTTACAGTGCATTTGAGGTGCCTTGAAAAAGACACCCTTAGTGCCCGCACATACCCGTCGGTCCTTTTGCCCAGCTGCCCCCCCCGGGCTCTACCATCTACGGTCGAAGCTCCAAAATACAAATATGAACAAAAGGAAAGAAAACAAACAAAACACTCCAATCTCTTCAAAGGAATTGAAGCTAAGCGAGAAGCTAATTACCTGCGTACCTGAAAAAGATAAACACAAAGGCCACGCAGTATCGAAAAGTTAAATGCCAAAGCTGAAGAAAAGTTATTGGTTTGTTTTAACATCTTTAAAAAGGAACAACAACACTCTCTTTTGAATTTGTAAAATCACAAAGAAGTAATGTTAGAAATATTCAATATAACTCTCAAATGTCAAATGTATTGTATATACATAGCTAACATACCTTGATGAAATAATCTGCAACATATCTGTAGAACTGACAAAACAATTATCTGGATTTTTGTTGGTGCACACATAAGATACATCAGGGCACTTAAATTCAATAAATCTAATTTCTCATCTTTTACAAAATCTCCACTCCACATTAAACAAGAAGAAAGGAGGAAGAAAAACAAGCAAACTTCCTTCCGCCTACCTTTTCGAAATTTTCTCTGGATTTTTCTACTACCATACAAAAAATTCCAAGATAGCTAACTCGAAAACTTGTAAACGAAAAATAAATTCCGAGTTAGCTAACTCGAAAAAAGGTTTTGTGAAAAAGAAATCCGAGTTAGCTAACTCGAAAAGGTTTTTTCGAAAAATAAAATTCAAGCTAATCCTAACTCGAAAATCATTTTTTGAAAATAAAAAATCGCGTTAGAGTCGAGTGACGTCATAATTTGCATTTTTATGACGTCATAATTTAGCTAACTCGAAAATTGCTAACTCGAAAATTGCTAACTCGAAGTTTTCTAACTCGAAGATTCCGGGCCTCGGGTACGATGGCAAATATACTGAGAACTATTTAAGATTTAAGTCTTCATAGACTCTAAAACACTCAAAAAATCAGCTTTAACTTAAAGAGTTGAGAACAACATTCTTCAAAAAATTTTGGATGCTCTTAATGTCTTTTAGAAAAATGTGTTACCGGAATTAGACGTTGCAACGTTGTTTCAACGTTCATCTAACGTTATATGGACGTTGTGAGCGTTACCTGAACGTTGAAATAACGTTGATACAGATTGTACAAAACATTGAGCCTGCCTTTTAGTTTACAAGTTGTGAATATAAATCATAATGATATAGTTGCCAAGTGTTATGAAAATTGAGAAAAATGTTCTACCTCGTAGAAATTATTTATTTGTTTAACTTGTGGCAGAGGATGAGGTCTTTTACAAGATATGATATTTGTGTTCAAATTTTGTCATTATTCTTTTTGTTGGTATGCTGCAGAGTGATATTCTTACAACGTAAGTATCTAAGGGTTCATCCTTCTCAACTGAATTGTGGTCAACAATTCTATCGGTAACTACTGTCTCGCTGTCGTGTATACAATTATGGCCGTAATATTCTAGAAAAAAGGGAATTTCCCAGGAATTTTCAAAACCACAAATGATTTGGAAGTGCTCTAAGTTAGGTTGGAAGGGTAGAGCTTTAACCCTAAGTCTAAACTTAAAACCTTAGAATCTGAGGATCCAAAAGTTCAAAAATGGTCCAATAAGGCTCATAATATAGCCTGGAAGTCTATAAACCCGAGCCAAATTGAAATATCCGATTAGATTCGTAGATTTAAAAAATGGCCCAAAATCGACTTTCTCGCCTGAACTCCAAATTTTGAAAAATCAGGAAATAAGCTAAATTCTCAACAGATTTTGACCATGATTGTACTCTCTTTGGTGGTTGCATCAGCAAAATACAAAAATATTGCAAGTTCCTCTTGGAACGATAATATCGTTATTTAGAAAAATGTTATGCTGGAAGGATAGATCTCGAAAACAGCATTCCATCGAATCTTTCCGGCACTGATCATGGCGATTTAGAATTAAATATATTTAGTGTCCAAATTGAAAAATATATATTTGATTTACCAAACCATGATCAGATACTCGCTTGTTCTCAGGGGGACATCAAATTTGTTATGAAAACGTTCAAAGCAGCTAGAGCATAGAGATTATTGAAACTATTGATTTTATTTTATAACAGTTCCTTCATCAAGCTGTATCCAAGACAGGAGATCCCAATTTCTAAACGAAATATTTTCTTATGATGGAATTGGTAATGGAATCAAGCGTCGAGATGCCTTCATCACTGGAAAGATATCATATGAGAGAAAAGGTACCCATAAAAACCTTTTTGAGATATTAACAATAGAACTCGAGAGACTCGTCACCTATAAAAAACAGCATCCACACGTCATTCAGTCCTTTTATCAATCCCCATTGGCTCCCAAACTGACACACAACGCTGTTTCAACGCTGTTTCAACGTTTTTCTAATGTTCACAACATCCATATAACGTTAAATGAACGTTGAAAAACGTTGTTGCCAGCTGGTGTTCAATAGTTCTTACCCCCCCCCCCAATGACTCATCAATGGGAGCCCCCGAAAGGGCATTGGTTTTTAATCTAATAAATACACTCCTTCCGACACCCGAGAGCACCAGTGGCAGTTTTTCGCATACCTTATCGGGGAAAAAAATGTCGGGGGAAAGTAACGAAAATTTTGAGGGGGTGACGAATTTTTTCCCCGATGGTTTATCACCCGACCAAAACTTTTACCCGATTCCTTTTTCCCAGCCTAAAACTTTTACCCGGTTTTTAATTCACGATATCCACGACCAAGATTTTCTTATTTCAACAGAAAAAAGGATTTCTATCGTAGTTTTCCATTGTAAACGTTTCCAGGGGTGTTTCTTAACAGAATAAATAAAATGACTTTCTTTTCAAACGAGTTCTTTTGCCTAATAAACACAACAAGCTAAGTTGAAACTACAATGGTTTGATAAAAATAACAATAGTAACAAAATGTCGGTCGTCGATCAAGTCTTTAAAAAAAATTTTGTTCCCCGCCCAAAAATTTGGTCGGGGAAAAGTGATGAGTTTGAAATTTTGGTCAAGGAAAAGTGACGAATTTGAAATTTCGGTCGGGGAAAGTGACAAATTTGAAATTTTGGTCGGGGGAAAAGTGACGAAAGTGACTCTAGGTGACGAAATTTTTCCCCGACAAAAAAAAACCCCGACTAAATAAAACTCCGACATTTTCTCCCCGATAAGGTATTAGCTCTAGAATTAGAGTATCAAATGCCGTGTTTTCTTTGATTTAAAAAAGTTTAGATTTTGCGCTGAGTATTAACGCAGAATCATAAAGAAAATAAGCGAACTAAGGGACTGGTTTCGAGTATAATTCCTATGCAACCTTATGTTAATCTGAAATCTTATTAACAAACCTTTTATTCGTTCCAGCTCCTTTGCTTATTGGTATTCCCACCGTTTATCGATCTTACAAAAACAAAACAACCTTTTACTTGGATCGTACAATCAAATCCTTGATCGAACCTCTCTCAAAAGAAGATAAAAGACAAGTCAATATTCTCGTGGTTTTGGCTGACACAGAGGAAAATAAAAAACGGTTCATCTACCAAAAGCTAAATGACTTGTTCCCAAACGAAATCCGATCCGGTTTAATCGGGATGATTGGAATCCCGAAACGGTTTTATCTTCCTCTCCATGATTTAACACCAACGTTTAATGACACAAGCGAAAGAATGTATTGGCGATCGAAACAGAGTTTAGATTACGCCTTCATTTTTCAATACGTTCAAAATCTGTGCGATTATTACTTACAAATTGAAGACGATGTTTTAGCCAATGACCAATATTTTGACACGATCATGGAAGATATAAATCGTTTGAACAACGCTCGAAATAAAGAACCAGTTATCTTTAAGGGCGAAAAGGAAACCCGCCTTAAACACAAGCCCTGGGTTATCTCTGAATATTATAAAATGGGTTTTATCGGGCGCTTGATTCCAGCTCATTATTTAGATGTCTTTGCAGGGTTCTTTAAAGTGTTTTATAATGAGTTGCCAGTAGATTGGGGATATCCTTACATGCTTGACATAATGGATCCTGGATTTAGTGAGCATCGACTCCATGTCAGTTTGTTTACACATATTGGGAAAATTAGCTCATCAATTGGTACATGAAAAATATGGACAACACTACCGTATCACAGACCCACTGGGAACCCTTCTCATTCGAAAAATTGGCCAAAATAGCGTCCCCAGGGAAAATTATCTTCCAATTTTCGTCCATCACACTGAAAATAATCAAATAAACCAATCCGCACTGCAAAATATTATGCTACTTTTACCATCCCCGCTCAATTTTCTGACTTGAAAACAAAAGAATTGAAATCCGCTATAAAAACTATGGAAAGTCGATCCTCATCGAGTATTTTTATCCTCACTGGTTGAAAAAATCCTACCAGGTCTGTCAGAAGGGGGTTTAAAGATGGACAACACTCCCGTATCATAGACCCGGTGGGAACCCCTCCCAAAAGCTTGATATGGATTAGCGGAAACTTAAGCTTTTTGTTGAGCTTCACCTAGGATGTTCTCATTTTTTCCTCTGTCTTTTAGTAGAATTCTCTTAAAGTGTGATATGGTTGTTTTTTGCCATTTTTAGACTTATCTCCGAAATACGAGGTTGAGATTTTTAAGTTTTTTGTATAGTATTGGCTAAAATTGTGCCTTCTTACAATCTTTTTTCAAATTTATATGTGTTTATGAGTAGTAAATTCAAATATAAACTCTAGGCTACACCTAACTTTTTGCATTTATATTTTGATGGGTGTAATTTTGATGTTTTGATGTTTTGAAGAATGTGAAAAGAAACTACCACATTCCTTAGCTTCAATGATTTTCGTTGTCATGGAAATATCAAAAATACGAACTAATTACAGAAATGTTTCTAAACACGTGTTTTTATCACCGTAAAAATTAATTTTAACAGTTCATCGTTAATTTTTAGACTTTTATTAATTTACAGCACAGTTTTTTTTATAAGAACATCCGAAATTTTTGAAGCCTGCTTTGGATTCTTAACTTTTTGAGTTTTAAGCCTAAAAATGTTCTTAACATGTTCTTATTTTCACCATTTTGTGAAAATTTCTGTGCATTTTTCTGAGAAAATAGGTCTAAGCCTTAAGATTTTCTCAATTTGTTCTTAGTATTTTGGCCATGGAAGCCTTATGTTTTTATAAAGTTTGTTCTTATAAAAAGCGTGTATACCAAATTCACATTTACCAATCAATTTATCTGAATATCTTTGCCTTAGCTTCGTTACTGGGCAGGTAGGACATCTGTAAAACAGTGCCTACAGTGCGTAGACGAAGTAGGAAAAAGATTTGAAAATCATGGATTTAGAGTTCGGGTGAGAGTTGCTATTGCACTTCAAAAATGAAAGAATAAATTTGACGTTTCAGAGGAATTTGAATATTCCAAAAATTTGAAGCGTTGATTTTTAACATCATTCGATTTTTTTAAAGTTGGATTATTGTTGAGTATTATAATTATATCGTGCAATACTTTCTTCTGATTGGCTGGAACGGAAAACCTTATCCCTTCACCAGTGGTCAATATTTTCTTTGATAATTTGACCTCTGGTACTCTCAGGAAACGGTTTTGTATGCATCAAAGAATGGGCTCTTCCAGAAAAAAATTGGATGGGTGGAGGATTACTTCCCGGACATTGTGACTTTTGACCCCCGGACAACAGATCTAACCCTCCGGACAAGCATCAGTTAACCCCCTCCCATTATATTCATAATTACCCCTAAACAGAGCAGTTTTGCCCCCAAACAAGACAAATTTTGCAGATTTTTCACTATCCCCCGGACATAATATCCAATATATCTTCCACTCCCCCCCCCATGTACAACAAAAATTTTCTGGAAGAGCACAATATACATTTATGGGACATTTATACAATAACACTAAACACAGGGAGTAGGCTCGAGTTTACTAGGATCAAAAAACTATATTAAGCTTAAATATGTGATTGTGTAGGTGTAAATAAAAAGGATATATGACGCCATTCGACCCTGGTAAACTCAGACCTAGTCCTTATTTTTACAAGGTTTTCTTGATACATTTGATTATTGAAGATGCGGTTCACACGACAAGGCGATGTGGTGATTGGTCTGTCCATGGTTTTATTTTCACTCATCTGTTCATCCATGTTCTTCATACAAGGTATTATGGGTTTTTTTTATTACAAGGTATAATGGGTATTTTTCATTACAAGGTATTATGGGTATTTTTCATTACAAGGTATTATGGGTATTTTTTATTACAAGGTATAATGGGTATTTTTCATTACAAGGTATTATGGGTATTTTTCATTACAAGGTATTATGGGTATTTTTTATTACAAGGTATAATGGGTATTTTTCATTACAAGGTATTATGGGTATTTTTTCATCACAAGGTATTATAGGTATTATTTCCACTCAAAAATCCAGGGGGTCACCTTTTCCAAAAAAGACCTCCCCAATATGACACCCCTTCCCTTGTACGCAGAGAACAATAGGAATGGCATCATTCAAACAAACACTTCTCCCTTCATTGCGCACGTACTATTTATAATATTTACTATTTCAATGTCTTCCACAGACCCAACAGCTGATTGGTTGTAAGTGACGTAAACTCAGTTAATACGTCACATTTAACCAATTAGCTGTTGGGTCCGTTGAAGCGTTGAAGACATTGCAATGGTGAAGATTGAGCGTTGAAGACATTGCAATGGTGAATATCAAGAATAGAAGACTCCTTAAATAGGAACAACCCTTATATATTGTTCTTACTACAGTACCAAATTGCTCCAACGAAGACGACCAATTTATGAATGAAGTCGTTGCTTATGATCGGATAGGTAATGAAATCCAACGTCGCGATGCTTTCATCACTGGTAAAACCATGCATCAAGAAAAAGGTACGGTTTAAGATATCTCAAGCTTTAAAGGTTTTGTTTTTAATACGTAAGAGTGATATATCGTTTGCTTACCTAAAAAAATATGGAGCAAGATTGGTCAAAAGGGGAAAAGAAAATAATCTTTTTGTTTGTATCAGCACAATATAACAATAGTCAGACCCTGTCCTGATATGAAACATGTGTCTGATAGGAAACGGGAATACTTATGTAAAAATATAACCTTTAAATCATTAAAATAATTTTTGGCATACTTGAAGTGATAGTATGATAATGATAAAGTTTCCCACCTCTCCGGTGTTTCATATTGAGCTGAAAGGAAAACACAATGTCCTATGCCCACTCTGGCTAGAAAAATCCTACCAGGTCTGTGAGAAGGGGTCCCAATACTTGTACAATCAACCCTCTAGAAGCTAAAGAGGCTTGCTTGGTCAATCTCTCTTATGAATTTTATTTCAGGGATTTTCCGATTTTTCATGCACCCTTTCTAATTCATTGTCCCATTTCTCTTTTTTCAGTCCCGCTACTAATCGGAGTACCCACAGTTTATCGGTCATACAAAAACAAAACGAGCTTCTACTTGGATCGTACAATCAAGTCCTTGATCCAACCTCTCTCAAAAGAAGATAAAAGACAAGTCAACATTCTTATAATTCTTGCTGATAGTGATAAAACGAAAAAGACATTCATGTACCAAAAGCTAAAAGACCAGTTCCCAAACGAAATCCGATCGGGTTTAATCGGGATAATTGGAATCCCGAAACGGTTTTATCTTCCTCTTCACAATTTAGCACCAACATTTAATGACACAAATAAAAGAATGTATTGGCGCTCGAAACAGAGTTTAGATTACGCCTTCATTTTTCAATACGCTCAAAATCTGTGCGACTATTATCTACAAATTGAAGACGATGTTTTGGCCAATGAACAATATTTTGACACAATCATGGAAGATATGAATCGTTTGAACAGCGCTCGAAATAAAGAACCAGTTATCTTTAAGAATGAGAAAGAAACAAGGCCGAAATATAAACCATGGATAGTGTCCGAATATTACAAGATGGGTTTTATCGGACGGTTGATTCCGGCTCACTATTTACCGCTTTTTGCCGGCTTTATTAAAGTATTTTATAATGAGCTACCGGTAGATTGGGGTTATACTCATATGCTTGGATTGATGGGTGAATACAAAGCAGATCATAATCCATCACTTTTTAAGCATATTGGAAAACAGAGTTCGTCCCTTGGGACATAATAATAAAGACAAATCACGTCATTTTAGTGTATTTAAACGTTTTTCAGAATTTAAAGTTCGGGTGAGAGTTGCTATTTTAGCACTTCCACTTTCTTTCATTGAATATTTCGATTTTGGAGAGGTTCGGTGGCTTATAGTCTACATTCCAAGCCTTATTGGAGCAAAAATTTGAGCTTTTAAATCCTGAGATCCTAAGGTCGTAGGTCTTACTTATGTTAAAACTCTATTTTCCAACTGTAGTTAAAAAGGTGGTTAAAAATCCTTTGTCATGATTGTAGCAAAGACGCTTTTTTTTGTTATTGCTCTTTAAAATCTCATACTGTTGTCTATTGAAAATATAAAATCTACAGTAGGTCAAAACTTTACGATCAAAACATTTTCATACCTTAGAAGGGAAAACTAATAGTAACAGCTCGTTGGAAAGAGAATTTTGAATGAAAAAAAGTTTCACGGCTCTAAAATCTTTAAGATGAGAAAAAATGATAGAATATTTCCATAAGGCAGAGATATTAACGACTTATACTTAAGAAACTGAGCTAAATATATTTCTGAGGACTATGGTGAAATTTACAGTTTTAGAAGAATATGTATTTAAAGTTATAAGATTTGTTCCTGAAGAAAAATCTCTTTAGAATATATTTAAATCAACTTTCTTAAACGCCCATCCACTCAAAATTATCTATCCAACAAGATCCAATCTTGCGAACTCTTCTTGGTATAGAGCTTGTTTACTTATTAGGCAAACCTTCGATACGCAGGCGTTCGAAGAAATTAAATATAAAAAATTTAGGGATTGAATTTTCTGAATAAACTTCTTGTTAATAAAAATGTGGATATATACTATATACTTCTATTTAACATCTCAATACATTATCTTAAAAACAAAACAATAATGCTTGCTCTAAAATCAAATCACGGATAGGGTTTATGCCACCCGTATAAATGCGACATTTAGTTTCTGATGGTTTAACAGTCCTTTGGAATTCATACGAACAAGTCTACTTTTTGCCAGGATTTACTCTACTTAAGGGAACCTAATCAAAATGGAAATAATTTTGTTCGCAAATAATTTTAGCGAAAATTCTTTCTTTTTCTCAGGTTTCTATGTAAGTTGTACCCCGCAGAATACACCTTTTCGACCGTAGCCACCAATTACCACGCGGGCATTTTTTGTCCGTTTCACCACCCTAAAACCGTCCCAGTTTCTTTTGTCTATAGGTCTTTTGTCTAATGGGACGGTTTTAGGATGGTAAAACGGACAGAATAATGTCCGCGCGGCAATTGGCGGCTACGGTCGAAAAGGTGTATTAATGTTTGAAGTAGACATCCAAATTAGTTCCCTTAAAGATGCGGTTTCACAAAGCCAATATCTCCGAGCAGAGCTTGATTGTTATGCACAGGCCATGGAAATGACACCGTGGAGTAACCAGGACCTGCTCGGAGACTACAATAAAGCGTGTTACACAGTGTCTGTGGTTTAAACGGTGTTGATAAAACAATAACTATTTACAATCTCTCTTTAATATGTTGAGCAGGGGTAAAATAAATAAATTCTTGCGAGTATAATATATGTACGAACGGAAAAAAATACTATTTATTTATGATATTTATGACGTAATGTTATATACGGTATCACCCAAAAAATAGCCTGGACGTTTGCCAATAGTTTTATCCTTAATATGTGTAAGTCAAGATTACGTCATTTTCCATAACAGAAACACCCGAAACACCGGAGTTTGACCCCTGAGTGTTACTAAAAATAGCAACACAGGGGTTAGATTTCGTTTTTTTCGGGTGCTTCCGATATGAAAAATGACATAATCTTGACTTACACATATCAAGAATTCCCAACTAGTGGTTAACATCCGGTCTAATCCGGGTGTTTCCGTATAAAACATAAATCATAAATCCATGAAATGTGTAAGTCAAAACTGTTTCTTTTTTCAGATCAGAAAAGTCCAAAAACGAGGATTTTCCTCTAGAGTCGATATAGAAAATGGACAAAGTCAAGTCGAAAGAGGATCTAGCCAAAGCATCGAACTATTGAACAAAAATACCCAGTGTTTTCTGATGTTTCCGATGAAAAATGGTTTGACTTAATGATTTCATAAATCACTATAAAAATTATCAAAACTATAGATTTATGAAATATCTTTTATTTTTTTAAACTTTTAGATTGATTAATTTATTCAGCAGGAAGTGTTGGTAAGAGATTTCATCACCAAATCTACACAGTATATGGTAAATTATGCATCTTGAATCAACCAACCAAGGAAGAATCCCAGCTGGCAAACGTCACCTTAACGTTCACTTAACGTTCATTTAACGTTATATGAGCTTTAGGGACGTCAAATGTTCTGTGCCAGTTGGGATTACAAGTTTCATAGCAACGAAAACTCCAAAGCACCAAAATTAGGAAAAGGTATATAGCGAGTGTTAAAAGTCATTTTCGATTTTCAAATATGTATAAAGAACATCTTTTTCTTTTTTTTCTTTCTATATGAAGATTTTGCAGCCAAAACTTCATCCACCACCAGCAGTATCATCCAATTTCTTTAAAAATGGCTTTAAAACCTTTCCCACTCATAGTTTCATCTGAGTGAAATTTCACTTTAAAATAAGACCGCCCTCCATCAATAATCATTTTGGGCGGATTCTTATTTCCACAAAAGCGCCCGATTAGTTTCACGGCTGGCATATTATAAAAATGTTCTTCAACGATGACGTAATCATACTGACACTCTTTATGTGCTTCGAGTCCGAAATGAACAAAACGTAGCTTCATACGTTGACGCTTAGGTGAATGTAACGTCCATACGCAGCTCTGTGAATCCGGATAACGGAACGGATAACCGGGCGTACGGAAACGGCCGTGCGTTATGTTAAATGTACGACCACAATGCTGCTCTTTTGACGAGACGCTATGGTAATTGATTTCAATGGCTTTCGGGAAAGGGTACTGGAAAAACGGAAATATAACGAGATTTAGAATTACATTGTATTATATATAATCCCCAAACTCCTAGTACGGAGTTCTAGCTTTCTTTTACAGACTCAGCACTGCCAGTGGGGTCTGGGAGGGGGGATTTTATTTTACACAAGTATTTGTTGGATGATTGTAATATTACAAAAAGGGCCATCGAAAGTCAATGAGTGTATCCCTAGATCATGTAAGAATAGGGAGAAGGGCCAGGGAGAAGGGCCAGGAGGAAGGGGGCCCCACTTTCTACAAAAGTATTTGGGATGTTTGTTGGATGGTTATAGTGTTACAAAAAGAGTGACCGAAGAAGTCAAAGGTGGAAGAAAAAAAATCCATATTTGAGTACAGACAATACATCTTTTCGACCGTAACCGCCAATTGCCGCGTGGACATTTTTTTGTCCGTTTTACCACCCTAAAATCGTCCCAGTATTTTTTTCGCGCCTAAAGGCAATAGGAAAAAGTGTAAAAAAAGGATTGGATCGAGTTTAGGGTGGTAAATTAAAAAATATGTCACGTGCCTGACCGTGCGACTACGGTCGAAAAGGTGTATTTAATGGATTTATACCTTGACAACAAAATCAATGATTGCCGCGTTTCGTTCCATAACAATTTGATTGACGCCATCATTTTGCGAGCAAATCTGTTGCGTGTTCAAACGATGTTTACGCTCATATTTGTCATTATGTATGGTCACACTATCTCTACAATCTCCACCCTCGTTTGACCAAGGAACCTTCAATTTTAAGGCCACTTTGAAATGAACGGGAACTTCAATCTTCCACGTACACCGAACATCATGTGTGTATGTGACGGGTATGTTCGGGGTACTGATCCTACCGACGGGTGTTTTATAAGAAGCAAGGCATCCTGGTAGCTCTAAAAATTATTGAAATATTCAATTTATGAATCTTCTTATTGGTTATGGAGGTCTTGAACAAAACTATATAGTTTTAAAAGTCTTGTCCCCAAAGAGAGAGACCCATGGTATTTCTAATGGCAAGGAAAGACTTAATCGTTTTGTCCCCCAATATTCGGACATTTGCAAATCGAAAACTCGGAAATTGGTTTAGAGAATTTAGACTCCCTTGAGTTATGATGATTCTGTCTAAAAGGTTCTTACAATGACAAATAGGACCTTGGGCTTGTCAAAACAATTTTGCAATGAAAAATATACTGAACATTGGCAGCATTGTTCAGTCAGCTTATTGAGTCGACAGTCGTAAAAATATTGAAATTTCAAAAATCTTTCAAATATTTGAGCTTACCGTTACACGTCTTGTTGTCATTTTGAAGAAGGTATCCATCTTTACAAGAGCATTTGAAAGAACCAATCTGATTGGTACAGAAATGGTCACATGGTTGCTTCTTGAACTGGCATTCGTTGATATCTATGGAAAAGTGAATATTTATTTGAAAAGATTACAAGTGCACTAACGAACATATACTACATAACAATACTAACATAGATATAAGTGAATATTAAGGCTAGATTATATCATATATTGAAACCCTATAACTCCTCGAACCATAAGATGTAAGCAAGAGGGGTTTGGCTAGTCTTTACCAGAGTCTAATAACGTCAAATGTCGAAATTCATTACATTTACTAGTAATAGTAAGTACAGACTTTTGACTCAACCTTGGTGATTTGGAATTCAATCCCTTTTGGAAGTTTGAGTTGAAAACTTGTGTAAAGACACGGTCTGTGATTGAGAGCTAAAGACTATTTTTGTAAGAACATGAAATATCATTGTCATTATAAAAACACTGGTCTGGAAGCCTTTTGTCTCTTTTTATTGTTAAAAGATAGAGCTTACGTACCAAAATCGATTGATTTTGCAAACTTTTTGATCATGTGATTAGAAAATAGACCAATCCCAAGAGGAGATTTTGGCAACGTGATCAAAAAGTATGCAAACCACAACTTGTCTTTTGTTTGCTAAAACAATATAATACCATACCGGGGTTTTTTACAATGACTATGGAAATATCCCTGTCCCAATATAAAAGTACAAATTGATTTTTCCCGGTATCGATATGCTTTTAGCCTTACGTCCTTATATAAAACGTGTCGAGGAAGACCTACCTATACAGGTTGTTTTGTTAGCAGCCAGTGTGTATCCTTTAGGACATGCGCACAAGAAGCTTCCAGCTGTATTCACGCATGCGTGTGAACAGCCTCCGTTCTTTATCGCACATTCATCCTTGTCTAAAACGAGAGCGTAGAAATGGGGTCAAAATAGTTCAATCCTTTCAAGGCTTAAAGGTTTTATTTTTAGATAAGAGTAATATAGTTTGTTTATTTGTCAATTTTAATTCATAAGCTTTTTAACATTGGATTGACACGGATGTGGAGCAAGATTGGTCAAAGGAAAAGAACAACATTTTTTGCTTTTATCAGCATAACATAACAATAGGTAGATACTGTCCTGATATGTGTCTTATATGAAACGGGAACATTTTTGTAAAAACAAAACCTTTAACTAGGATCACGGGAAAGTACTCAGGAAAAAATGGGGAATGCTAAATGTCTTCGAAAAAGCGGCTCTTTTTGACTTTGAAAGTGGCATCAAACCCCCGGACACAGCGCCAATTGTGCCTTGAGGAATCTATCATTTTGGACATCTCAGTACAAAAGCTCACTTCTAATAAACACTTTCTTTGACGTAAAAAGTGGCACCAAGCGCCCCCGGATTTCAACGCCTGACAAAAGACACAACGTCAATTCTGCGCCATCATTACCTAAATATCTTGATCAATCTACTGTATCATTTTGGGCATCTTATTACATTCCAATAAACACTTACTTACCAACGCATTCAGCGATTCTTGAATCTTTCTGATAGACTGTATGGTATCCTGAATAACAGCCACAGAAGAAACCACCAGGATAGTTGATACATGCTTGCGTGCATGAATGAAGTCCAAGGGCACATTCATCGATATCTATGGATGAAGAATGAAGGGTAACTGTCATTTAGAAATATTGATTTCTATTTCGATTTCTACAATTTGATATAGATATATTTTATGTGGATAGCTCAGTTACCTAGCACTTTGAGACAGTCTTGCAATGCTTTTCACGATAATTATTAAGCGCCCCTGGTTTGAGAGGCTGACACCTCGGACGACCTGCTTATAGCTCCTTTCAATTCCGTCAGCCGTATTTCATCATGGTATAAGACACGTACCAAAACGATAAAACCATAGTATAAGAAAGCCGCGGCTGGAATGACAATATCTGAATATCTGAATTTCTGTTATTCTATCTCTGTCGTATTTGATGACTATTTGTTGATCAAGAAATCAGTAATGTAGCATCTTTAATGGTAAATTTTATTGGTTTGTCGTTAATACTTACTTCTCAGTGCGTTTTAGACATTAATGATATGCTCTTGATAATACACTTGCATTATAAAATCATTGTAAAGAAAAATCAACACTAAGAAATTTAAACAAGCACAAAATGGCTCGGCTGAAAGAACTCAAAAACTAATGAGGTGCCTCGAAATGCCTTCGCAATATTTCAGTGAAATCTTTTTAGAAATCAATGAAAAAGTACATCAAGATAATACTGTGAAAATTTCAAGCCAACACCTTCAAAATTTATCATTTAAACTGACAGGAAAGTCATCTTAAATATAGTTCTTATAATTTCAATTTTAGCGAACAACTATTGTTTCCACAAAATACTCCTAAAATATGTCCAAAATTAGTTCAAGAATTCTATTGGGTACAGATTCAAAGATATCTAGCAACAAAAAAACTTTTTGTGAAGGAAAATAAAAGAATAATTTCAAAAACTATCTACCAATAATAAACTGAGCATCTTGATGTTCTTATAAAGCTCGGAGACAGAGAATTAACTAAAAAGATAATGCGGTACATATTCCAGCCGCGGCTTTCCTATACTATGATAAAACAAATGAAGTTTTTTATCTTCACTATGAAAATATTAAAAAAGGCTAATACCTTTTTGTTTGATGTTAGCCTGGAATCCTAAATACCATCCCAATCTTTTCTTTTTGCTGGCATGAAAATGTATCTTGATTTGGTTTAACGAGGAAATAATTTTCTTCGGGCTATTTGTACCACAGAAACGTCCGATAAATTTCTCACTGTTACCATCGCCCTCATGAATTTCAATATAATCAAGGCAACCACGTTCTTTGTCCAATTCTCTGAGTGAGAAGAATGGGAAATCGAGTTCAATTTGCATTCCTTTGTCAGACTCGATAACCCATAAACAATCTTGTCCTTTTTTGTAAGCGAATGGAAAATCAGGAGACTGAATGCGTGTTGGAAATTGTTTAATGTGATGTGAACAAACTGAAAGAGAAGAAAAAGTTGGATTTGCACACGTTTTTTTTATAAGAACAAACTATATAAGAACATAAGGCTTCGATAGCCAAAATGTTTAGAATGTTAAGAACGTTTTAAGGCTTTTAAGGGTGTGGACTTTAAAACACCCAATTTCTTAGAAAAACTCACAAAATGGCGAAAATAAGAACATGTTTAAGAACACTGAATCGTCACTGAATTATGTACAGGACATCAGAAAAGCACCGGGCACTAGCCACAAGTTTTATACAGTCAACTCTCTCTAACTCGAACCTCTATTATTCGAATCTCTCTGTAATTCGAACTAAAGCATTGGCCTGCTCCGCTGGATGTCATATAAAAACACTCTCTCTCCGTAATTCTTTCTATTATTCGAAGGGAATTCTTGGTACCTTGAAGACCATTTTGTTTCGAAGTGTTTTTGGTTGTTTCCGTATAAAAAATCACGCCCTGTATACCAAGGATGAAAAAATTAAAATCGATCACTCACTGTCAGTTTTAAAGTCAGCTTGAAATCCAGTGAACATTTGTTGTGTCAATGATTTCTTATTATTATTTTTTCCCGAAGTGTGGAGTCTGACGTATAAACTGCCGCTCGTCGTTGTGACGGGTGACGGTAACGTATTGCCGCAATAACGTACAATATACGGCGATAAGAAGCCTTTGCCTTCACGTATTTCTACGTAATCATCCTCACATTGGCCCGTTTTACGATTTTTCTCGTTGCCGACGTGAAACTGATCGAAAATTAACGTCAATGACGTCTTCTTGCCGTTCCGTTCTTTGGTTTGTGTCGTTGAGATAATCCATATGCAATCACGTTTGACGTCCATCGGGTAACGTGACGGGAAATTGGTTGACGTGAATGAGCCTTTGACGGCGAAAAGAGTTCCACCACAATCTAAGATGAAAGTGAAAAGTTTTATCCGTTAATTTAAGTTGTAGATAACAATTTATGTTAGTACCAGTGACTTATCCAGCGGGGTTAAGGGTTTTAGCGGTGATTTAGTGGTCTATGTTTCGGATAGGCTTTTCTAAATTGCACCTTTGTGCACGTCTGAGATGTGCGAGATAATTTCAGATTTTGTATTGTGTACCATAGAGGGGGGAATGAAGTGTATGCTAAAATCATAGACATATGAACAGTCAGAACTCACAATGTTCATGTGTCTATGCTAGAATTTATTCATTCTAAGGAACGTCAATAAATCATACCTGTGATTTTGGTGCATTTATATAGAAGATTTGTTTCCAAAATATCTTGTGTGCTTAAAACCGGTCCGTCAAATTTGTAATAAGATTTCCCGATCGTGTTTTCATTAACGTTTTTCCCAACCTCCTTTGCGCGAATTGTTTTACCATCATTCTTCGAGAAAAATCTCGTGCCGTAATGCATTATCGATTCGTAATCGTAAATCTGTGAATAAAGTGATTTGATTGGTCAATGTTAAAACAATAAATTCAAAATAAACTAATTTGGTTGGTCGAGAACATGGCTTTGAGAGGTTTGATTGGCTGATGTTTAAAACTGAATGGAATAGAGTGATTGGTTTAGATCTTTGATTGAAGTGATCTGATAGGTCAGGTAAAATAGAGAAAAAAAGTTACCTGATCAAAAGTATTGACTTCATTCATTCCTCTCGGATCGAAATTTAAGAATTTCGATGAATCGACATTATCGTATAAAACATCGATATAAATCGAGCGATCAGGTCGATTCTGTTCGTGCCAAAAACCGACAGCGTGTCCTAACTCGTGCGTAACGATACCAAATCGTAGACAGCCGCGGCCGAGCGATAAATATTGGCGACCACCACGACGACCAACGTAACTGCAACATCTGAGGAAAAGAAAGAAGCAGAAAATAACTATTTGATTGTTGAAAATTAAGCCGCTGGCACCCTCATGCTACTTAAGGGCTCTGACCATAGTCCAAAAATTGATTTTGGTATTTGAACATAAAAGTTATATTTCAGGTTCCTTAACACTTTTAACAAAGAATTGCCTTTATAAATTGCTTTTTAATCGAATCCCTTAAGAGTAATTAAGAATTTAATCGCAAAAATGACGTTATGAACTTTAAAAAGATGTTGATAATATGTTGCATCACCCTCTTTTACAAAAAGTGCTTAGTTTTAATGGGTAATTAACTTTTTTGTTTCAAAATTTCTTTACACTGTCCGCAAAGAATTGAACTATTTTAAATTTTGCGGAAAATTTTTCTAAAAAGATGTGTCAAAAGTTATGACTGTTTTTTTAAGCAAAATCCACGTGAAAAATTGATAAAAAACCACTATTTTGAAGATTTCGAGACAAAGAAGCATTTACAAAAATTTTCCGCAAAAATTTTTATTGTTCGGTAAAAGATACACCATCTACTGCGAAAATTTTATCAAAATGTTTTTTCTTCGCCGAAACTAAGCTCTACAAAGTTGAAATACTCTTCCTCGCAAAAGTCTTCATTTTCTTCTTCATCAAATTTTTTCTATGCAATTTTTGAATTTTCAGATTCAGGAATAGTTTGTCTAACAGAAAATGTATAACATGCCATAGTTTTGTTGGTTACATCAGTCAGAAAACATATTTTAAACATGGCAATTATGAAAAATTCACTATGGTCAGAGCCCTTAAAGCTTTTTATAACACAGTTTTGTCTGCGATTCAGACTAGTTTCAAGAAAAGCGTGACCAAGTTTTGAAAGAATCGGAAATTTGTGTAAACATTAATGGCAAAATATTAAGAACAAGTTAAGAACATTTTAAGGCTTTGCGGACTCGATAACACAAGATTTCTCAGGAAATTGCATAAGAATACTTACAAAATGGTGAAAATAGGAAAATTTTAAGAACATTTTAAGGCTTGAAAACTCAAAATGTTAAGAACATCCGAAAAATTTTTTTATGTTCATTGAATTTCTTACCCATTGCCAGGATAAATGTGTAGAAAATCAACTTGTTTGGTCTTCTTGACAAATTTGATACATGTCTCGCTCTCCCAATGACGCATCGCCTTCAAAATCAAAAGCTTGCCTTCTCCTTTGAAGAAAAATAAGAAAGATGGGTAGTTTATTATTTAGGGTAAATATAAAATAATATTTCGCAAAGAATTAATCATATAAACTTTTATAAACTTTTAAAAGAGAGTATTCGATTTGTTTACAAAATCGCCTCTTCAAAATTGAACGATTCATTCTATAATGGCGGATTCATCGTTGAGTTACATAAGCCTTACCAAAGCTGAAAAATTTCTACATACGAGGTATAGTCAGATCTTCCGGGAAGTACAATCAGTGCCATAACATATTGGTAATTTTGGCAATTTTACCATTTTTCGAAGATTGATGTTCTAGCGAGAATGTCAATTTCGGGCCTTCAACTTGATTTCATCGAATATTTCGATCTGGGAGGGATTTATTGGTTTCTAGGCTGTATTTCAAGCCCAACCGGACCATTTTTGAACTTTTTGATCCTCAGAAGTCTTTAGTCTAGCGTTAAAACTCTACCTCTTTGCAACCTAATTTGGAGCACTTACAAATCGTTTGTGGTTATAAAATTTCATGGGGAATTTCCCTTTTGTGCCAAGTATTCTGGAACTGATTGTAGCTTTATAATTTTCAAAATTGAAAATGACATGGTACAACGAAGGAAACGTCGAGTCAGATCTTGATATACTTACTGGACATAGCTTTGTCAAACGAGTATGGTATAACACCGTTCGGCCACACCTTAAATTCATGGTTCGTGGCCGCACGTCGTTTTCTGTGCTGTTGATGTTCAGTCATGAGTTGAGATTCTGGGATAGGAGCATCAAGCACATAACCTATGAATGAAAAGAGTTCAAATGAATCTAGGGGCTTCTAGATTTTAAAAACAACCAAGCAATCTATTTTGGTGTTATCACCATCTTCAAGCTTATAACTTGTTGTATATGCTGGCAACCCTCTCGGGTAGATTTATGTTATTCATGAATCTTGGGAAGTTAGATCTATCAGTGTCTTTACCAGACAGAGACGGCTGTTTTCTTTTCTTTTCTGGATTGACTGAGGCGTGCACTCCTTTTCCCCACCTACTCCATTAGGTTAGATTTTTCATGAGCATGGTGGTAACTGCCCGCAAGTGTAAGAGTAGAGTCAGTATCATTTTTTATGAAGCGAGTAGCATCTTTTACCATGTTAATTTTATTCTTTTCAAGGTTTATTGGAGAGGTCTATCCATGTAAATAGTGCCTTAGCACCACCAACCGAGTTTACAATTTCATGACGTGTAAAGAGAGCCTATACTACACTGACTTCATAAATGATGCTAATACATGAAAAACAAATATCGCCCAGATGATAAGTTTTTTGGGAGAATGCTTTCTATTGATAAAAGAGATTTGTGAGAGGCTTAGATCATTCTTTGAGTCTAAGTGTAAACGACATTTTAATAACTTGTCAAGAAAAAAGATTTAGCGAAAAACTAACAAAAGACAACTATTTTTACCAGAATTTTATTTTTGTAAGCATAAGTTCTTTAAATCTTTCCTTTGAAATTTTACAGACATTAGATGTACGTTGCTTGGACTCACAAAGACACTCTCAATCTTGCTCAAAGCTACTTCCCAATAAATTCTAAGGCAAGATATATACAAGAGTGTGGAGAGGCTGATGGCTCAAATTAGATAAAATTTGCTAGGAATTCGAGAAAAAAATTTAATTTGCTCAAAAGTGGGGAGGCTGAAGTCTCCCCAGTCTCCCCGCTTCCACCGGGCCCGATGCAAAGTTTGTCTTTGAGAGTCTATGCAACGTACATTTAACGTCCATCTGGGTGGTCCGGGTAAAACACAATGTACTGAAATGATATTTTGGGAAGGAAGGGCGTCAGAGGGTGTCCTTTAACACGTAGGCATCAATTTGAGGGCGTCAAGGAAATCATCCCTTTGAACTTGCATGTGGTTTTAAGAAATAGTTTTACGCGCTAAAATAAACATAGCAAGCGGATCTCGAGGAAATGAAATCATCGATGATTGATAAAAATAGATAGTAATTTTGTTAGTATTGGTGGTTTCAAGACTAAATTGAACATTCTAGAGCTACTATATCATTAGACGATGTTATCGTCCGTTACAGTGATAGTAAAGGCGGGAAAATATGGCGGTATGGGCATTATGGCGGTCTACGGGAAAAATCGGCGGTAGAGTTTCGAAGAAAGACTGGCAACTCTACCGACTGTAAACTCTTTTCGGCAAAAAAACCCGTTTGCGAATTTTCTTCGGCCTTGGGCTTTTTTCTTAGATAGTGATTCGTCTTAGACTATAACATAGTCTACTATATCATATCACCCTCGGGCGCCCAAAATTTTTCACCCGAATCTTTCCAAAAACGCCCACCGCCCATAAAATTTCTTCCACCCATCCGCTCATTCAAGAAACTTTTTGACTTTTTCAAGACTTTTACTTTTTTCTCAGAATTTTTGACTTTTTCTTTGACTTTTTGACTTTTTTTTTACTTTTTGTAGAGGTATGTACGATAATTTGCCGAGTGATTGACCCCCGGTCGCTTCGCTTTTGCCTGAGATATCATCATGGATTCTTTAACTTTCAGAACGTTGCCTCGATATATGACTCGCATAAATTATCAAGATTTATCATGAATTAATCATAAATTACCGGCAGCTCCACAGCCTTGTCCACCTGCATCCAACATGTCATCGTCGAGGTTTACATGATCGAGACAAAGTACACCTTGTTGTTGTTGGGACATCAAGGCCAATAAGATGATGACGATGGCCAAAAGATGCATAATGGTGGAAGAAGAAGTGTGGAAAGGTCACGCGTGTCGATGATGTGTTTTTTTGTTAGTAGTTTGTTTTCTAAAAAAAAGAGAAGATGATAATTTTAAAAAAATTTAACATTTTAATCAAGACTGGAAAAAACAAGGGCCATCTATAGAAAGCGCATTTCCTAGTATGTAGTTGCTAGAAGAAACTGTACATAACAAAAAATAAGTCATGCTCTCGACTAAGAAGTCGAAGAATAAGATTTGGAAGGTTCATAAAGACCAAAATAGAGACTGTTCAATTTAAAGCAATCCATTACAAACGAATTTCTCATGACAGCAATTTTGTTTGAAATCTCAAGATCTTCTTATGGCTCAAAATCTGGTGACTATCAAATCTGGTGACTATCAAATCTGGTGACTATCAAATCTGGTGACTATCAAATCTGGTGACTATCAAATCTGGCGACTATCAAATCTGGTGACTATCAAATCTAATAAAACGAGGCTCCCTTTACTCAGTTAGTTGACTTATAAAGTTTTTTCTGTTCTTAAAAATTGATTTTCAAAAAGTTCATTTTTATTGAAAACTTGCAAGGCTCGATTTCTTCTTGTTCCATAAAGCGTGCACTCATTTTCCCTACCATGTAGAAACCACTCTCAAGGGAATAAGTCTAACTACGCGGGTATGGTTTCCACGCACATGGTAGCAAAAAAGAGTGCACATTTAAAGCGAATCAAACTAAAGGTTTTATTTTTACATAAGTGTTCCCGTTTCATATCAGACACATATTTCATATCAAGACAGTGTCTGTCTATTGTTATATTATGCTGATATAAGCAAAAAATGTTTTTCTTTTCCTCTTTCTAACCAATCTTGCTCCACACCCGTGTCAATTTTATGTGAAAAACCCTGTAAATTAAAGTTGATGAGTAAGCAAACGATAGCACTCTTATTTAAAACAAAACCTTTAAGCCTGAAATCCGAACAGTTTGAACCTCAAACACTTTACTGTGACATATCATGTACATAAGTTAAAGCAGTTCAGAATCCAAATTTAGAATCATTAGTTTCAAGCGTTCAACTGAGATTTTGAAGTGTAATGTAGGCAGATGGTAAATAGTTATTGAGGTAGTTTGAGTCATTTATAGACTGACAAATTGTCCAAATCCGGAAAAAATTATGCATTTATGCATTTATTATTGTACGGTACTGCCCTACATATTCTAGGTATCATGGTTATTATTTTTTTATAAACAACCTCCGTATACGGTTAACCTAATCGGGAAAATCAGCCGGTAAAAATGGACGAAGCCGTCGCTTGGCGATGTAATTTAGTACCGAAAAATTCTTTCCAATGTGGCTCATAAGAATTTGGAAGAAAGAAAACGGAAGAAATAAGAAAAGGAAGCAAATAATGAAAAACTACATACTGTATAAGCCTAAAAATATCATCAGAAAAAAACATCCCACTCATGACGACGCAAAGGGTACGGCAGATACGGCTTTTCACAAAAACCCCGAAATTTTCCTCTTCGTTGGTAAAATCGCTTTAATTTCCTCATTCGCCTTACCAGATATAAAAAGCTTCCGTCGTGCCTGAATCCCATACATACATTAATGAATACACATACAATATAAGTGAACAAAAAAGTAAAATCAACACAGTTTGTTTTTACGATATTTCGTTCTATTTTCAGAACTTCATCAGGTAACAGTTTATATATAAACGGTCCCAAAAATAACTGACTAGCACAGCTAGGGTGTCCCCTATTACATTTTCACACTAACTGAACGACTATTTAACATGACATCGTCCTTGTAAACAAATCAATAAATCAAACCCCCTATTTTACATGAATACGTTCAAAAAAATCATCACTCCATTCTTGATTCGATTCATAAAAGGGGGTTTCAGTTGAAAATACACTTTTTTTATAAGAAAAACTTTATAAGAACACGAGGTTCACTATTTTTCTTAAGTCACAAAAGCACATTTCAAACCCATTTTTTAACTTTAAACCAATAAATCAATGCAGTGAGTTTATTAAGAATATTCTAGAATATTTAGGCCTGAAAATCGCATAAAATAAGAACATTAAAGCCTCAGAATTTGTTTGACGTTCTTATAAAAAAACGTGTATTTGTTAGAGAAAAGGTTGGCAAAAAGTCCAACTCTGACCGACAGGAAATCGCACTTTTTGCCAAATGCATAATATGACACTAGGTCTATTGTCGTTTGTTTTATTAATTACAGAATCTTTGTTTAGAAGAAAAATAAACAGTTGAAAGTTCTTATAAGTTTATAATGAATATGTTCTATTAAATACTATGACAGCACTTATCAAAAGGTCGCGTGTCTCGCGATCGTATAGAATGGCGGGAAAATCTAAAATCTATTGACCAATCTCAGCGTAAGGCCCTCAAGTTCAAATCCTAAATATAAGAACAAACTATATGTTAATGTTAATGTTAATGTATATATTCTTTAAAGTCGAAAAATGTGTACAAATCTGTACTAGCTTTAAGCTAATAGAGTTCGACTGCCTATTTTACAAAATGAATCATTCATCATCATCTGTTAATGCCCAATCGCTGACGATTTCTTCTGTAGAGCATTTTGGTTTATAATTTGAAAATATTTTTATTTGGTTTTGTAATTTTTTAACGATGCGTAGTTTTGTTCTTGGGCTTCCTCTTACGCGCCAGTTGAATCCTTTATTGTTATTGTCTTTGTTAAGTTTCTTCGCTTGTTCGTGCATCTCCTTGATCGTTTTCCGTTCGTTGATTGTGAAATCTTCCGTTATACTTACTTGAAAGAAACAAGTTTCTTTTAGCATGTGTAAATTCTTCATGATAAGATCTTTGTCATGTTGACTTTGCAGGGTGACTTTCAGAGGACGGCCATTCTTTGTTTTTCTGTTTCCTAATCTGTGGTGAGCAACATTGATTTCTGGAACATTGATGTCATCTAGGAGTTCTCGGAACCGAAATATGTCATATTTTTTTCCCATTTTCTTCTTCTTCCTTATCTGGGCCTGAATATTCGAGAAACCCGTGAACGATCATATTCAGTTTTCTAGATTCTATGTCTCTCTTTTCACTGACTTCCTTCCGTTTTTGTTCTTCGGCAGATTTTAAGTCTTCTTTGTGCTTTTTGGTAATCTCAGCGTATGTTTTCTTTGATGTTTCAGTCATTATTTCTGCTGTGTGCTTTATTTCTTCTTTAATCATGCTTCTTGTCTTCTCCTCCATCTCTTGTAGTTTTCCTGCCAGAAAGGTTTTGAGGTCATTTTTGATGGAATCACGGGTTTTTGTGTTGGTGTTGACCTCCTTGTTCAGTTTTTGTATGACGTCGTCTTTCTTTTTAAGTTCATTTTGCATCATATGTTGAGTGTTTTTCCCCACTTTATTTCTTAGGTTTTTCGTTAATATAAGAACATAAGGCTTTGAGGACGAAAATATCAAGAACAAGTTAAAAACACTGAAACACCCGATTTTTTACGAAAAACAAACAAACAATTCTCACAAAATGGTGAAATTAAGAGCATCTTATGAACATTTTTAGGCCAGGCTTAAAACTCAAAAGGTTAAGAACATCTAAAGGCTGTCAACGTGCACAGTATTATAAAATATTACAAGAATTTTCCAAGAGCCGGCCTAGAACATTCTTTGAACCATCCAAAGTTATGTGAACTGTGTAAAGAGCAGGTCGAATCAAACTACAACTACTCTTTAAGAACAAAATTACATCGACAGTTAGTTACGTTGACAAAAATATGATAAAACCGGAACACACTATGTGTTCTGAGTAAACATCAAAAACCGATATAAAGCTCCTGTTACATGACAATTGAGAAATGATTTGACGGTAAAAATATAATGAACTCCTTGTTAGCATGTTGTCACCGAGTGTCTGAGTCAGAAAGTATAAGGTCAAAGACTCACTTAACAACATTACGTCAGTTTGTCATATAGCTACCTAACTCAAATCAAGTAACGTCAGGGATTTTGCTCTGTCGGAAAAGTGATTTTTTCCTCTCTGAGCGCTAACCAAAGAAATATCGTTTCAATCAGCGATTCCGACCTTCTTCTTATTATTCCTATCTCTAAAGACGATTGACAGAATTAGATTCGTAATGTTGACATTAGACCAACTTACAGTAACTTCGATGAATGCTTCATTCTAGGCGGGCAAACCCTTAGCGTGTGCAGTTTACAGTATTGTCTACCAGCGGCGAATGTTATTATTTAGTCCGACGAATCGTTAATTCATCGTGTCTTTGTTTGAAAAAGCGGCGTGATTGCTCAACTTTCGAAAATGAAGCACGAGGATTGAGTTCAAAGCCCGGGAAGAGGAAAGATACGAAACTCTTGGATGGAAAATGAAGCCACCTATTTCCCATCGAAAACATGTGAACCGCGTGGTTTTCGCACAAACACTGGATTGAAATTACTGGATTGAAATTATATTCTATGACTGGATTTAGGAAGATACACTGAAAGAAAACAAAGAAAGCACTAGATTTAATCCGTCATTCTAAACGCGGCGCAAACATTAAGACTTCACTTCTTCTTGCTTGAGAAAGGTTGAAGATTCCACCAACTCTTCAGGCTTTAAAATCAATGGCATCAACATGTAATGGAATGTTATTAATATAGAAAAACAAACCCCACTTAAAATTGACATTGGCATCATAGATTCGTGATCTTTTTGTAAATAAATATTGCATACTGTGTTTAAAACATGAAATGTCTTTTATGAGCTGCAAAGCTCGATGGGAAAAAGAAACCGGAAATTCTTTCCACTAAAACTAACTGGATTGTGATGTTGACGGTCGATCTTTTGTGAGTACACACAAGTTTAGCGTATCAGCTCTATTGTACTCTGTACCAGGGTGTTAGTTATAAGCTTATCGCTGGTAATGAAAAAAAGTGGCTATACAGCAATGAATGAAATTTATGTATTGTAAAGCTATTTTTAAAAATTACTGTCTGACCTCTTTTGCTTGAAATCTTATGAAAACTACAAGCCACCGATTTAAAGTCGATAAATTCTAAAAATTACTAAAAAATAATCCCTCTAACCGTGCAGCCAACTCACTATTCCGGCATTCTATTTTTGAATATTCTGTAATTCCAAATAAGTTATTGGTCCTCTCAGCTGGAAAATTCTTTTTTTTTTACTCTTCTCTAGATGATCGGATTAAAGAGAGCTACCAGCAATCTTGTAGCTGATACAACGGCTACTAAACGACGAAATTGTCTACACCGATAGACACCCCTACATTAAAATTAATTCTGAAGATGCGTGCAGCCTAGACACAACCATACCAATGAAGTATAAGACTGAAGGGCTAGAATCGGATCTCCTTGTTAGGATTTCAAGCCTACCAAATCCTACCAAAGTCGCGCGGCCTAGTGCAGTCCATCTGGTTTTTACACAGATGACAGATCTAAGCTAAAATTCACATCTGCATTTCGAAAAAGATGTTACTCAAAAACAAAGGAATCGCTAGATACAATCCGTCGTCAAAAATACGGCGCATATTTTAAGGCTTCACTTTTTCTTGCCTGAGAAAAGTTAAACATTCGATTCTAGCCCTTCGGGATTATACTTCATTGAACCATACTTCCACACACATGTATGTAAACAAGATTCTACTTCAAGAATATTCTACTAAACAAGATAACATGTATGAAACACGTAACACGATTCTAACATCTCTATTATAACGCAAGAGAAAAAACAACAAGTTGTAAGACATAAGAGGAGACCTTGTCAAAAAAGAAAAGGGTAACCGTTATCTATCAAGACTGTACATATTTTTTATAAGAACAAACTATATAAGAATACAAGGCTTCGATAACCAAAATATTAAGAAAAAGCTAAGAACATTTTGAGGCTTTGTGGACTGGGTCTAAAACACCCAGCTTTTTAAGAAAATGGACAACAATACCTAATAAAATAGTGAAAATAAGAACATGTTAAGAACATTTTTAGTCTTAAAACTCAAAAAGTTAACAACATCCGAAAGCTTCAAAAATGTTGGATATTCTTATATAAAAACGTGTAGGTATGTAAAAGGAATCGATGTCAAGCTTTGATGTGACAGGAGACACACGAATCGAGTGAAAAAAAGTTTTATTCTGGTTGTAGGTCAGCAGAATACACGTTTTATTTAAGAACAAAAGTTAAGAACATTGTAAGGAGGCCTTGCGAACTGTAAAATATGCAATTTCTTAGGGAAATGCACAAATATACAAACAAAATGCTGAAAATAAGAACATGTTATTATAAGAATATTTTTACTTTGTGACCCAAAAAGTTAAGAACATCTATCAGCTTCATTTGATGTTCTTATAAAAAACGTGTAAGGTAAACGTAAACTGGAGTTCGAATCGAGGAACTGATTTTTGGTATACAATTAAGTCTTTTTAATTCGATCTTCAAAAAGACCTGGAGTTCGAATTAGAGAGGATAGAAATCACCAAGTGCAACAACAAAACCAAGTTATCCTCAAGTAGTGAGTTTTTAATCACTGTGATTCTCATGACGTCAATTTGCCATTCCATTAAAAAAGTGAAGTGACATTTAACTCTCTCTATTTCGAGTCACCACTATCTGAGTCTCTCGGTAATTCGAACTAAAACAGTTAAGTTCACTCTCTCTAATTCGATTTTCAAGGAATCAAGAATTTTCTTCGAATTAGAGAAAGTTCGAATTACAGGAATTTATACCGCTTTCCAGCTAAGTTGAAAAATCTTTTCGGTCGAATTACAGAGAAATTCGAATAAGAGAGGTTTATAATAGAGAAGGTTGACTGTATGCTCTGTATGCTCTTAGCTCGGGAAATATTACACTCTCCAAATATCAAATAGCATGGGAACCAAAACCAAAGTAACCTTATAAAAACTTAAAGTCTCTTTAAGTTACGAGATCAACTCTATGAAAATCATAAATTCACTGAAATTTCTATTTTAGAAACTTTTTTTCTGCTTATTTGAAATTAAAAAAGTTTGCTAATAGTTTTGACAGAAGTTTACAAGCAAAAATTTTTTGTTTCTTTAACAAAAAGGACATGACTTCTCAGCCAGTACCCGACTCCTAGAATCTCTAAACTATCAATGTTAATTAAAGCCAACATTAGTCAGATGCAGGCTGATGACATCGATGACTATTTTAAATTTTTGTATTGACCTTTCTTACCACTTATACAAATTAAACGAAAGAAAGAAAAAAAGTCGTGTAAAACAGTTGTTATTGCACCCCCGTTTCAGACCACCTGTAGCTTTTAAAAACATTGGGATAACATTCTATCAATATGAAGCAGTATAATTTACAAATTTGTGTTTTAAAAGCGGAAGAAATATTTCCTCTTATAGAAGTCAAGCAGGAAATGAAGGCTAGAGTACACGTTTTTTATATAAGAACAAACTATACAAGAACTTAAGGCTTCGATGACCAAAATGTTAAGAACAAGTTAGGAACATTTCAAGGCTTTGCGGACCCTAAAACACCATATTTCTTCGAAAAATGGTAAAAAATACCCGCAAAATAGTAAAAATAAGAGCATGTTAAGAACATTTTTAGGCTTGAATCTCAAAAAGTTAGAACATCAGAAGGCTTCAAAATTTTTGAATGTTCTTATTAAAAAAACGTGTACTGCGCAAGTATAAGTTGTCAAACTTTCCTTACTATTAGAAAGTAATAGTTTCTATATCTACAATTTCATTTTAATTTGCCACCGAACCCCTCCAAAATGAAAATATTACCGAGTTTATGTATGTGTGTTTTTCTTGGACGGAGACGGTAAGGTTCTAATTTAACTACATCCTGACCAGCTGAGGACGACGGTATTTCAGCACTTTTACCGTCCTCGATTTTACAGGTCAGAAATGTGGGTTATTCCAAATCGCTTCAGTCACTCTACCGTCCTCCAAAGTGCAAGTACATAAACTCGCTATTCAATGGAAGAAAGTTGAAGTGCTAAAGTAACTCTCACCCGAACTAAATTAAATTCTAAAAAATGTTAAAATACACTAAAATCTCAATATATTTCGACCATCATTGTAGAACTAATTTGCGTTCGTTCATGTGGGAGTTTGAGTTATAAGGACTCAAACTTTGAAAAATTCTACTCATTTGTAAATTTCCCAATAGACAAAACAAACTAAAGTTTCACCTTAAGACTCGAAGACTGACTTTTGCATCTTCGCCAGGGCCCTTAAATACCACAAAATCTCAAGCACCTTCAACAAAAAAAATCGACAAAAACTTGAAAAAATATTCATTATCACTATTATCATTATTGTCATCAACCGCAGTCGAGACATTTCGCGTTGAATGGAATTGCTGAAACGGGTCAATTCAGGTCATCGCGTTACAGAGCCGTAGGTTCCCGTGATAATCCTTTCGCAATTCAATTCAATTTTCCCCCAAAATATTACTCAGCTCTTTATTTACCCAGCTGGCACACAACATTGTTTCAACGTTCATCTAACGTTATATGGACGTTGTGAACGTTAGATAAACGTCGAAAAAACGTTGTGTTGCCAACTGGGTAAACAATTCTTCTTAGGAAGAGTCTTCAAAAAGCAAAAGAAAACCTACGCCGGCAGACACTCTTTTCAGTTTCGTTTTGCGGTTACCGTAGCTCTATACACATAAGATCTTTATCATTGGCATTCCGTAAGTTGGTCTAATGTCGAAATCCCCCTTCTAATTCCGACAATCTTCATCAGAGATAGGAATAATATGAAGGTTGGAATCATTGATAGAGAAGAGATTTTTTCCTCTCTGATTGCGAAGAAAAGAAAATTAGTTTCAATCAGAGATTCCGAACTTCCTATTATTCTCCCGCAAAGAAAGGTGTCGAAATTGGACTAACTTACGGCTCTCTATCAAATTTACCAGAGATGAACCAGCCACAAAAACGTCTACATAATGGTAATGTTATAAGTCAACTGGGAATTCTGGGGAGTTCTTTCGCGCTTCCATCGCATATTTTTTTAAACTGCAACCTCAAACTGAGCCCCTGTTCATCGGGCCCAGAACAAACGAACAAGCACAAAGATAAAACATAATGTCGACGTTTTTCTTCTACAAATGAGATTTAGTATGAACTCAATACACTTTTCTCGAGATGCATAAATTTATTGTTGTCCTCGTTTTCAAACAGATTTCATTGCTATAAAATTACATATTCACAATCATAATTGTGTTGTTTACACCTCATGAGACATTTTGAATTAAGTACTTTTGTTTAGAATTAATGTTTGCCTTTTGGGAATTTAAATTGGTTTATATGTATAATTTCATAGCAATGAAATCTGTTTGAAAACGAGGACAACAATAAATTATGCATCTCGAGAAAAGTGTATAGACCTTATCGGAGTTTTTGATTTCTCTAAAAAAGCGATGCATTGTGGGATTGTTTCGGGAGTATTACAGTAGAAATCTCTTAGGAATTCCTTGAGGGAGTTCTATTGTAATACTCCCGAAACAATCCCAGAATGCATCGCTTTTTCAGGAAAATAAAAAACTCCGACAAGATCTATTTACCTTTTTTGAGGGGAAAACATGTCACAGAGAATTAAGGAGACATTACAAATAAATCGTTCTCGCACTTCATAAAACTCAAGTAGGCTGTACCATGTAACGATAGATAGAAAATCACTTGCCAATAGTAAGTATCTAGATGGCACACAACGTTGTTTCAACGTTTATTTAATGTTCGTAACGTCCATAAAACCTTAGATAAACGTTGAAACAACGTTGTGGGCAAATAGTAAGAAGTAGTAGAAGGTTTTTCATTTACCGTCAAAACAACTTTTCGCAAAATTAATTGAAAAAGGATATCATATTTTCTAAGCGCAACCTCACAATATATCAGAGAGGTCTGATAGCACAAGATTCTCAAGTATCGAGGAAAGTTTGATGCACGAATGCCGAAAAAGCAGACACCCAATACACCTTTTCGATCGTAGCCGTCAATTGCCGCGCGGGCATTTTTTACCACCCTAAAACCGTCCCAGTCTTTTTTTCCGCACCTAAAGACAATAGAAAAAAGTAGTATAAAATACTCTCTGTAATTCGAATCTTTCTCTAATTCTAAGAAAATTCTTGGTCCCTTGAGGATCGAATTAGAGATAGTTAACTGTATTCTGATAGCAGGTCTTACAAAGAATGTCCAGTCCTGTATTGAACGTTAAAAACCGTCTAGACTCTCTGGAAAATACCACATATCAGTTTGCAAGACACTGACTCACCTCGATGTGTTTAGTGTTTAAACATTCATATAATGCTCGATCAACGTTGTTAATTGACCTTTTGGTAATACACAAGTTGCAAAATTAAAGTCTGAAGACAAATCGAGCTTTTACTCGAAATTTTTATGTGTTTGTTACATGACATCCATTTCTGATTGGTTCGAATTTATTGACACTAATAAAGTGATCAGCTGTAAGTTGTAAAGCAAGTAACATGGGAATAAAATCACGTGAACTTTTTCGAGTAATCACATGTTTTGACTGCACTAATATAGTTTTGCAACCCGTGTATTAAAAGGGCATCGTAAATCGAACCAAAACTAAAGAACATGGCCCTTCCCACGAACTCGAAAAAACATCCACTAAAAATACTTTTGAAAAATTTTCAAGACAAATAGATAACATTCAGAAAACGGACATAGAACATCCGAAACATAACATTTGAAAATATTATTTTCATAACAAATGAATTCGCGTACTCTCTTCGGGAATGTAAGCGAAACTAATTAAGGAAGGACAAAATAGCTTTTTAGAGATTAGAGATTTTCAATTTTTACGGCGAGTAATATTACACCCAATAAATTTTAACTGGAATATTTTTTATTTTGACTAGCCATCAAATTTCTTGGACAACACGGTTTGGATATATGGTTTACAAAACAAATTATCTAAAATTAACTTCGAAACATAAACCAAAATTTAGACAAGGGAGCAAGTAAATATACTTACTAAAAACAAAAGAACGACAATTTGATAACCTGATAACAGCTGGTCATAATTTTCCTACGAGCACTGTAAACCTCTGAAGGCTCTTGAAAATTAACCATCTGTGGAAAATAGTCTTCCCGCGGAAATTTCTTCAACGAGAATCTTGTTGTGCGCCGGAAAACAAAAACTAAGAAATTTTCCTGATACGGTGCCCTATTTTTTAACACAACACACAACACACACAACACACGCAACTTTAGTGTCATCCCCAGTCTTATTAGACGAGCGCGATCCTAGGCTTCTGCCCATCCTCTAGCGAAAAAAGTTTTTTTCTATATAGGAAGTATATCTAAAGAGGTCTGCGATTCAGACTAGCGCGGTCCTTACAAATTCGAAATTGCGATTTGAGATTGAGATTAACTCTTTGTAAAATGTTTACTGGCATCAAAGAAGCGCTAACCATGCGTATTTCGACAACCAACATGCATAATTAAGGTGTATCTTGACGCCAATCTCAAGAGAAACTCTTCGATTTCGGAAAACTTTGATTTCCCTTTTGGCAACTAAAACACTTAAAGCTATCGAAATAGGGTCAAAGCATATCGAAAAATAACATATGCGTAAGTGCGTATAAGAGCCGCGCTCTTGTGTAAAATGACTCTCAATGCCAGATTTGATTTATGATGTCAAACTCCAACTTTTAAAACAAGTTGTTTGGTTATGACCCTCAAAAATAGCAACAAAGTACTTATGAATTTTTATCAAAAACACTTGACGAAGTGTTTCCTTTAGATGCAAAGTATGTACCAAAAGAGAGATTCACAGTCGCTACAATCGTGTAACTTTGCTCTTTGACGGAACAAAAAGAAACATTCGTTGTAAAGATACTTTCGATTGAATGTTAACCTTCCTTAATCAGCGACTGGACGATAACTTTTATTCAGTTAGGATAAAACGAAACCTTTATGCCATACTGTGACTGTTCCAAAAAGATAATAACTACATTATTGGAAAGATAATTTTGAGTAGATGAAAAAATGGTTAAAAATGTGCACTGCATTATAGCACCAATGAGATATAATATTTACTTATATCTTTTTTCTTTCAGGAGCAATGTATAAAAACATATAAAAGAATGCCAATTGTTTGCCCACCATATCAGACATCGTGACGACCAATAACCAACATTGATATGAACAAGATGGAAACAAATCTTTATAAAAACGACAAACTCTCAAAGATGACGTCATAGAGTATGATCACATGATGAAAATGATAACAATAACATTTTTATAACTAAATGATGAAGTGTGAGTGATATTTTAGTACAAAAATAATGACAAATTCCAACTCCGCCTTTTTGTGAACTACTGTATGTATAATAATAACTAGCCTTCAAATTTGTGATTCTGTTTCATGAAATGTCAGAAATGAGAGTCATCAAGATTATACAAAAACATTGCAGCATTTTGAACACCCCCTTCTCACAGACCCACTGGGACCCCTTCCCACCGGAAAAATTATGGCCAAAATATCGTCCCCACTAAAAATAATCAAATAAACCAATCCTCATTGCAAAATATTATGCTATTTTTTCCATCCCCACTGAATTTTCTGACTTGAAAACAAAAGAATTGAAATCCCCAGTCATAAAAAATATGGGGAATATCAATCCCCGTCGAGTTTTAGTCCGTTAATTTTATCCCCACTGGCTGAAAAAATCTTACCGGGTCTGTGAGAAGGGGGTGTTTTTGAGGTGAATGCTTTTTTCTAGTTCACACTAAGGGTCAAATTAATTAAAAAAGTATTAAGCCTAAAATATTTCACTTTCACCCATTAATTTTAAAGCCCCGAAAGGGCTATATCAATAACTCCTGGATGGGAAATAAAGCCACTTATTTCCCATCTGAAACGCTAAATTAGAAGTAAAACTTCTTCTCCTCTTAATGCTCAACCTTTTCTTGAGAAAAATTGCTCATCCTCCTAGCCCTATGTTCGATGTAATTTGTTTTGTAATACATAGTAGTATACTACACCATGTTACAATCCTATAACTCTATAATACGTATAATGTTTGCGGAAATACCGTCCGATTCAGAACTGACGTGTATTGAAAAGGCCGACGAGTTTTTTCTGGTCTCGCTGTATCTCTTAGTTTTTCAACGGTTCTTGTGGCTGGTCAGAAGACAACATGAGAGCGATTGTATTCACTTCATTGTTAAATCAAATAGCTAAAAACTCTTTAAAAATACTAACACTATCCAAAATAACATCTCTCATAAAAACAAACATGCACCATTCTATTAACAAACATATCTATGATTGGATGACACTAGCTTCAAATATCTAAGCTTTCTATCCTATCCTCTAGGCTTATTATTAATCCATCACTAATCCAAAGAGACTGTTTCCTGTCTAGCCTGTGAAAGTTACGGTATGAAATGTGTCATAATGAATTGATTCTTATGGCCGTTATACACTTTTTTTATAAGAACAAACTATATAAGAACATAAGGCTTCGATGGCCAAATGTTAGGAACAAGTTAAGAACATTTTAACGCTTTGTGGTCTCAAGACACCCTTTTTCTTAGGAAAATAGCCGAAAATACTTACAAAATGGACAAAATAAGAACATGTTAGTTAAGAAAATTTTTAGGCTTAAAACTCAAAAAGCTAAGAACATCCGAAGGCTTGGATGCTCTTATAAAAAACGTGTAATTCTTGTTGCTTTTAATAAGAAATTGAATCGATTCTTATGGCCTTTATAACGTTAATTGGTCTACACGTTTTCTTTATAAGAACATCCAAAATTTTTCAAACCTTAGGATGTTCTTAACTTTTTGAGTTTTAAGCCTAGAAATATTCTTACCATCTTCTTAATTTCTCCATTTTTTGAGCATTTTTTCCATTCTCCTAAAAAATTGGTACCTTAGAGTCTGCAAAGCGTTAAAATGTTCTTAACTTGTTCTTAACATTTTGACCATCGAAGCCTTATGGTCTAAATAGTTTGTTCTTATAAAAAAACGTGTACACTCATTTTGTTTTGTAAGCATAACGTTTATAAGCATACTGAAGCTCAAATTTCCAGAAAAATTAAGCATATGCTAAGCATACCTTGAGGCTCAGCCAAAGAAAATTATATACTAGAACAAACATGTATAATGCATAATAAAACTGGTAGTACTGTATTATACAGAATCCAAATTAATCCCTATATACTATATAATATCAAAAAGCACCAAATCAAGAGAGAAAGTGTAGCAGTCTGTTTTTGAAACATGAACACAACACTATAAACATTCGAAATCATATGGTAAACATTCGAAAACAATAAAATGTCTTCATTTCTCTCAAGATTAAAGATAGGGGAAAATGCGCGAAAATTTTTACCCCCCCCCCTTCATAATTTTTTTACCAAGCATAGGGTTAAGCATAGTCGAGGCTCAAAATTGAGCTTTACTTAAGCATAGTGAGCTTCAGCCGAAATTTACCGTATGCTTATAAAACAAAATGAGTGTATTACATTTCTTCTTTTCGAATAATTCTAACATTCCGTTTAAATTCAAAAGAAAACTGATTTGCACAGTTTACTAAAAATTAATTTTTGCACTTTTCTATAATTCGAATCATCCGAACCATTACTCTGTTATTCGAACAAACGAAAATTTCCCAGGCGAGTTCGATTTAATGGGAGTCCATTAAGCTTTCAAAAACAAAAGGATCCAATGCCTGCTTTCTAAAATTTGAACCTTTCTGTAATTCGAACAATTTGCATTTCCAATTGGACTCTTCAACTTAGCGAAAATAACCTGTACATCAATTGCAATCTAATCACATGTTGTCCAAAAAAACAGACATTGCCAAAAAAACAGACATTGCAAACAGGCCACACCAAGGAGAACAAACTCTCATGGAATGCCTCGATTGGTTTAATGCAATTCAATCTGATTTCAGCTTACCCAAAATGGATCGGAATATGAATCAACACACGAATTTCCTATTAGCAGATTCATGTAAAAATAGTCACGAAAAAACGTCGAATTGAAGCTATGATTGGCTGAAAATTTCACACATGAGCAGAGTATGAGGTTATCTTTGCATGTCTCAGCCAATCAGAACTGTACTCGACGTTTTTTTGCGTGACTTTTTACATGAATCTGCTAATAGAAAATTTGTGTATTCAATGATGTACAAAATACATCAAGTTTTACCCAAAACGGAAATTACATGCAGAAACAAATTTGTGGTCACCCAGAAATGACGTTAAGAAAAAGTACATCAAATTATGGTAAGGCTAGCACCATTATATTTCAATTAATTTGTTGCAAACCAAATGAAAGGGAACATTAAAAATAACTGAGGAGCTGATCAAACGCTTCAATGGAAGTCTCCAACGAGTAATTATCGGCCAATCATATTGTGGTATTTCAAATGATGATGACGTCACTAGTGCATTGTGGTAATAAACAAAATCCATAATGGCGTACTTGGTGTTTTCCTGTGAAGGGGGCGGATGCAGAAGGGCTGCAAGATTTATAAGGAAGAGTCTTTTTTCTATATTGCTTATTAAGAAATGCTTGAATGGGCTCTTCCAGAAAATGTTCGTACATGGGGGTGGATGATATAGTGTCCAGGAGCAGTGAAAAATCTAAAATATTTGCCTTGTCCGGGAGATAAACTTGCTCTGTTTGGGGGTGATTTTGCTATATTGGAGGGTAATTTTGAGTGTCCGGGAGAGCAACTGATGCTTGTCTGCAGGGTTAGATCTGCTGTCCGGGGGTCGAAAGTCACAATGTCCGGGAGGGGGTAAATTTCCAAAAAATATTACATTCTCCACACCCAATATTCAGTTTTTTTCTGGAACAGCCCAATACGTGGAATCTTAGGCCTAATTTTGGCCAAATCCAAAGCACTAATCAATCTGAGCTCAGCTTCGACTTTAAAAATCTGAATCTAAGACCTTTTTAAATACCTATTCTTACATAATACAAGAGAGTATATTAAGAACATTCAAGGCTTAAAATCAGGACAAATAAGAACAGTGAAGACTCCGCCAAAATGGTTCTTATATAAAAAGTGTACAGTTCAATTATATGATTAGCAACATTTTAATAAGCATGTTACATTGAAACTGATTGAAGTTGCAAGAAAATATTTGATGAACTATTGCTTGTTAATTAAAGTAATTGCAATTTTCCCATAACAAGGTCCAATATACATGATATTGTTAGGAAATGCATGTAATCTAACATTGCATGGGTGTTTAAACATAGTATAAGAAAGCCGCGGCTGGAATATGTACCACATTGTCTTCTCAGTTAATTGCTGTTTTATCTCTGTCTCCGAGCTTTATAAGAACATCAAGATGCTCAGTTTATTATTGGTAGATAGTTTTTGAAATTGTTCTCTTATTTTCCTTCACAAAAAGCTTTTTTATTGCTAGATATCTTTGAATCTGTACCTAATAGAACACTTGAACTAATTTGGACATATTTTAGGGGTTTTTTATGGAAAAAATAGTTTTTCGCCAAAATTGAAATTATAAGAACTATATTCAAGATGACAACTTTCTTGTCAGTTTGAATGATAAATTTTGAAGGTGCTGGCTTGAAACTTTCACAGTATTATCTAGATGTACTTTTTCATTGATTTCTAAAAAGATTTCACTAAAATATTGCGAAGGCATTCGAGGCACTTTGTTTATTTTTGAGTTCTTTCAGTCCAGCCATTTTGTGCTTGTTTAAATTTCTTATTGTTGATCTTTCCTTTACAATGATTTTATAATGCAAGTGTATTATCAAGGGTATATGATTAATGTCTAAAACACACTGAGAAGTAAGTATTAACGACAAACCAATAAAATTTATCATTGAAGATGCTACATTACTGATCTCTTGATCAAAAAATAGTCATCAAATACGACAGAGATAGAACAACAGAAGTTCAGATGTTATCATTCCAGCCGCGGCTTTCTTATACTATGGTTTAAATAACTCTATGGTAAGACTTGATATAGTAACTGAACCTTGGTTACTACTAGAGCTAAATATAGCTATTTGCTGGTTCTTACACATAACCCAGCTGGCACACAACGTTGATTCAACGTTCATCTAACGTTATATGGACGTTGTGGATATTAGATTAACGTTGAAACAACGTTGTGTGCCAGCTGGGAAGGCTTCAAGTCCAAAAATCTAGAAGCATGACATACAAAAACATTCTAAGGCTCTAACGAAATCCTAAAAAAAGCTTTAAACCACAAAAGTTAAAAACACTGAAAATATTTCAGTACTACAGCAAAAAGAGCTGCAGAGTTGTGTCACTGGACATTTCCGTTTTTTATCTCCATGACTCATAGGTAGGGTCGCAAAAACACTAAAAAAAGAACGAATTGGTACCTCGTAAGTAGCGAGCACCTCACTAAAAAGCGGGATTTTTCATCTCGTTTCTTAGTGAGTTCCACTTTGACGATTTTCGAAAAATAGAAGCCTTTCAAGTGTTTTGACGCAAATTCGATTATTTTGCTACTGCAAGAGCTTCGAAAATTAAAAGTGACGTCAAAAAATCGAATGTTTAGAGCCCGAAAACCCAGGCTCATGACATTCGAAAAAGTCGCAAAGTGGAATAGACGTTAATTGCGTAAAAAAACGCGGGTGACGTCTAGTATAGGCTACCTCGTAAGGTGTTTCAAAAGAGACTGCAATGGTAGTTCAACATTAGTACAGCAACCATACGCTCCCTTATTGGATAAAAATCTCATTCCCCTTTAAAACCAAATGAGATAGCGTCAACTTTATTTGTTGTTCATAACAAGGGGCCTCAATTGTCCAATCCCGGAACTGTATATCACCCTATCAAGCATTGTTCTGTTAGAGATGCCCTAGTTGAAATTGATCATCAGAAACATTAAAGATTTTTTCCTCCTCCTTTTGGCAATCAACTTTCAACAAAAATTTGAATGTTCTGACCTCCACTTGACTTATTTACACCGCAAGATATTTTGTTTTGACTTCAAAAAAAATAACGTTTAGATATTGTTTGTTATTTATTGCGTGCTCGCGCGTGCCATATAATATTAAAAAACAACAAGATAAACGAAAACAACTTTATTTTACATCCCTAAAATTCCTTAAATCTTTAGGTCTAGTATCGTTGTGACTTCGACGCAATCACGTTATAAACAATCTACAAGTTGTAGACATCTAGTCCGAGGGAGAGGTCAGCTCTCTACCCTAGTTCCGCTGATGAAGCAATGATAAAGTCATGATAAATAAGTGAAGAATTCAAGAAAAGGTAATAAATAACGAAAATTCATACCTGACAAACTGAAAACAAAATGACTTGTGCTCAGCGAGTTTGATTCTTGAAAATGAGATGAAGACAGAATTGAAAAGAGACATTTATACAATCATGTACTACACATATGATTAATTATGATGATGGGTGATTACTAAAGACTTCTAGCATTTAGCAAGCTTTCATTTTTTATAAGAACAAATTCAAATCATTTTTGTAAAAAGAAACAATCCTTTATAAACAAAATATATCAACTCTCTACTCTCGGGTACCTAATTAGCCCCCCCCCCCCGCTGATAAATTTTTCGAAAACTTTCCACCCAGGACAGTCTTATTCCAACCCCAACCCCACTTATTAAGTTTTGGGAAAATGCTTTTCAAAGTTCCCTCTATTGCCCTAATTCGGCTGTACTAGCCTCCTTTTCAAAAATTTTGCACCTAGAACATTTTTATTCCAACCCTCCCCCCGCTTATTAGGTGTTGAGACTTTTTCCAAACCCCTCCCCTGCTTATTCCAACCGCTATCAGACCCGAGAGTAGGCAGTACCAAAAAGCAGCACTGTAAAGTTACTACACCTTTAGCATCAAAAGTCCCAAAAGAGTCCATTGATAAATCAATTTTAGGTGAGAGGTACTAGCTGCATTTAGAATCCCAAAAAGTTATTCCTTAAAGCATGTATACACGAATTGCAAGAATTCTAATGAAAAAAAAACACAGTATTTTCTGCAAAATACATCAAAGATGATGTTAGTTTAATTACACATGAAAACCTAATGATAATTGCTAAGGGTCATCAACCAAAACCCTTTTTAATGTCGGTAATTCGGTGTTTAAAGAAAAAGTGACGATATTTCGATATAAAAATGCCAGACAGTGACAAAGTTTTTACGATTTTTCCTGATTGTTTTAGCGCTTGCGACCCCCGTGCGTAGATTTTAGAGGGCCTTTTTTAGGGCCGCACTTTATACGGTCTATATTTTACCTTTTTTAAAAGGTTTCAGCAAACGCTGTTCCTTGTGTTCTTACAGAAGCATGAACGTTCGTTGCAAGATAGTCCTTAGCAAGGAATAATTATAATAATTATCGGCGGATAGAGACTAATAATGCTTAGAAGGCGATAATCTCTTTTTCTTCATCCATCAAATTCGAAAAATGAGAAACACCGCAAAAATACGTCAATGCGGCGAATGGCGCAAAATTAAAGCAAATTTGCGATAATTGTTAAAAAACATCACTAAAACAATAGTAATGATCTCCGAATCCAAAACCACCCGAAGCTGAAGCCTCCTTTTCAACGCAACCATTTGCACTATTCATAATTGTCCAGTACCAAATACTGGTGTAATTTCGAATGAAAAGCTACTCAAAGCCAGATTTTCGGACAGAACAGCAGACGCATAGAAAGATAAAGGAGGAGAATTTTTCAAAAATACATGACTTGAATTTGATAGTTTAATCGCAACACTAAGTAGGAACATCCAAATTTTTTTGAAGCCGTCGGATATTCTCAACTTTTCGAGTTTCAAGCCTAAAGATATTCTGTTCTTATTGTCATCATTTTGAGAGTATTTTGGTGCAGTTTCCTAAGAAAACAAATATTTTTGAGTCCGCAAATACTTGAATATTCTAAGCTTGTTCTTAATATTCTGGCCATCGAACCCTATTGTTCTTATAAACAAAACGTTTCTTTTTGTCCGTTTTACCACCCTAAACTGTCCCAGTCTTTTTTTCTATTGTCTGCGATAAAAAGACTGGGACGGTTTTAGGGTGGTAAAAAATGCCCGCGCGGCAATTGGCAGCTCCGGTCGAAAAGGTGTATTTAGCCCAACATACAAGAAAACAACAAACAAATAAACCGCTCAACCAAACAGCTTATTTCGATATTGGAAGCGTGTAATTAACCGAACGTGCATCCATGGTCGATAAAAATAGAGATTATTAATTTGAAAAGGACGCTAATAGAATATCTACCAATTACTTTTGTTTCTACAGAGAAGAATTGGAAAGAGTGTTTCTAAAAATGGTAAAAATCACTTTTCAATGGACTATTCTTGTAAATTTCCTGGAAAATTTAGATTTTTGAAAACCAGATGAATGAAGTCGTAAAACATACAGACGTTTTCAGTTACATATAGTTTTATGTTTAATAGACGTCACTACTTTAGATCCATTTAAAGTATTAGTTTTACCCAATGAGGTATGCTAGAATCTTTAACCTTTCTCAGGCAAGAAAAAGTGAAGCCTTAAAATATGCGCCGTATTTTTGACGACGGATTGAATCTAGCGATTCCTTTGTTTACGAGTGATATCTTTTTCTAAATTTAGGTGTAAATTTTAGTTTCAACCTGTCATTTGTGTAAAAACCAGGCGGACTGCGCTCGGCCGGTAGGCTTCAAATCCTATCAAGGTGATTCAATTCTAGCCCTTCGGGCTTATACTTCCTTGGTTTTACCAACTTCTTGATTGAGCCAAAAACCTTCGCTAATTAATAATAACTTTCTTCCAAAGTTTAATAATTGCTTTTCTGTTGACAGGAATAAGTGATTTACAAATAGATGAAAGTTGTTATCTTTCTTTGCGGTTTAGTATCCCAATAATTACCATTTTCCGATTTGCAAGGCTTAATTACGCTTTGTCGGCGCCGGTGCTCTTATATACCGTTCAAAATCTGAAAAACATATCAATTTAAAAGAAATCAAAGAGCTTACAACAGCTGCAGAAGTTGTAAGAGAAACCCGCCAAAATTAAAAACTGCTTAACGGAATCATCAGGGAAAAAACTGACTGACTTATCATATGCGGATATAGACAGACTTCAAAGCTTCTGAAAAGAGTGACCTTTGTTTCATAAATCTTCAAAATTAACTAATCTTGAAGTGATGTTGCAAAAAGAACCCGTTCATTTTTGGCGTTTTTGTATGAAAACGTAGGAATTGAAGCTAGCAAGTGGAATTTTAGCCGAATAAATGACAGTAAAGCAGCTTGGAAACGAACACAGCAACGATTCATGATTGTAACATATTATCTAAATATAGTACAATCATTTCATGAGCTTGACTTATGTCCATTCACGAGACTTTCGTCAGTAAAAACGAAAAGTTGTACACGTTGCTCTGGCTCTGGTACAAGGTTAAGAAAAGGCTGTAAAGTTCGTGAAATTTGTATGACTCGACACATAACCTTCAACATTTTCAAACGCAACAACGAATATATGGTCCAAGAGTGATGCACCCCCTTCTCACAGACCCACTGGTACCCTTCCCCAATGGAAAATTAAGCAAAAATATCATCAATTATCCTCCAATTTTTTTCCCCACTGATATTAATCAAATAAACCAATCCTCGCTGCAAAATATTATGCTATCTTCCCATCCCCACTGAATTTTCTGACTTGAAAATAAAAGAATTAAAGTCCCCTGCAATAGAAAATAGAGACTCAAAGAAGCCTGAAAGAAACACAGCAACAAATCATGACTGTAGCACATAGTATCCAAATAAAGTAAAAATCATTTCATCCCAAAGTTGATGTCATGTCCGTTGACAGTGACAAAAACAACCCTCAATCAAAGAGCATTATGCAAAGGTGCAAAACATATTAACATGTTAAATGGATTAAAAACAGGGCAAAAATATCAAAATAAGTAATAAACTTTCTATAAGAAGACGTTGTATGATATTACTATTGTTTTGTCAATCACCCAGTGAGCGGGCGGTGTTGTCAATACAGTCAACTCTCTCTAATTCGAATCTCTACCTTTCTGTAATTCGAACTAAAATATTGTTCCCCTGCTAGGCAGCTGGAAAGTGGCTTAAATTACTCTCTGCTATTCGAATCTTTCTCTAATTTGAATAAAAGTCACTCAGTGGGTATCAAATTTTCCAGCGTTCCTGTCAATTCCAACGGGCTTTTCGAAATATGGTCGATTTTTATTGACATCCTTCATAGTCAAGCTTGCCTAGGATGACATAATAGATATAATTTTTCACTGGGTCTAAGTCATAAAATATATTCAAGCAGCTTCACGAGGATTTCTCATAATAAAATGTAATAAATAGAAATAGAAACGAAAATAACATTTTTAATGCGATGAACTAAGTCTCGTGCTTGTTATGTAAGATTGATTGATTCATAATGAAAAAAAAATCATATCTTAAGACCCTGAAAGAATACTTCTTTTTTAGCCGAAAATAAGTCCCATATAGTCTCATCTACAATTTTGAGGGCTAACACCAACGGGGGAGGGGACAGGGGGTCGTTCCCCTCACTTTTTTTTTCAAATTAAAAGTTATTTCTAAAATCACCAGATGTAAATCAGAAGACCTTTCAGATTACATTGAATTTTTACACATCCTATGCACCGGAGTAACTTTGTCATGGTTATCGATCCGGGGGGCATTGACCTTGACGGCCGACGGGGACGTGCCGCTGGAGTTCGAAAAGTTGACCCTGTCAGAACGAAAAATTTTAAATGTTTCGAATTTCCATCCTAACAAGTGGCAAAAATGACTAAAAGTAGAGGGAAAAGTGAAAAAAAAATTCTTAATTTCTTAAACTTTTTAAAGATTGTCCAAATAACCAAAAGTGGACCCTGTCAGATACACATCTTGAAAATTAGTAGATTTGGGACCCTATCAGATATCTTCACTCAGAGCCTAAAAAAGGGACCCTGACCAGCGGCACGTCCCATACCCAATTCCGCCTAAGTGCTCCCCCTTATATAAATAAGTCACTGAAAACTGAGACACGCTGTGTACAAATACTATACTTTATGTAAAAATCTATTGCATCTCAGAAACTTCACCAAAAACAGAAACTTCTGAAGTTTAGCAAACTCAGATGTCAATCATATGACAAGCATTTTGAAACACGCAAAGCTGATTGTAATATTGGAAACAGTTGACAGCAAGTCAGAAAGAAAAGCTTTCGTGACGTCTATTTTATCAAAAGGTATATTAAAATTCCAGAAAGCATTACATATCAAAAGTGCATAAACAAAAATGACACATAAAAACAAATTTCATGGGTCAAATTGAAGTCAAATCAAACTCAAGGTGAAATAACTTTCAAAACTCTTAGATTTCCCTACTGACTATTGGTGGGTAGAATAATATTTGCGCAAATTGGAAAGGCAAATTTAGAGGATTTTGATTTTGATTTTGATTTTGGTGCCCCCTATTAAAGGTAAATATCTTTGAAAAAATTACGCAAGCGAATTAAATTGCCAATTCTAAGGTGTAAAAGGGGCGCCGAATTTAGTAATTTTCACGCCCTTTGTATTTGGGTCCCCCCCCCCCAAAAAAAAGAAAAAAATCCGCAGCTGGAACGCGGAGAATGGATGATCTGTTATAACAATAGTAAGTTTATGCATTTGCACTTTTGAGGACAGTAAAGTGACTGAAGCGATTTGGAATAACCTGCAGTTTTGACCCGCAAAATCAGGGATCTCAGTCAGTCAGGATGTAGACAAATTAGAACCTTACCGTCTCCGTTGCAGAAAAACACACATACATAAACTTGGTAATGCTAAGAGGAGGGCAATGACAACAAATAAATAAAATAGGTGTTTAGATGGAAAGAAGAGTAAATGTGTAATAAAATAAACTGCTCAAACGAGTTGATAAATTGCCCGATGAAACCCAATCCCTGTTGAATTTCCATTTCAGTTGATAGTCTTACAACCGTATGACCTTGAAGATATTTTTTTCATGATATCAAAGGAAGGCGCGCCTCTATGCTGATAAAGCAGAATGAATAAAAGAATTTCTCAAAACTTGTACCCGTTCAGAAATGAAAATGGAGAAATTGTTCTTTCTTTTGTTGAAAAATGCTGTGTAAGCAAATGTTAGGAGAAACGTTAAATTATGACCTTTAAATATTTTTTTCTAGTCTAGTGAGACAGCCCCGGCGGGTTGGACTGGAGTCGTTTATAATGCGTGCTATACAGTAGTATAGGCGTTATATGATAATACGATTATTGTTACGGGATTTACTCTTAGGTGCCAAATAAACGGGGGGGGGGGGGGTTCGAATAAAACGGGGGGGGTTGGAAAATTTTTGAAATTTCAATAAATGGGGGGACCTAATTGCCGGGGGGGTTGGAAATTGTACTTATGAAAACCCAAAGATAAGGTAAATATAGGCTAAAATCAGGCTTTTTGGAGCAAAATAAGGGGATTTCTTTTAGCCAACTGAAAATATTCTTTAAAATTAATAAACGGGGGGGGGGGGGTCCTAATAAGGTCCGGGGGGTTGGAAAATCTTCGAAAAATTAACAAGCGGGGGGGACCGTTTATTTGGCACCTAAGAGTAGTTTGTATAAACTAAATTTGTTCCCTCCATTACTTTTTGCTTTATTTCTACTATGTCTGAATTAGTCGTCTAGCTTGCTAGACTGCAGCGGGTAGATAAGCCATTTATAAAAGTAGCGCCGGTCGATAATCGTACTGACAGCATTTTGAAAGAAATTGCATCTAAATTTATCATCTGATTATTGAAGGATTATTTCGTTTAAGTTTTCAACTAACGGAAACTAAATCTCCACCTACATTTCAGTAGAGGCGGATCAGAGATTATAACGTAAGTCTGGGTAGAGGAACAAAGTTCAGCCGTATATGGTCGTTTTGTATAAGATTCCCATTTCCGCACTAAGAATCTTGTCACTCTTTCGGAAACTTTCTGCTATTTTTCCCGGGATAACCGGCACGGGATTGTAAAGGGTTTGTTTCTAAAGGTACGGAGAATCTTGTGTTTACTGACGAAACTGCCTAACTTTTCGAAGCTTTTTTTTTCAACTTCCCGAAGTCCTGGTCTTTTTCCGCTAGTAAAGTGGCAAAGGAATCTTAGCGCGACAATGGTAAACTTATACAAAATGACGTTATTTGATTTAATAATGAATGAAGAATATAGAGATAGAAGTCTGTGGTAAAACTCTTAAGAAATCCTGCTAATCCATCTCAAATTAGCCTCATTTTAAACATTTTTCTACAATATCCTGGATAGAGCTGTTTGTCCACCCCTCCCCCAATATCAATGTTGATGATGAGTCTTGTGAACGTGCAAAAATTCAACTCCAACATTGATTTTGGGGGGAGAGGGGACTTGCCGGTCAGGGTCAGGGTCAGGGTCAGGGTCATCGGACACCAGTTTTGATCACGATTATACTCAGGGTTTATTCTAACAGTCCTCCCCGGCTTTTAAAAGATTTTAAAAGATTTTCCGCCCGGGGTTCTTATTCTGGCTCAGGGTTGTCGAGTACACGAGAGTACGTGTTTAACGATTGGTCCATAGGCCAAGGAGTTATCGTTTAGTGTTTCTTACCTTGTCACCTAACCTGGAAGGACATATTTATAAGAACAAACTGTATAAAAACATAAGGCTTCGAAAGCCAAAATATTAAGAACAAGTTAAGAACATTTTAAGTTTTCACTGACTCTAAAAAATTCAACCTCTTAAACAAGGTGAAAAAAAATTTGGAAATGTGATTTTTTGGTGTTTTTCAGCCTTTTTGAGTGATTTTAGGCCAAAAAAAGAGTATTTTAGAAAAACAATTAGATTTGCAATTTTTCTTTAAAGGAAATTGCACAAAAATACTCACAAAATCGTTGAAATAAGAATATTTTAGGTACGTTTTTAGGCGTTAAAGCCTAAAAAGTTAAGCACACCCAAAGACTTTTGACGTTCTTTAAAAAAACGTGTATTTTGGCGTCCTGTAATCAAACACAAATTTAAAAAAAGTAAATTAAAAGAAAATGTATCAGAAAGCCAAAAAATGATTTAAACCATCCTAATGCTAATAGAAACTTCTTGTTTTTGAGACAAAATAACTTCAAAATGTTGGCGATCAGTCTTGGAAATCCTGATTTCTCCCTCGATCGATTCTCCTTGATTCATTGCGACTGTGAAATAGCAAAACCAGAGACAACAAAAACTATGTACGAGTTACTCAAGTCACTAAATTCACAAACATTTTATCACAATTATTTCAGTAAAGTAAATCAGAGTAAATTCATCATGAACTACATCAATATCCCAGTTTGACCTCTTAATGGTAAAAGAAAATTGACTGACAATACCTGCTATGTTTTAATTGCATGTTGTGAGCAAAGTTGAAAGTATAACAAGCGACTGAGGCAGATAAACAATTTTTCTACTAACTTCCTGAGAAAATTCTTTGAAGGCAACAAGGAAGTAAGCTCATCCATGGTACACGTTCTTTTTTAAAAGAGAATCCAATAGTTTTTTATTCACCTTTAAGTGTTCTGTTTGAGAACACCTGCAAATTCTTAACAAATTGAATTGATAACCCTGATTTTCTATAGCCGGTGAATGAAATAACTTAACTGGGGGGGGGGTTTCAGGGGGTACCCGATTCCGCAATTCCGCCAATTTTTTCTCCAATTTCCGTCAAACCGTCTTAAATTGAACCAATATTCCGTCACCGAAAATTCCTTTGAAATTCAATATTTTTGTCGAAAATTCCGGAAATTTTGAATATCTTTTACCAATTCCGAAATTCCGCAAAGTTTTTTGCTAAATTCCGTTTTTCCGCACTAAAATTGTCTAATTTTCCGTCTCCGTCAGAGAACCCAATTTCCGTAATTCCGTCTAAATTTTCGCCAAATTCCGCCACTCCGTCCGAAAAAAGGGCCGATTCCGCTCCTCCGCCAACCATGAAACCCCCCCCTTAACTGGTAAATCTTAAATTTGTTCATGTTTTGGGCCGGTTATGGTGTACTCAAAACCCATTCTCAATTCCTTCAATTTCTTCTGTTCATCCTCTAATGAAAAAGTCGCTACATGAGAAAGTATATCTATACTGTATTCTTTAATACTGTATTACTGAAATCAGAGAACCTGTTAGCCCCACAGTTTCAGCAAAACAGTTAAACCCTAACTTCTCTTTTAGTAATGAACGTCCAACCTACATCAATAATCAATCATCTAACAGGATCGGGTACAGAGGGAGGCTATAACCAATGGAGGAGAGTGCACTTTATTATCGTATTACCTTATATGGAAATTAATTACTCTCCATGAATAAGATAGCCTACCTCCTGTATCCGACCCTGATCTAAGCAGACCTGATTGTCCTTGCTGAGTTCAAATAAAAAAATGCATTTTTGCAAGTTTGTGAGTGAGGTTAAATTCAAGAGCTTGAATTCGCTTAAATAGGAGGAGCAGTGGTGTTTAGACAAGAGTTTAAAAGTTACATAAGTTTAAATAATGGTCTGTTAAATACACGTGCCTTAGACCATTTTGAACAAAAGTTTTATGCGAGATAGTTTCTCATGACTACTACTTTCAAAAAGAACTTCTTAATGAGACTTTAGCACATACACGTTTTTTTTTATAAGAACGTCAAAAATTTTCGAAGCCTTCGGATGTCCTTAGTTTTTTGGATTTGAAGCCTAAAAATGTTCTTAAAATGTTCTTATTTTCAGCATTTTTTGAGCATTTTGATGTAATTTCTTCATAAAATGCATGTTTTTAAGTCTCCAAAGCCTTAGAATGTTCTTAGAATGTTCTTAAATTTTTGGGCCTCGAAGCCTTATGTTCTTATATAGTTTGTTCTTATTAAAAAAAAACGCATACTTTCGGAAGATTACAAACACTTACTTGAATTATGTGTATTAGTTTTCTGTACATATTTTACAAAGTTGAAATAGTGATTTAAAACATAACTTTAAAATGACAAGCCAGAAAAATTCTAGAAATAATAAGTAGAAAGTAAAAATGATTTAAGATCAAGATTGCCGAATTTTAAGGCCTAAAAGCAGTAAAATTAGGGTATAAAAAGTACCTTAAAATTCCCCTATAAATGAAATTATGATGTAGACGTTTTCTTTATAAGAACAAATGTCATAAGAACATAAGGCTTCGATGGGCAAAATGTTAAGAACATGTTGAGAACATTTTAAGGCTTTGTTGACACTGAATTTCTTAGAAAAATGAACAAAAATACTCAAATATGGCGAAAATAAGAGCATGTTAAGAACATTTTAAAAATCAAAAAGTTAAGAGCATCCAAAGGCTTCAAAATTTTTGGATGTTTTTATAAAAAAAAACTGTACAGAGAGGTCTAAAATGAACAAAAGAAAAATACTGATTTCTGCATGCATGTTTTTTCCGTCAAAAACAAGTCAGCTCTTCATGACTCAATAACTACGAACCTCCACTGTGACTCAAATTTTGCCTTAATTCGAAACGGATCTAGGTCATTTCACCTCTCAATCACTTTAGAACTCTCTATAATTCGAACGATTACTGACTCCCTCTTAGCGTTCTAGTTTTGGAGACACGACTGTAGCACCCATTGATTTCACTTTGACAATATTTTTACTACCAATTCTTTCAAAGAGAAAAGCTTCACATTAATTTTAAATCGAATCTCTCGTGGAGATGGATTTCTCCAAATTCATTGTCTCTGTCCAGTCAGTAGACAAGAATTCACTTCCAGCTCTACCTAGTGGCAATTGAGTCCTCGAGTCCCACATGGACCCGTAGCTCAATGGCAGAGCAAATGCCCGCGAATGGCATGGTTGTGAGTTTGAGTCTCGCCGGATCCGTTGGTTTTCCAATAGCTCTGGTGGCTGGTCAAAAGACAACATGAGAGCGACTGTACTCACTTCATTGTAAATCGAATCTATATGCATTCCATTCCAAAATTCAGTCCTGACAAAATTAACGAAGGTCAACATTTTTCCGCACGGGATGACCTTGTAAAATCCTATTAAAGATTAAAGATAAAACCTTTCAAATAGAGCGGTTTAAGATAACAATCTACTCACAATTAGTATACTAATTAACAAACGATTAACAAAGATCAAAAGGGAAATTATATAAAATGCAATAATCAAATAATCGGTCAATAAAATGCAGGTTTTGTTTGAAAACTTCCTACAGATTTGAGCGAAAAACTGTTTTTCAGAATCGGATAAAATTTTCAGCGTCACAAACTAAACTGGTGTCCAAATGATCAGGGTATTAACAAATTTATGTGTGTTTTGAGATGGTTAGCTACTAATTTGTCTAGATCCTGACCAACTGAGCACGACGGTGAAAGTGAATTAGCACTTCTACGGTTTTTGCGGGTTAAATTGCAGGTTATTCCGAATCGCTTCAATAACTCAAACGTTCTGAAAAGTGTAAATACATAAACTGGCTATTGAGCGGTCTAGGGGCCGTCTCGTTAGAGCCGGTATAGTTGAATCGATACCCAGCTGGCACATAACGTTTTTTTTACGTTAATTTAACGTTCACAACGTCCATATAACGTTAGATGAACGTTGAAACAACGTTGTGTGCCAGCTGGGTACCTATCACAGTCACCGACAGGCTTCTTGAGTTTCTGTCTACCCAATCCCCCTCACATGGCATGGATTGAACCGGTACATTCACTTGCAAAGCGAATCAGAGCACCGAGTCGGGATCGAACCCCGACCACCTGGACGGTACAAGATCGATACATTATTCATTGATGCTAATACACGTTTTTTATAAAATCATCCAAAATTTTAGAAACCTTCAGATGTTCTTAACTTTTCGGGTTCCAAATCTAAAAATGTTCTTAACATGTTCTTATTTTCAGCATTTTCTGAGTGTTTTTGTCCAGAAAACAGGTGTTCTAGAGCCCACGAAGTCTTAAAATATTCTTAACTCGTTCTTAAGATTTTGGCCACCAGAGCCTTATGTTCTTATATAGTTTAGTCCTATAAAAAAATGTGTATATTTCAAAATTGACCTATACAAGAATGAATTCAAGCAATTTTGCAACAACAAAAATAAAAGTTTTGACAGTTAAGGATTTATGATTCGTCTAATCCTAATTTCTTTGGTCAGACTTGTGGTTACTGTAAATGGACGAGCCAGACACTCAGTCATTGCGTTTTGACATTATAAGTCTATACACGTTTTTCCATAAGAACTAGACTAGAGTCTACTTTTGGCTGAACTTTGCTTTTTGATAATTTTTTATGACTCTGAGTCCAGTGAAGTAGACTAGGAGCGTTTGGCGAGGTCGCCATTTTGAGACAAAATGTTAAAAATTCAAATAACAATAAAACTACTTGGAGTTGAAAGATATAATCAAAAATGAGAAACAAACATCAATAACAGATTTGCAAGTCCTTATTCTCAAATAAAAACATTGCTTCATACTGTTTTTACCTTCTAAAAACAACTAAAATCTGGCGGACTGTTTTACAGTCCGCATAAGCAAAAGCATATTACCATATACTAGCGGGCCACTTAATCGCGCCATCCAGTCTATAAAAAAAGCTTTAAGTGTACCCCGGGCTACATGAACAAACCTTATAAAGCATCAGGCTTCGACGGCCAAACTACAAAAAATACGTCAAAAAATCTAGGTGTATTTTTTATGAACCATACCCTGTATTAAGAACTGGTTTGTTTTCAAATACATGTTTCGATCGCATCCTAACTTCGATAACAAAACCAAAGCCTCAAAAACTAAACACAAGGTCCCATGATCAATTTAATATTGTACTAAAATCAGCTAAAATACGATTTATTATTATATTATCAAAAATACCAATCGAACTCCCCTGTTCCCAGCTGGCAACTACAACGTTGCTTAAACGTTTATTTAATGTTCATAACATTCATATAACGTTAGATGAACGTTGAAACAACGTTGTGTTGGTACGAAAAATCGACAACTAAGAAATAGGGAGCTTTTTCAAATAGGAAGTACATGAAATAAAATTAAAAGATAAAATGAAAGATGACAAATCCTTTTTAAAAGCCAAAACATACAAACATTGATGAATAAAAAAAAAGCAAAATGCTTACTAATGAAAAGAATTTTTAAATTGAAAGGATAATTATCGTGTAATTAAACGCAAGATCCCAGCAATTAACTTGATGGAGGTCTTTTTGTTGTTTAAAAACGAAATCGTTTAAAACACCATATGGTAAGGTATGCGTTAAAGCAATGTACAAAGTCTGTATATAAGAGCACCCAACATTTTTTAAGCCCTCGGATGTTCTTAACTTTTTGAGTTTTAAGCCTAAAAATGTACTTAACATGTTCTCATTTTCACCGTTTTTTGAGTATTTTTGTCCATTTTCCTAACAAATCGGGTGTTTTAAGGTCCGCAAAGCCTTAAAATGTTCTTAACTTGTTCTTAGTATTTTGGCCATCGAAGCTTTATGTTCTTATATAGTTTGTTCTTATAAACAAACGTGTATTTTATTATACACGCTTTTCTCGCAGACTCTTAAAACAACCATTTTTAAAGAAATTGCACGCAAAAATACTTACTAAAGGGCGAAAATGAGAACATGTTAAGAGCATGTTAAAAAATGTGATAAAAAATTTGAAAATATGTGTTTTTCAGCCTTTTTGAGTGATTTTAGGCCAAAAAATAAGTATTTTAGAAAAAAAATAATTTTTGCAATTTTTCTTTAACAACTCAAAAAGCTAAAGAAAATCATCGTTCTTATAAAAAAAGCGCGTATAACATGACCATAGAATAGCGCTTCGTCGTGCAAACGTCATGATTATTATTTCTCTCATTTGACCGAAATTCAATCCCACAATCCTTTTCGTCTTAATTCAAAAGTCGTGAAAGTTATTACTTGTTCTTTGTAATTGAGTGTAATTTGCGTGCAAGCGTAATAAACGCAAAGGGTGATGGGATTGAATTTCAGTCAAACATAAAAATCAATGTCTATTTTTAGATTCGCGACGGTATGCTTTAGAACCAATCCACATACTAAGTTAAAACAGATACCGACATTTTAATAATATTCTTTTTAAATCAATGTGTATGAAAATATACCAACAGCATTTTGATAATCCGGATCCCAAACCATAACAGTCCTTTTAGAGTGCAATACATACCTAAATAAAACTGCATGATCCTTTCCCAGCTCTGACAAAACGTTCTTTCAAACACCCCTAAAATATCGTTCCCGGTGTAAAATTATCCTCCAATTTTTGTGCTTACTAAAGATAATCAAATAAAACAATTCTCACTGCAAATTATTGTGCTATTTTCCCCATGTCCTCTGGATTTTCTGACTTGAAAACAAAAGAATTGAAATCCCCAGCCATAAAAAATAATATCAATCCCCATCGAGTTTCAGTCCGTTATTTGTAACCCCACTGGCTGAAAAATCCTGCCGGGTCTGTTAGAAGGGGTGTATTCAACGTTCATCTAATGCTCACAACGTCCAAATAACGTTTCATAAACGTTGAAACAACTTTAAGTACAAACTTGGTTGTTACGTTCAAACAAGCATACCAGGTACAATCATGGACAAAAGGTCTGTAGACTTTTCAAAAATTCCTCAAGAGTGTCGAGAAAAGCCTTTTTGACACTTGGGGAATACCCCAAATGAACCACAAGTGTGGCTTTAGTCCTTGTGAATTTTAGACTTCCAAAGACTGAAAATGCCACACAGGCGGTGGGTGCACCAGAGAGCTCTGAAAAGTTGTTTATAATTGATTAAACCAACTCAAATAATGTTTTAATAGATGTCTTCTCGAAAAAGTTGAAGTGCAAAACTAATTGAACTTTAAATCTTCAATCTGAGACAGAAAATAACCTGAAGACTTTGCAAAAAATTTCTAAATCTTTTGACCCAATTTTTTTCCAAAACTGAGATATTTGACTTTGAAATCTCTAAAAATAAGTCTTTAAACAGTCTTTAAGTTGAATTTTTATTGTTTTCAAGTAAAAATTTGAAAATTCAAAGTCAAAATATCTGAGCTTTAGAAAATAATTGGGTCAAAAACTTTGGAGGTGTTTCTTAGGGCCATCTATCCATAAATGGTATCTCTAAGCCAAATATAAAAAATCATCTGATAATCCCTTTAAAAGTACTTGGCTATCGACCAAAAATCAAAATCTGAGTCTCAAAAGGGTTGCAAAATACCAGCAGATGAAATATAAACTTAAACCATAAATAGTTCAATAAAAACACAACACACAGAGGTATATGGAATAAAATAAAAATGTAAGATACATAAACTTATCCAAGAGAACAAGAATTTTAATACCTTTTAATCATTATATAGGATGCTTTAATAGACTTTACTTTCGATTACGATTCGAGCAGCAGGGTGTCTTATGGGATAAACGTTACGTTATAACATTCCTCATCTCAAATCATTTTCCAATTTTTTTGAGATCTCATATCTCATTAGATCTTAAGCAGGAAGTATGGTGAGTAACACCGTCGTAGATCGGTTGGTTAGACAACCCATACATATTTTTTATAAGAGCAAACTATATAAGAACATAAGGCTTCAATGGCTAAAAGGTTAAGAAAGAGTTAAGAACATTCTAAGGCTTAGCATAATCTGAAACACCAAATTTCTTTGGAAAATGGTCAAAATAAGAATATGTTAAGAACATTTTTAGGCTTAAAACTCAAAAAGTTAAGAATATCCAAATGCTTCAAAAATTTTGGATGTTCTTATAAAAAAACATGTAGTTCGGTTGGTTGGATGTTGATGTTGATGATCCCACACGCAAAGACCTACACGTTTTTTTATAAGAACATCCAAAATTTCTGAAGCCTTTGGATGTTCTTAGCTTTTTGAGTTTTAAGCCTAAAAATGTTCTTAACATATTCGTATTTTGAGTTTTAAGTTTAAAATGTTTTTAGTATGTTCTTAATGTTGCCATTTTTTGAGTATTTTTGCCCATTTTCCTATGAAATTCGGTGTTCTAGAGTCTGCAAAGCCTTAAAATGTTCTTAACTTGTTCTTAACATTTTGGCCATCGAAACCTTATGTTCTTATATAGCTTGTTCTTATAAAAAAACGTGTATAAAACAAGATAAAAGAGGAAAATTATATTTATAACAAACATGAGTATACTTGCAAATTGCTAGTCTGGATAAACGTTTCTTTTATAAGAACAGACTATATAAGAACATAAGGCTTCGATGACCAAAGTGTTAAGAACAAGTTAAGTACATTTTAAGGCTTTGCAAGCTCTAAAACGCCCAATTTCTTAAGAAAAAGAACAAAAAATAATCAGAAAATGGCAAAAATACGAACATGTTATATTAAAAATACTAGGCTTCAAAAGTTTTAAATGTTCTTATAAAAACGTGTAGTGAACAGAGACATACTTGGAAATAGTCTCAATACCCAAAAAAAGTTCAACCAACCATTCAAACTTGAATGGTTCTTGTATTTAGAATTATAGTTCTAGATGTACCCGGAAAATATTTTTGAAAGGTTGACCTGGTCATTCCATCATAGCAACCCAGGCAAGAAAAAAAATTCTGAAAACAAGATAATTACAGATAATCCAAGCGATTAGAAAGAGGTGTTAATTTACTCACAAAGACGAGTCTGATTAATATCCAATTAAAGAAGTGATTAATATGAGCTAACCATAAGGTCACTAGACTGGTTGAACGGTAAGTAAACAACATTGACTTTTTGGTCCGAAAGGGCTAGCCTCGTAACTCCTGGATAGAAAAAGCCCCTTATTTCCCATCCAGAACGCCCGGGTGTGGTTTTTAAACAAACGCCGGATGGAAAGTAAAATCTATCGCTAGATTTCAAACAATGCAGTCCTCAAAAATAAGGGAACCGCTAGAAACAATCCGTCGTCATGATTGCGGCGCGTTCTTGACGCGTTCTTGACGGGAAAAAAGTGGCTTCACTTTTTCTTGTCTGGGAAAGTAGCCCTTCGGGCTTTAAACTCAATGATAAGTAAGTCTGTAGCCCGAGGCCACTTATAGCTTTTCATAGACTTGATTGCGCTGATAAGTGGCCCGGTGTAGCTTGGCAGACTCCATTTTTTGACTCGTTGAGGTGGTAGCAAATCCATACCACTAGATCCACTCCCTTTTTGGAGGAAAGGAAACAAACAGAAAATCATGATCAATTGACTAAAAATCTAATATTACAGTCGGGACGGCTGCATGGACTCAGCAGTTACCACCCAAAACGCAAATACAGTTGAACTCATGTAATTCGAACTCCTATAAATTCGAAAATTTACTTAATTCGAACAGATTCTGTGGTCCCCTCAGAATTTACCTTGAAAACCTTACAAGAAAACTCCTATAATTCGAACCCATGTAATTCGAAAAATCATATAAATCGAACAGATTTTCCGGTCCCATCAAGAAATTTCAACCATGTAATTCGAATTTTCGAATGTTTTTTTTTTTTTTTTTTTACATTCGATTGGAGCTCATCCAGTGCTTTTGCCTTCCATTTCTTATCAAAAGAAGAAGAGAAAAAGAAAACATAAAGAAGTCACTTTAAAAACGAAATATGAAGCTCTCCGTGAGATGGAGGATGGTATGTCCAATAAAGACGCATCAAAAGTAAACCTGAGAAAGACTTTTTTTCATCGAATTAGGTCAAAAACACGAAAACTCATCTAGTTCGAAACTCATGTAATTCGAACAAAATTCTCGGTCCCTTAAGAATTCGAATTACATGAGTTCAACTGTATCTTAAAATTTCAGATTGCCATAAAATCTTTGAAACCACTTGTCTAACCTAGTAGTAGTAGTAGTAGTAGTAGTAGTAGTAGCAGTAGCAGTAGCAGTAGCAGTAGCAGTAGCAGTAGTAGCAGTAGCAGTAGTAGCAGTAGCAGTAGCAGTAGCTAGTAGCAGTAGCAGTAGCAGTAGCAGTAGCAGTAGCAGTAGCAGTAGCAGTAGCAGTAGCAGTAGCAGTAGCAGTAGCAGTAGCAGTAGCAGTAGCAGTAGCAGTAGCAGTAGTAGGAGTAGTAGTAGTAGTAGTAGTAGTAGTAGTAGTAGTAGTAGTAGTAGTAGTAGTAGTAGTAGTAGTAGTAGTAGTAGTAGTAGTAATAGTAATTTAGATTGAGATGTAAAAAAAGACTGCACAAGGATACCTGAAGTTCTGGACCACAATTTCCCAAGGGGTTCGGCCAAGTGGTCATTTTGCGTTTTTTTCAATAAATAATGGGCCGAATTCTACCCAAATTTTTAACGCGATGGTATTTTTTCTATTGAATCTTGTTTTACGTTGTAAATGTAAACTCGGTACCAAATTTTAAGTTGATTGCATCCTTTTTCAGGGTGTTGTGATTACAGTTATCCGAAAAACCGCAAAAAAAAACGTCTTGTAACTTTGACTGGCTTTGCCATTAACGAGGCCCCCCCAGTGGACCCAAATTTCACGCATTCACGCAAGAAATTTTCGCAATTCACGCATTCACGTAAGTTTTCCTCGAAATTCACGCAAACCCAATTTTTTGGGAAATCGGGGAAATTTTCGGAAAAAATCAGGGAAAATGTCAAAAATAGAGGTCTTGCACATTTCGCTAAGTTAAGTAATTTACGTAATTTCCGCCATTATGGAGTAAAACGTTCGATTTGCATAAAAAAGTAGGACAAGGCTGTACTCGAGATATTATTCGACCGGATCTGGTCATGCACTTGAGAAAAACTTAACTCAGTAGTGTTTTTTTCCTGTAGACCTGACTATAAAACACCGTGTTTTTGGTAGCGTCATAAGAAGCCCCCAAATAGAAAGCGTTACGTAATTTTCAACTTTAATTACATGCCATCACGCAAAATATTTGATTCTTCTAACTTGTCACGATCGTTTGGAAAAGGTGAAGCTTCTACAGTTAACGTATGGCGATAGTAAGTGAAAAGATATGCGCCGCAGGCGAATTTTTGTACATAAAATAGCTTAAACATTATCAAAAATAGGTCAAACAAACTCGAGGATGACACCATGATGCTTAGCTCAGGGGTAAGGAGGCGCAACCATGGTTTACGCAGAGAGGAAATTATTGCATTTTTGTCACTCGCGTTTGGCTAAAAATGCTCCCTTTAACACCATTGAAAAAGAATGTAGTCTAAATTCGTTAGAGGCAAGGTACGATCGCTTGATAGCTTGTAAAATGAGGTAAAAGAAGGAACATTTGTTGCGAGCAAAGCGATCAAAAAAAATTAAAAAGAAAGCTTTTAATCAGGGCTCGCGAATTAATTTCCTAACGTGGTGGGGCCGAAAACATAGTGACTAAGGAGGCGCAACCATGTTTTGCGCCGACAGGAGAAAATTTCTATTTTAACCCTCTGATGTGCTTTAAATACGACTCCATTTCAGACTAATTTTGCCAAGAAATCAGGTTAAACGAAAGTCTACATCATGGGTAAAAATTTCTTTGAAATAAGTTTCTTTTTATTTGCAAAAACGTGGGGAAGTCATGGCCGCCTCCTGCCCCCAGTGGCTCTAGCCCAAGCTGGCCCTGGCCCTGGATCACTCATCATGCATAACCATGGTTTTATCTTAAACAAACTTTCAAGGGGGGCAAATTAGAGTTATTTAAGATTCGAGGGCCAATACATGTTTGGCCCGAGCGAAAAAATCTGGAAATTTAAGGTGTCTAGATTGCTAGAAACGCATCTAAATCATGAATCGTTATATGAAATAGAGAATTTGAAAGTTGCTGATTTTTTTGTGCACCTTCACCTGGCATCCCTTGAATTCGGGATAAGTGCGCACTTGGGGTTTTCTACAAACTGTGAAAAGGAAAAATTCACGCGTTCACGCAAAAAAACAGGGCAGATTCACGCAATAGAAATATGGATTTTCACGTTCACGCAAGTTTTTTCAATTCACGCATTCACGCAATTTTTTTTCGATTTTCACGCATTCACGCAACCAAAAAAGCCCATTCACGCATTCACGCAAACCGCTGGGGGAGCCCCATTAACAAATATTGATTTTTTATGAAATTTATCTTCCATAGAAAAAAGGTTTCTCTGAGGACCCGAAGTGTTCTGATCGTTTCACTTCTACGTTCAAATTTATGCGACCGTAGCATGAAGGTAGAGCATCCAGCTAACGGTGCGCAAGGTTGTGGGTTCGATCCCAAGCCGGGTCATACCAAAGATTCCCAAAATGGTACTTGATGCCTCTCTGCTTGATGCTCAGCAACTAAAGAGACGGATCCTTTGGGTAGACAGCTATACGAAAAGGGAGCCTTCGGGTCGCCCTCGGTTGCAAGCTTACTTTACTTACGTTCAAACAGTTTTTCTTCATTTTTCATTTCTGATGTCAGAAATAAATACAAATCTTTATTTCCAGTCTTTTTCGCTATAAAGTGCGAAAAATCGGCTGAGCTAACACAAGAAATGGTTGACAAATACAATAATGACCGGTTAGTGAGCGCTGTACTGAAAATATTGCCCTCAGTCAACGCAACGACCTCGCAAGCTCAGTTGTTCCTTGACCTCATGTAATATTTTTCGTTACAGCCCTCACTAACCGGTCATTATTGTATTAGTAGTTGCTAAATCACAGCTGGTTTACCATTTTAGAATATGAAATTCAGATAGCATATAAAGATAACTAGGTCACAGTGTGGATGTAAACCACACTGAAACGACCGCCTTCTATCACGCATCACGCTCGCGAAAGAGCGCGCACACATTATTAACGCCTACATGTCATCTCCAGTACATTTTAGATTATTCATTGAAAACAGATTACAATATAGTCATTTTTCATGTCTCGATTATTCAATTCCGAATAACAGACATTCAGAGAAAAAAAATAGAGAACACCTGGGTAATCTATAGCCTAGATTAGCGTTATCTGATATTCCGATGGCGTATTGGCGGCCGCCCACGCTAAAGCTCTAAAGGAGCGGACCAATATACCATCGGAGAGGTTTAGTAGTGGCCCTTTGATGTGCCGACAACAGTCGGGTTCAATGGCTATATCTTCGCTTGGTCAAGAATTTTGTTCGTCCCGACTGAACAAAATTTAGCATGAAAATGTCTGCTGCGCCGTCCGTCAAAAACTAATTTTATTTACAGTTTTGTCGCTTCAATGACAAAGCAAATTTCGGATTCAAGAAGGGCATGGAAGTAGTGAAGAACTTTTGTTAGATTTTGGTTGTTTTTGGTTTGTTTTGGTGGATTTTTTTACAATATAAATGTTTTTATACTTTAAATTAGTAAATTAGGAACTGTAAAAGAGGGCAAAATTATAAAATTTTATCCGTTACATAACTTAGACAAAAAAAAACCGGTGATAAAATTTCGAATGAATCAAAAAGTTCTGGTCACTAAAATGAGCAGTTCCAATAAAAATCCATACAGGGGGTTGCAATTCAAACATAAATTCTTCGAAATGTATGGAAACCCCCTGGATAACGGCAAATTTGCAAATAATTTCTTTTTATACCTGTTGACGGTGAACTAACCAAAACCAGTCTTTTACCCCCTAATGGCGAAATGAAAAAAACATACCTTGTTAGACCCCCTGGAAATTCTTCTGGTGTTACCTCCTGGAATCGTTTGTCGAACCACAGATATCTGTAAAGCCCGAAGGGCTAGATAGGCAACTTTAAGCTTTCTCCAGCAAAAAAAAGTGAAGCAAAAATTTGACTTTTTAAATTTCGTGCCGATGGATTTTAATTGTTTTCGGAGCGCGAGATCAAAAAAAGTAGGCGGCAAACGCTATTTCACATCTCTCAAACCGGTGAAATTGCATATTTTAGTCACGTGACTTTGGTAGGAAATCCTTCCAAACCTAGGCTTCACTTTTTGATAAAAGCCGCAAATCTAGCTCTTCGGGCTTTACAGATCTGTGTGTCGAACCCCCCCCATTTGTATTGATATAAAATGGAACAACCCGATGAGACCCATTATGTGCCATTAAAAGTTGATTGTCTTATAAAAATAAGTGCTTGAATTTCACAAATTTGCGACTTTGAATCTAAATATTATGTGTCATAAAAAGTTGATTGCTTAAAAACAAGTTTTTGAATTTCACAAATTAGTGACTTTAAATCCGGCGATTGTTCCATTGCAAGGAGGATAATATGGATAACCAGTCCAAACTTGAACGTTGTAAAACTGTGTTGGTCTTTCGTTGCTTATCACGTGACGTTCCACCTTTCCGTTAAAGACCATCTGCAAATCATATTTGCCGTCACCGACATATTTTTGCTGGATAACAATATGGTGATCGGTGTTCAGTGCACCTGGAAGGCCATCGTATTCGTCGGTTCCTACTATTACGAGAAAGCTATTTACGTCCATGTTGAAGAATATGGCTGCAATTATGTCCCCTATAACAAGCAATAAAGAATGACAAGTACGATCAGTAAAATTGGTCGCATAATAATTCATACCTAAATCGATTAGAAATTGTTTTTTTTATTGCTCGGTCCAATTTCATAGGACCAAATATTTTGATTTTCACTGACGATTGCCATCCTGGATGGCATGAAACTTTGAGTATGAAATTAACTTAAATCGTTTTCTTTACTCAAACTAGTATTTTTTGATATTCATGATATTCATGACGTAGTTTTTGCCCCGATTTTTGCCAATAGTGGCAAGTTTTATACGACTTTTGTCTAGTTTAAATATGCTACTACTGGCTAAAACCGGGGTATTTCCGTAGAAAACATTACGTCATGAATATCACGAATCCGTAAGTCAAGATGACGTCATATTTTCTAACGAAAGCAGCCCAAAAAAGCCGGATTTTTACCACCGTGTTGCTATTTTTAGTAACAGAGAGGGGTCCAAATCCCGATTTTTTTCGGGTTTTTCCATTGGAAAAAATGACTTACGCATATCAAGAGTAACATAGTCTAGCTAACGGCTATATTACCAAAAGCTTTAAAATTTGTTTCCCCAGTTGGCGTGATAACCCAGGCGGCGTGATAACCCAGGCGGCGTGATAACCCAGGTGGCGTGAATTTGACTTTGGACACTAATTGAACAAAATCTATGATGTTTCAGAGAAAATCAGGTTCTGAGTCTTAAAAAGAATACTATTTAGTGGCTTTTAGAGAGAAATTTAGGAATAAGAATCCATCATAGCAGTTAGGATGCATAAACTTGTAACAGTAATTGGAAAAATGCAAATTTTCGCTATAATTTTATTTCTTCGACTTTTTATTTAACTGCCATTTATGTTAAGAAACATGAGATCTTTCCTCGCCAGAAATTAGTCCACGCGGAAGACGGACTCTTCCTCAAGTCATTGTGTAGTGTAGCAATTCTAACGTCAATTCAAAGTGACGTCAAACTGGACTGGCGTTGGAAAAACCTGAAAAAAAAGACAAATTGCAAAAAATGGTGTGGCCTCTATTTTAACCCTGTATCTCTCGCAAATATATGGAGAATGTTGAATTTTACAACATCTATTAAGATAAAGGCTTTCAGCTTCTATACATCTAAAATTTGACGCGTTTTCAACTTCACTGTTGAGTGCGATTTGAATTTTCTCACGCGAACTGGGTAAGACTAGTGCCAACTGGGTAAATTTAAAGTGATTTTCAAACCGTTATAAATAAAAAACTAAGTCAAACTGAATAAACGAAATAAGTGTTATGTAATCCCTTCGGTAGTGACAATTTAAATGCGAAAAGAAGTATATATTATACTACCCATAAAAATAAAGGGGAATCTTTATAAACTCACACCAACTGGGTACCTCACTCTAATTGATTGGTCTTCGTCAATCTTTTTTATTAACATCCGCAAGGAATTGATCTAAATTTCGCGAAATTTTGCCTAAAATCTCGCGAAATTAAGTAGGCGCGAAGATTTAGTACCCACAAAAATATGCACACTTAAGGGCCCTGACCAAAGTGAATTTTTCATATTTGCCATGTATAAAAAATGTGTTTTTCTGACTTATTTACACAGCAAAAGCATAACATATTACATATTTTCGCTTAGGCCAACTATTCCTAAATCTATAAAGGTAAAAATCACGATGAAAAGAAATCGATGAAGAGGAAAATCCAGACTTTTGCGAAGAAGAGTTTTTTAACTTTGAGGACCTTATTTTCGGCGAAGAAAAAATATTTTGTTATTTTTAATTTTTCTGGATAGGATTAACGTACAGTATGTTTCAATTTGAAACAGACGATATGAATGGTAAACCTGCTGTTTAAGCAAGGAACTTGGTTTAAGTGACAATTTAGAAAACTGAAATTAAAAGTTTCTTCGTCTTAAAATTTTGAAAATAATGGATTTCGACCAATTTTTCATCCCAACCTTTCATACAAAAAGAGTCATAACTTTTCATATACCAATCTAGAAAAATTTTCCGAAATGTTTTTAAATGTTTAATCTTTTATGGTAGAGACAATTTGAAAGAATAATCCAAAATGAGTTAATTACCCATGAAAACTAAGCAGTTTTTGCAAAAAGAGGGTACCATAACATTTTATTAACGTCTTTATAAGGTCCATAACGTCATTTTTGTAACTAAATTGCTAATTACTCTTGATAGAATAAATTCAAAAACAACTTATAAAAACAGTTTATTGTTAAAAGTGTCAAGGAACCCAAAACAAAAGTTTTCTCTTCAAATCTCATAACTGATCTTTTGACTATGGTCAGAGCCCAGAAGGTAATCAGGAGTGGAATATTTCCCTAAACAAAAAACTCAAAAAAGATCGCAAAACGAAGATTAAAAATGAAGAAGAAGAAAATCAACTTCTTCAATATTCGTGCTATAATTTTCACACGAGTGATTCTTTTATCTTAGAACATCATTAATGTGAAAAAATTCTTTTTGCCAAAATGTGCGCAAAAAGTGACCCTGAATGGGACTGAAATTCCAAAATTTTGTCAAATTTTCTACTTTTCCCCAAAATTTTTCATACAAGGCACCCTACGAGGGACTGATTTTCTATTTTGGTGTTATTGAGACCCTACCTGGGACTCGTTGAGGTTAAAAAAGGTACCCTGACCAGCGGCGCATCCCCGTAACCCATTTTGCCCTAGTACCCCCCCCGGGTTATATAGAGGCAAGACTTTACCTTTATCGATGAACACTGTAGACGTGATACCATGATAATTTTCAGGCTTCTAAAAGTAAATGAATATTTACAGCTTAACTCATCCTTCTCTTTTAGAGGATTTAAAGCTTTTAGCCCTATCGATGTTAATGAAGAAATACCCTAATTTCAGCCCCTCCGATGGGAAAATTGACTTTAATTTCATCCCACTTAAAACTCCAATGAAGAAAATTTTAAAAATTCATATTTTAAAAAGTCAAAAATAAAGTTGTGTTTTCAGGTTTGCAGAACATTACACCCCTTTCTCACCGACCCATTGTGACCAATTCCCACTGAAAAAATTGACCAAAATATCTTCCTCCAGTTTTTGTCCCCACCGAAAATAATCAAATCCTCACTACAAAATATTTACTATTTTTCCCATCCCTTTTAACTTTAAAACAAATAAATTGAAATCCCCAGCCATAAAAATATGGGAATATCTATCCCCATCGAGTTTCAGTCCGTTATTTTTACCGCCACTGGCCGAAGGTCTGTGAGACCAGGTCTGTGAGAAGGGGGTGTAACAATGATTATAATGGCCGCAGAAAATAGGGAAAATCTATTCTTACCCGTTTAGAATCACAATTGGATCCACTCGCAAAAGCAATGCCAACCAAGATAGCCAAGATTACAAAACAATATTTCAGAAACATCTTTATTCAAATTTATGCATAAAGTTATTTATTTCTAGTACATTACTTCACTTCCACAATAAATTCCGTGTCAATCTGAGAGGCTAGTCAAATCAATATTTCTAGATTTTAATTATATATTATGTCTGATTTTTATTCTCTATTTTCAGGATAAATTGACATATTTTCAGTGAAATCTGCTGTTTAAATGATAATTTAGAAAACTACTGAAACTAATTAAAAAAGACAATTAAAATCATGAGCTTTCCAAAGGAGATGAAAATGATAAATAATCGATTAACTGAATCAGTTGGAATTTTCAAAACTTTAAGTTTAAGTACACGTGTTTTTATAAGAACATCCAAAGCCTTCAGATGTTCTTAACTTTCTGAGTTGTTCTCAACATGTTCTTAATTTCGCCATTTTGTGAGCATTTTTGTAAATCTTCCTAAGAAATTGGGTGTTTTAGAGTCTACAAAGCCTTAAAATATCATGGTTTCAGCCCACTTTTCAGGTGCCCCCATTGAGCATGGTGCCCCAGCAATTTAGGTCCCCTTGAAAAATTGCTTTGAGTTAGATACCCCTATTCAGCAGATAATTTCTTTGAATTGACACTTTTTGTTCTTTTGTCATTCCTAAAATCATGCTCACGCATGAACGCCTGCTAATAAGCTTTGTTGTTATGCTATAAAGATGGCGGCTGTAAATCAAAACAATCACATTAAAAAAAATATAGCAAAAGATGGCGTGATGGGAAACGAAAGAAAAATTGGATGGGAAACTAGGTGCTGGGGTAAAAAAATTCAATAATTTGAAATATTTTGAAATATTAGATTTGGAAAATATAACCAGCCCCCAGAGCCTTCATCAAGACAGCTAGGTACCCTTAATGAATAGGCAACCCCAAAGAATTGCAAGGCATTAGCCCCCCTCTACCAACCTGGCCTAGGTGCCCTTCAGATTTCTGGGGGGCTGATACCATGAATATTCTTAACTTGTTCTTAATATTTTGGTAATTGGAGCCTTATGTTCTTATATAGTTTGTTCTTATATAAAACGCGTAAAGATTTCGTGAAAGTTGATAAATACGGGAAAATTAAAACAGCTGATTCGCGAATTCTTACGTGAAAATTTTTTCTTTCTAAACCTCTATTGGTTGGAAATCATCTCCTAAAAAACTTTTAAGTAGTTTTTGAATGATTTTAGGGTTGTTACGGTTTGAAAATAAAGAATTTAGCCCACCTTTAAAGAGAAAATCTTGAAAAAAAAACAAAGACATTTCAGCAATTTGTGATAGTTTTCCCCGCGAAATATTTTGAAAACCTCGTGAAAGTTAATTCTCCGAAAATGCAACAATTTCGCAAAGTTTCCCTCCGCAAAATCTCCCCCTCTTATAATGCTGGGGTGATTGCATACTTAGCGAATTAGACTTTTTAGCATTATGTTCCATGGGTAAAGATGAAGTCAAGTTTTTCGTCAATACAATAAAAAAACATACAACAAACTCCTAGAAGTTCATATAAAACCGATTTCTTCTCCTGCAATGAAATGCCCCCTCTGAGAGGGGAAACCCACATCAACCAACATCAGAGTATTCTCTTGCGTTCATCAGTAACGTAAATAAAGGCAAATACATGGGGACGAGATTGGAACGCGGATCCCAGAAACCATTATTCTTCCCTATTAAATTTGAAATCATACATAATACTGTTAACTTCATTTAAACCTACAAGCCTTTTAAATAAATGACATGCTTAATGGAAAATATAAAACCGTTAACTGGCGTAAGCTACGACCTTCTACTTTTGACTCCCCCTTCTCAGAGACCCGGAAGGATTCTTTCAGCCAGTGGTGGGAGTAAAATAACCGACTGAAACTCGATGGGGATTGATATTACAATAATTAATATGGCTGGGATTTCAATTCTTTTGTTTTCAAGTCGGAGAATTCAGTGGTGATTTGAAAAATATCCAAATATTTTGCAATGAGGATTGGTTTATTTGATTATTTTCAGTGGAGATAAAAATCAGAAGATAATTTTCCACCAGGGACGATATTTTGGACAATTCTTCTGGGAAGGGGATCTGTGAAAAGGGGGTGTCTTTTGATATTTCGTTTTAACAAGATTCAATGTTTTGCAATGCGATAAATTATTTATTTTTTAGTATCAATGGGATTGGAGCTTTTTCGTTTTCATTCAGACAAGGTCAGTTTTCTTTTCCTTCGTTCGATTATTCAACAAAATTCTTCCGGTGATAAATCTTCTAAACAGACAATGCGTACTGTATTGGGGACATAAAAAATATGCTTGATACATTAGTATTCAGAGCTTACTACATACTGTTTGTACATACCAGATTTTATCTCACGTTTATCGTTTCGTAGAGGGGGTTTATCTAAACAACCCCGACCCATACGTATTCATTCCTCGTTGTTTATCACGAGAATTAACTACATATGGTTTAGAGAACAACAAATTACGCATGTGTGTTACAATGCAGGATTCTTTAGAGGAACAGACTGGTAGTACACTCTGTGGTCATTTTCTGTTTGATAAAAAAGTTCTCGAACAGAAACCTCTGCGATGAAGTATGATTTATAAATACCTTATCGGGGAAAACTTCGTCGGGGAAAAGTGACGAAATTTTGGACAAGTGACGAAAATTTTCCCCGGCCTTAATGCGTTTACCAACTACCAGCAAGTGACGAATTTTTCTCTGACGAAAATTTTCCCCGACAAAGTTTTCCCCGATAAGGTACACCGCACTCCATCGCAGCGGTCGGTTTGAAAAAAGTCAAAAAAGACAATGACTACGGCAATGAATTTTGAAATTAGCCGTAGATATCGGGACAGACTACGTTTTTCGTAAGCTCAGTGTTTATCGACTGCCATTCCTTTTACATACAGTCAATATGGTTTCAATGAAGATCTTAAGTGAACCAGTCCCAACCTAAGGTAGATATTTGTGAAGAACACCTTGAAGGCACCTTCCTTAAAAAATGAAAGAACTCTAGTTCTTTTATATTTAAAACAAGGATCTGATCTTCATATATATGTGAACTGCCTCTGCAAAATAAGGTAATATTTCCGTTGAAAACTTCAATCGTTACCAGGCCTAGCTCCGAGCATAGGGCGGGACCACGTCAGAATGCTATAATGAAATTTGGAACGAATTTTTTTTCTCAATATTTTAAAATTTCTTACTACTTATCTCTTACTTGAAAACAAATTCTGAACAATAAATTATTACAGATAAGTGCATAATTATAAAAAATATAGCAAAATGTCTTGCACAAAAATACTTTATACCATAAAAGTTTATATAAAATATAATAATTTATTTCAGACGTATTATAGATAATATATAATCCTTTTATGTATTATAAAATTTGTCGGGGTTTTATTTTTCCAAGAAAAAAATACTATACAGTAAATATTTTTACGATGGGCTTTTCTATAATACTTTTAGACTAGCAAACTAGTCTGTTAATTAATCATGTCAGAGGGCGGGAACATAAAGGCGGCGGGCGTTTGCTATAGTTGGCGAGAGGCTGTTGATATTCAAGCGTTCAGCCCTTGCCGCCGACAAAATTTCTTCCTACGCTTACCTAACTCCTACACTCACTTTTCCCGCGTAATACCGTTCCAGCCCGACAGGCGTGCCAGTCTATAATACTTTGCATAAGGTTTTTATCCGATACAAAGAACGGGACTTGGATATTTTTTTGCAACCTTCTACATTGGGAACCGCCCAAAATAAAAGCGACTTTTTCAAAATGCACCAGGCTAAAAAGAAAGTTCACACAATTATTCTCAGATTTCAAAAATGAAAATGCAGAAATAACATAGATTTACTCTTAAATCCACTACTCTTGTCTCCCGAATAAACGTTCCCGGCTAATTGTTAAGAGAAAAAAAATCCATCCCCCGCTCTTATTAAGACCCCCCCGCTAATTAAATTCGAATAATTCAATATTTTAGTACAGTGTAGATAGACTTTATTTTCCTTTTTGTTAGTATTGGTTCTTATTTTACGTGTTCATTTGTTAAAGTTTCTTTTTTGTTGTTGAAATTGATATCAGTTAAAAAAATCCTGTCATTACCCCCCCCTCTTATTCCATCCCCCGGTCATTAGAACTTAGGAAATTTTCCTATCCCCCTGCTTATTTGGACCCCCCCCCCCCCGAGACAAGAGTATAGATACATTCTTACTATTTTTTTGGAATTGCGCTTTTAATAATAAGAAAGCCCATTAGAAAGATCTTAAACAAACTTAAGACCCACAAAATCCATGACGGTCGAAAGCGTTGATAAATTATTGTCCTATGGAACTTAAGAATGTAAATACTAACCGCCAACTTCCCTGCCAAAACTCAAGATAGACAAGCTATTTGAAAACTCAAAGCTAACAAAGCATTGGTCAAATTTTCGGGTTGGGGCGGCGATTCAAACGGGTCTGTGGTACAGGGGTTGGCCTTATGATACTCACCAAACCAATCAACCGTTTTATTCTTAATATTTATCTCCACTCAAAGTTGAGCTCCATTTAACAGTGAAAATAGCGTCCTGATCTTTAGCGTACAAAGCTTTCAGCTCATCCAAATGTCTCATAAACATTTCATAATGCTCCGAACTTAAGTGTTCGCCTAACGTGCTCCCAGTGGATTTATACCTACAACCAGGTACGGGACATGATGCAATCATGTAGCGACACGACTCTCGTAAATGTCTCGATAACTTTAATCGAATCATCGTCACGTGACAGCCTTCGTTTGAACACGTGACTTCCATGTAATCACAACGCCGGTTATGTTCAACCAAATCTTGCCGCGTCACTCTCAACAGGCATCCCTTATTCCGACATTTCACTAAAGAATAACTACACATCTTCAAATGTTCGTCCAAAGAAGAACGAATAACTTTCGCTTTACATCCATCATTTGGACATCGAATTTTCTCGAAAGCACATTTCTCTTTATGATATTTCATATCTGATCGAGTTAATATATGATAGCATCCGTCATTCGTACATTCCATGTAGAAATTACCGACCAGTTTCCGAACAAAGTGACTCACAATAATGGTGAAAGGTTGTTTTCGACATTTGGGGCATGATATTTCTCGATGCTTACGTATGCACTTTTCACAGAAAATTTGATGACAACACGTCGTTTCAACAGCTTCTTCAACGGTATCAAGACATATTGGACATGAGAAATGTTCTTCACCCACTGAAACAAAAGAAAAATTGGAAATCAAATAAATTTAAAGTTATTAAGGCTTGGGGACACGAGAAGTTTTTTTCGCGTTAGTGCAATGCAACATGCTCCATCCCACTAACCTGAAACGCTTTCTCGTGTCTCCGCCCCATTTTTCTTTCTACCAATAAAAGTTAAATCTCACTTTTGTCCCTGGGAGAAAATCAGCGTGTCTTTTGGGTATTTCCCTCACTTTTTGTCCCATGAAACAAAAAAAGAAACCATGGGACACGCATTTTTTTTTGTTGGTGGGTTGGAGTATGTTGCATTGCACTAACGTGAAAAAAACTTCTCGTGTCCCAAAGCCTTTAAAGTCCGCGAACACAGTCAAACGCGCCCCGAAGGCTCCTCCTTCGATAGCTATCTACCCGAATGTAAGCGAGGTCTCCTTTCTCCCTGGATTGCTCCTATCACTCTTGCTCTTTCCCTTAATTGTAGGCATCAAGTACTATTTTTGTACTAAGTACGAAGTCTTAAGTATGACCGGGTCAGGGATTGAACCCACATCCTCTCGATCATTGCACTACGATCACTCAAATTTAAAGGGTACCTTAAGTGAAGAAATTTTTGCTGAATTTAATTTCGCGAATTTGGGCGTAATTCGCGAAAGGTGAAGTAGTGCAAAATATTTTCGATTTTTGGAGGAAGACTACCATGAAGACTACCATGAAGACCATGACTTATCATAGAAACATTCATATTTGATGTTATTATTTTGTTGTTAAAGTTTGTTAATGTGACTGAAATATGTCTTGAAATCGATGAAAAATATGAAAAACATTTTCTCTGTAAAAAAAATTCTTTTGAAATTTCTCAATCGCGAAATTAAATTCCGTGAGACTTTTGAAATCGGCTCATTCGCGAAATTAAATTCCGCGAAATTTGCCATTTTGAAACGCTGATTCGCGAAATTTGCCATTTTGAAACGCTGATTCGCGAAATTACATTACGCGAAAATTTCTTCCCTTAAGGTACATGCATTGAATCGAAATCCAGGTTTCGAGTCGAAGCTAAGAGAGGTTGAAAATAAGTGGCTTCAATATTTCTGATCACGGTCATTCTATCTCATAAATTAAATTCAAGTGGTATATATAAATCGAATTTTCCCAACCACACACCGCACTGCTAGACACCAGCTCATCTTCATTTAAAAGGTAGGATGTAAATTCAAAAAGTCCACAAAATAAGGGCAGGGCAAAAAACCAGCAGACAGAAAGGAACTTTAAATTTTTTTTCAAAGTCTTTTCCTTACCTGATGATTTGCTTCTCTCTTTCTTCTTCCGCGCGGATGAAGAATCATCGTCTAGAGAAATAAGAATGAAACTGAAATCGCTTAGCGAATTTCTTAGCGAATTTTTTTAACGCACGAAAAACACAAAATGTGTGTTGGAGAGCATATTTTTTTATAAAACAGTAATTATCTTTTTATGTTATGAATGGATAATGATAGCTTTATAAAAATTTGCCCTTCCAAAGGAATTTTGCGCCCCTCTTGTCTTCACTCCTGGATATTCTCAATTTTATGCAAAAATTTTGAGACATTTTGAAATGAAAATGCTATTTTTGGAAATTAGCTGTTAAAGGGAAACACAAGTGAGTTCAAGCGGATTAAAGGCCGACGTAAGACCGGTCTCTACTTGCGCGCGCTGTGATCGTACTTTTTGGCTTCAATCCTTTTTACTTGGAAAAAAGATTACATCTTAAAAATGTAGCCCGTTACGTCAGATTGCGCCAATGGAGTTGCTTCATTTTTCTTTTGACCAATAGCGTGGTAGCTTTGCCCGAAAAAGTGCGATCGAAGCGCGCGCAAGGGGAGACCGGCCTGTAGAAAGTCCCTAATAATGCAATAATATTGAATACGCCTTTACGCAACCTGATAAACTAGATCCCAATCCTCTCGTTAAGTGTAGATACCACACAGATATCATCTTCATCTACACACTAGATTATAATATAACTGCCCACATATTTCCCTTGAAAGTGTATCCATTGATAAAGTCGACTAGTCCACCCGCCATATTGTTTTTTAATTTACCTTAGATTTTCGAATGTTCGAATTTCAAAACATTCGAATCGCGCTGTTGACGATCAGAAATGAAAACAGCTCAGACACATCATGATTTCACACTTTCATTGTTATAACAAACCCGATCCAGTTGAGAAGTTAGAGATCAGATGATAATGCTTACCTGATTTTTCAACCATCACGACATTTTGATTTTGATCAACCTCTGGTGCACTGTAAACTGAAATCATAATAAAATAGAGGATGTCAAATATGATGCAAAATGTTCTTTTGAAATAGCTTCTACAGTCAGCGCCGAAATATATTGGCAATTTTGGGTATTTTAACGTTTAATAAGGTCGGGTGAGGATTGCAATTTTAGTAAGTTTCACTTTGTTCCATTGAAAAAAAACTTACAAGGCGTATCAACAATGATTTTCCCCATGCCTTGATTCATCTGCATTTCCATCAAGTCCTCTTTGATCAATTCTTCTGGTCTGCAAAGTAGCCCTTTGTTCGAAGGACAATCAAAAACCTTTTTCCCATCCCTGAAATTGCCATCCGATTCTGTGATGCGAGCATCCTATAAGAGAGAAGTTCAGAGATAATGTAAGCAGCTTTTGACTGTTGACAAAAAATAGACAGAATTTTAATTTCTGAACTATGCCAATGAGCTTTTCCAGAAATAGTCAGTGCTCCCTCATATTGAGTATATCAGACATCCAGGGGGTTCAATGCTATCTTGATATTCAGGGGGTAGGACCTTATAAGAGATAGAGGATATCTAGGGTGTACAGGACAAAATGTCTGGACATCCTCGATCCTTTTATCAACTTGGACATCCAGGATATCTAGGGGGTCTTTATCTTTAGCCAGACATCCAAAGGGCTGTGGAAATCGAAAAATGGATATCCTCTACAGGGGGGGGATACAGAAAATTTCTGGAAAAGTCTTACAATGCCTCGTCCATACACCGACTTGTTTCAATTTTTCTTTCACAAACTGAGAATTAAGCTACCAAATTTCCATTCATCTTGTACCGTTAGCAAAAGCTTGAAAAATAAACCATACATTTATCAACATAACTAGCAACAGAAATACACTCACCAACTCGACGCCTACTTGAATGACGTCATCAAAAGTTCCGATATATTTGATAGTACCATGCAAAGGTATCCCAGAATCGTCAAAAAAGACAACCCGCGAATCCACGTGTAGATCACTTGAAAGCGATTCGGCGTCTTCATTGTTGCATCCTGGGTAAGAAGAAGCGTTGTTGCTTTGCGAGGAAGAATTTGAAGCAGCGTTTGCGCTAGGTCTTTCGTCTTCTAGCGATCTAGCGCCAGATTCGCGATGTTGAAGTTCAATTTTATCATTATCCGTTTTAAGAGTAGTTTTCGAGTTTCTCATGAGGTTTGAAGAGTCTGGGTTTGAGCTATTTAGACTATCCGGGCTAGTTTCTCTTCTGTTAGACTGTGAAGCAACCGCTTCTAAATGTTTTAGGTTCATTCCACGTAAGCCTGAACTTGAATTCGAGTTCCGATTTTTATGTCCTGCCGTCCTCGCACTTTCGTAGTTCAATCTCATTTTCACATTATCTGTTTTCCGTGTTTCACTCAGAGAGCTGAACCCGACTTTTGATAAAAGGGGGCTTGAAGTCATTTTAATTAAATCAACAATTGGTTCTTTCTTTGACACGACCGGACTATTTTCCGTTGATTCCGAACTTTCAGTTCCGGCTAAAGCTAATAAGTGCGTTTGTGATTTGGTACGTTTCCGTAGAGGATTTTTACCAGGTCTGGTTAAGTCCTCTAAGGATGCAGAAGCGAACAAATTGGACATTCGTTGAAACTTTCCTCGCGAGATGGACATTATAGTGTCTATTGTTATGAATTTGCCGTGGTTCGACCGCGCGACAAAGTAAATTTTATCTCCAAGCGAACCGTCACAATCTCCAATATCATCCTGGAAATAAGGAATTAAAGAAAGGTGAATTTGTTGAGAATTTGTATTGCCCCTCCGTTATTTCGATAACTTAAAGGCTTTATTTTTACATAAGTGTTCCCGTTTCATATCAGACATATATTTCGTATCAGGACAGTGTCTGCCTATTGTTATATTATGCTGATATAAGCAAAAAAATGTTTTTCTTTTCCTCTTTCTGACCAATCTTGCTCCACATCCGCATCAATCCAATGTGAAAAACCTTGTAATTAAAACTGATGAGTAAGCAAAACAATATATTACTCTTATATAAAAACAAAACCTTTAAGTCTCTTATTCCTAGTTCATGATCACTGCCATAATATTTGGCACAAAAGGGGAATTCCTTCAAGTGATTCTTACGTTTTTTGAAGTACGGTTGGGAAGTAGATTTTTAACATGAGACTTAGGATCTCAGGATCTCAGGATCTAAAAGCTCATAAATACTCAAAATTTCCATTTATTTTTGCGTTCAGCTGACACATAACGTTGTTTCAACATTTTCTAATGTTTACAACGTTCATATGTAACGTTAGATGAATGTTGAAACAACGTTGTGTGCCAGCTTGGGACTTGATTAAAATTCAAACAATTTCATGTCTAAAGAGCCTGGGACATAGTCTCTTTCAAATCTAGTATTCTTTTTTTAACCTTAATGTACAAATAAACTAGATAGAGCAAAATAAGGATTTTGATTATCGATTAAAACTGTAAAAGATCACACACCCTGAAGTATCATAATCAAAATTGACCCTCTAAAATCATCTTTGACAAAAGTCTTTTTAGATTACAACTTTTGAGTAGAGATTTTAAGAAAAAACCCATGACCTCGGTCTACACGTTTTTTTATAAGAACAATCATATAAGAACATTAGACTTCGATGGCCAAAGTTTTAAGAACAAGTTAAAAACATTTTAAGGCTTTTCAAACTTTAAAACTCCCGGTTGCTTAAAAATGTTCATACAATGGTGAAAATAAGAACATGTTAAGAACATTTTTAGGCTTAAAACTCAGAAAGTTAAGAAATCCAAATGCTTCAAAGATTTTGAGTGTTCTTATAAAAAAACATGTATCTCCTTCGTATCACAATAGCTCATAATAATCTAGATCTAGAAATCGTGAAAAGCTCTTCCAAAACGATCTCAAACTTTTGACCCTTCAATCAGATTTTGAATAGAGGTCAATCCAATAGGAAAAGTACTAAACTAATCTTTTACAGTTTGTAAATCTCTCTCAAAATTATTTTTGGATTTGACAAAATATGAGAATTTTCTGAAGAAACCATATCACTGTGCAAACATGCTCCATAAAACTCTCAAGAAGTAGACCCGCCTCTTATTTTTACAGCAAACGTTTATCGTATATACCCAGCAGTTCAAATTTGTTTTCAAAATGAAAGTGATTTTAAATGGTAGTATTCTTTATTTTCACAAAACACAAAATTTTTCTAATCCACTTAAGCTTGAAACCATGAAAGCAGTTGCTCAAACCCAGACAAGCAGTATCTTTTTTTCGGAGTTTTTTTGAAGTGGTACTCTAATGGAAATACATTGGAGTCTCCATAGACTCAAACTTAAGGGGAGAAAAAACATGGTTGAGTTAAGGAGACATCGAGTTATAGAAGATCGAGTTAAAGAGACTCAACTGTACTACTGTAATAGCAGTGTAATGCATCGAGAGTGCTGGATCTACTTCTCCTTCAATACTTCTTGTGCTGTAGCACCGTTGAGCATTTGGCAAAATCTGAAAACTGCAACGGCTTGTTTGAGGTTTGAGGGTACCGATCAAAGATGGCAAAAATAGCTTACTCCAGGGTTTGTTAGAGGTCAGCTCTGCTCGGATTTTCAGTTGTGGGGACACGATTTCACCAAAGTTTATTAGAATTTTTTTCATGGCACGGAATGCGATTAGTTCATAACACATTCGAGTCATCGAGGTTCGAGTTAACTAGAGTGTACTGTAATTAACACACCAGATCACTATGATCTCCAGGCAGCCTTAAATCGATGTCCTATACTTTACTTCAAAGCCAAATAAGCTCAAGCCAGCTAAGCAACCCAAAAATTAGTTTGTGAAAAATTGATCCAAATTCACCTAGGCCCGGCGAACGGTGAATTTCGCCGGTCCAAGGCAAGAAAATATGATAATTCGCCGATCTAAAAATTCGCCGCAAGTACATATTCACGCTAATCAATACACTGGGCTTACTAAGAATTCGCCGGCCTAGTATTTAGATTCTACTGGAGTTAATTTTTCATTTGAAAACAAAGCAAAGCCTTTGCCAAAGGCAAAAGCAAAAACTCTCTATACTCCAATCTCAAGAAGACTGACTGATCAACGATAACCATTTCTTCAAAAAAACATGTTTGCAAAAAACCAGAATTTAACAAGTGAAGGTCAACAGAGATGACGATTTAAAAATTTGCCGCAAGTACATATTCACGCTAATCAATACACTGAGCTTGTTAAGGATTCGCCGGCCTAGTATCTAGAATTTACCACAGTTAATTTTTCATCCGAAGGGAAAAGCAAAACTCCCCATAACTCAATCTCAAGAAGACTGACCGATCAACGATAGACCATTTCTTCAAAAGAAACATGTTTGCAAAAACCAGAATTTAACAAGTGAAGGTCAACAGAGATGACGATATAAGTATACAGACAACAGATAGGAAATTAGTGATCATCGAAAACCATTTTACAACAGCTTACAACAAATCAGCTCACGAGAGAGAGAGAGAGAATACAGGTTTTTTATAAGAACAAACTATATAAGAACATAAGACTTCCATAGCCAAAATTTTAAGAACAAGTTAAGAACATTTTAAAGCTTTGTGGACTCAAAAACACCATATTTCTTCGGAAAATGGTCAAAAATACCCGCAAAATGATCAAAATAAGAACATGTTAAGAACATTTTTAGGCTTGAAACTGAAAAAGTTAAGGAATATCTGAAGGCCTTAAAAATTTTGGACGTTCTTATCAAAAAACGTGTAAGAGAGATATAGAATGACAAAGCTGTGTTAATTAAAGAGTGTTAAATGCAAATAAACGAGATTTTCGTCCGGGGAAACTGAAAATAAAACCTCGTGTTAACATAAACACCGAAAAAAAGTTTTATACTTTATAAACATGGTAAAAATAATAAGGTATGACTAGAGCCCAGTCTCCTATGAAGGATTAATTTCTTCCATATTCCTTATTGGGCTTTGCTAAGTATGTGACTTATATATAAGTATAAAAACGGACTACAGTACAGAAGAAGAAGTTTGGTGGGTTTTGTTAACATTTTCTCATCTGTTTGTTTAGACAATTTTTATTCAGAGAATTTTCGACGAGGAAGATTGCTCAAGTTGAACAACACAGTAATCAGATTAAAGAGATAATAGATCAATGTCAACAAGTATAAGCCCTTAGATGAACCAAAACGGAAATAGATCTGCTTTATTTAGTTTGTGAAACGGATATAATGTTGATCCTTACTGAGGTGCTAAATGACGAGCTCCATGACAAACATATATAATGACAATGTAAGAATGTCTCTCAGTGACACCAAAAAAGTTTCCGCCTAGATTCTCTTCCTAGGGCCTATGTTAGCCTTTGTACTTACGGGGCCTCTGTATTACACATGCCGACCGAGTACCATATCTGATAGCCTTTGTACTTACGGGGCCTCTATATCCTGCATGCCGACCGAGTACCCACATGTTTAGTCGCCTGTTAGCCTTGGTACTTACGGGGCCTCTGTCATATGCCGACCGTGTACCTTACTTTCCTATAGGAGTGACCCCAATATATCCGCCACACTTGTATATAGCAATAAGCCTACATTGACATGAAATATATAATCTCAGGGTCAACGGACTCATTCTCGTCTCAATTTCTTTTCTCCCGCCCATTTATCGCAGTTTCGGGCCAAGGCGTGAAATTATGGTTAGTGGCGGTAGACAAGAGACCGCCCGCGACTCTCCCTAGTCCTCTCGTTCCGGTGTTTATTCGACCCAGACCTCGCGTGGTTTCTTCTTCTTCGACCCTGCTCTTCGGTCGTGAGTTTTCTTCCCCACCTTCCCACCCTTTCACAATTTTCTCGGGTCCCTCCTATGTCGCGGTTGGTCACATGATTGTGACGCCTAGATTCTCTTCCTAGGGCCTATGTTAGCCTTTGTACTTACGGGGCCTCTGTATTACACATGCCGACCGAGTACCGTATCTGATAGCCTTTGTACTTACGGGGCCTCTGTATCCTGCATGCCGACCGAGTACCCACATGTTTAGTCGCCTGTTAGCCTTGGTACTTACGGGGCCTCTGTCATATGCCGACCGTGTACCTTACTTTCCTATAGGAGTGACCCCAATATATCCGCCACACTTGTATATAGCAATAAGCCTACATTGACATGAAATATATAATCTCAGGGTCAACGGACTCATTCTCGTCTCCATTTCCACTAAATTAAGGCTTAGGGACACGACAAGTTTTTTTCACGTTAGTGCAATGCAACATGCTCCATCCCATAAACACAAGAAAAAAGTGTGTGTCTCATGGTTTCTTTTTTTGTTTCATGGGACAAAAAGTGAGGGGAATACCCAAAAGACACGCTGATTTTGTCCCTGGGGTAATGGAGCAAAATTGATTCGAATCGATTTTGCTCCATTGCCTCAGGGACAAAAGTGAGAGAAGCACAAATGTTCATTAAAAGAAAAATGGGGTGGAGACACGAGGAAGCGTTTCAGGTTGGTGGGATAGAGCATGTTGCATTGCACCAACGCGAAAAAAACTTCTCGTGTCCCCAAGCCTTTACTTTAGAGATTTGTTAGCTAATCCAACTGACCGTGTACATGTTTCTATACAAGAACATCCAAAAACTTTGAAGCCTTCAGATATTCTTCACTTTTTGAATTTTAAGTCTAAAAATATTCTTAACAGTATTTTCACCATTTTTGTGAGTATGTTTGGCCATTTCCCAAGAAATCGAGTGTTCTAGAGTCTGCGAAGCCTTACACTCTTACTACTCTTCTTAGCTTGTTCTTAATATTTATGACATCGAAGCCTTATGTTCTTATATAGTTTGTTCTCAAATAAAATAACGTGCACAAAGGAAGAAAGGCAGCGAACCAGACAAGCTTTTGTTACCCAGGGAACCCACATGCTGGGAACCGAAATTTTTCAAAATTTTTGGAAACCCTACAATCCTTTTGAAGGTTATTGTTGAGAATAAATACAACTAGTCTGAATCGCAAACCTTTTTTTAATTAACTGCAGGTATGTCCAGCATATAGAAGGACATATGCCGGCAAGAACGGCTCTCAAAACAAAGAACTTTTTATCGATAAGAGATCATTCTAAAATTCAACCAATACAATATTCCTTGACTCATCAATGGATGTGACCCAACAAACACCTACGAAATTACTCAGAAGAATATAATTTCAGAGCTTCTCTTGAGGAGGCGAAACCATACACTCTCAGGTAGCCTGATGTTTTAAGCCAAGATAATCTTGTCAGTGGCACTGCGAAGTAATAGTTATGGAAAATTATTCAAAAATCTCCTTCTTCAACAATTATTACATTTTTATGAAGCAAAAAAATTGCAATGATATAAAACGTACGCAGTTAACGTTTTGGAGAAATGATGGCAAACCACACTTAACATCGCATCAAGTTTTTTCGGAAATTTCGTCTCTCAATAAAGACTAAACGCGAAACCACACAGTAAAACCTGATCACAAATTTTCTGGTTAAGCTTTACTTTAATAAACTGCGAAAGGCGTGTCACCATGGTTTTCCCCTCTAATCATATTAAATTTCTAATTAATAAAGTTCACACGTATTATAAAGTGGTATTAATTCTTATCTTCTTTCGAAATCTAATTTAGCGAAACTTAATCAAATATGGTTAGTACCCGGGGGGGGGGGCAGCTGGGCAAAAGGACCGACGGGTATGTGCGGGTCCTAAGGGTACCTTTTCCAATATGTTTAAAATGCACTGTAAGGGTCGGAAAAACTAGAGATGCACTGTAAGGGTAGAAATTTCAGAAAATTCTTGAAAAATCTAGATATTTTGACCAAAAATGCTAGAATTTTGACCATTTTTTGCACAAAAGGGATCGAAAATTTGGGGGAAAATGCACTCTAAGGGTATGATTTTCACTGATTTTTGCTGCACTGTAAGGGTGCAATTTTAAAAGCCAATTTTTGGCCCGCACATACCGTCAGTCCGCAAACCCAGTGCCCCCCCCCGGGGGTTAGCATAGCATCAGTTGAATTTTGCAGAAATTTCGCATATCAGATGGATGCATCGAAGGAAAGTATCGAAGAATCGAAAGATGTATTGTTGACATGGAGAGAAAAACAAATCGAATTAAAAAAAACAACTGTTTTTTGGTCCATTTCAGTCAAAAGAGAAACAGAATTGGAACACATCTAAATGGCTTTTGAATATTACATACTAAAATCCTCATCAGACCTGTCCAGGTTAATTTCAGCGATCGAGTAAAAGCGAGATGAGAAACAAAGGCTTTTTCTTGTCAACAAGAAACACTCATGACGTTCTATACTATTCGATACACTCCCTTATTCGATAATCTTGAAAGTCCAAAAAGAAACTCTCCCAAACGACGCTCTACTATTCGAAACGCTCCCTTATCCGATAATATTTAATCCACGGTCAACAAAAACCTCTCATGAAAGACGCTCTACTATTTGATACACGCTCCCTTATTCGATGAAAATCCAGTCCCCCTATAAAATCGAATTAGAGAGCGTCAACTGAAATATTCCTTAGTTATAGTCAAGTTAAAAACATTAGCGAGTTTATGTATCGGAGGATATCGAGGGCGACGGTAAGTGAAGTCGACGCAAAACAAAGTCGATAGTTGATGTACGGCTCTATATCACCTTTTCTCACCCAAACAGACGACGATATGTTTTTACCTACGTCGAGCAAAATCGCTCATTTTGGCGACATGTCAACTTTGCTTTATACCGTCTCCTTCGATTTATCTCAAATACATAAACTTGCTATTACTGCATATACAAATACAACCAAAAACCTTCAGAGTTACAAACCACCATAGAAACTATGTGAGAATGAAACCAGCTTACTCGAGATCGTTGAGATTATAAACTATAGAGAATTTCTATTTCGTTATATAATAGACTGATAGCTTAAAAACATAACATAATGATGGTTGACCTTATTTGCTTATCAAAATTTTTATAAGATTCTTATCTCCTTAATGAAGTTTTTATCGAGACAACTAAACTACTAACTGACATACATAGGCATTATAGTAACCAGATTGTTTGATAGTTCAGTCAATGCTTGTCTGCTTTAATCTCTTTCAAATCTGCTTCAAGTATTACGTATGGTCGAAAGTCATTTTGGAAAGTATTTTATGAATCTGAAGATGCTAGAGCGAGTCAAGAGTGAACGATAAGGCATTTGGCTATTATAGTAGATAGTATTATCTCTTTTCAAAACTACCAGCTTTTGAAGAAAAATCGAAGTGTTGCTCTATATATAATGGACCGTAATTTATATGCTTAATCGAGTAACCGGCCTTCTCTAGTTAGACTTAATTCTATAAAGCCCGAACCTTTAAAATAAATCAAGAATCTCAAAACTTTATATATTTTACGAGGAAAAGATTCACCTACCTCGAAAACAACTCCAAAATACGTTCCTTTGTTTCGTTCCAAGGGTCCAATATAATGCACGATACAATCACGATGGCTTTCTTGGTCACTCGCCACGTCCAGGGCCACCGTGATCTTATCATAAATCTTGATTTTCAGCAGCTCTGGTAAAAGTTTATTCTCCAGAACACCAATACGACGTTCGTGTGGTACAGCTTCCAAAAACCCATACTCTTGGTCTGTTATCTCCTTAATGTTTGATCGAGGTGTTTCGATACAAAAACTTCGCGACACGACGGACGTCAAGATCACCGTCCCGTCGTTATCTGCTCGTTGTCGTGCGTCATCAAGAATCCATATTGCTCCCGTCACAGCGTTACGACGTAAACTTTTGAACGGTTTATCGGAACGTTGTTTCTCATCTGTTATATCCGTATCAGGGTTACATTTTAATATGATGCAATAACGCTTTGATGAGGTACTCGCTTCCGCCATTTTGAATAAATACAAGTTAAGAAATCATTCAGTTCGAAAGAATGAAGTAACTGAACTCAAGATATGATAGTTCTATAACCCTTAGCGCTTATTTGAGTATCTAGAACGTTCTTCAGGTTGTTAAACTATTCATAGCTTAGAAAATCTACGAAAAGTTAGTTATAAGCTCTACTGAAACGTACCATCAAGCGAGAACTCAAACCCATACGCAATAAAACCACGTAAAGATAAAGTTAACAAGACGCATTAAAACATTATCATTTCACATTGAAAGATAAGCCAACGGTATAAAACTTTTCTCCTCTCTTTAAAACAGAATTATTTTTCAGAAGTATTCGATAATACCAGCCTTTAACTTTCTAATAGAACAGTTCATTAGCTTTTCGCAAACAAAAGGTTAAATTAGATAAAGTAGTATGCAAGCTATAGACTTAAATCCGTTTTATTTGACTATACCCACACTCTTTATCATTTTTATATTAGAATACTTTTTAACGGTATACACGTTTTATTTTTATTAGAACATCTAAAATTTGGCTGAGCCTGCATGTGTTTATTTTTTTAGCAATTTTCAGCCTAAAATGTTTTTAAATGCGTTCTTAATTTTTCATACTACTCTAAATCGACATTATCATGCAAAATAAAGAGAACTTAAACACGACTTGAAATTGGTAAAATTTGGACAATATTTAAAGGGGAACTCAACATTTTTTGAGGTCATGCTTTTTTTGTCTCCAAGAACTACACAACACAGTATAACTTCGAAAAAATATAATTTCCACTCTCAATGACTTTCCTATTTTGTATAAAACCTTCTTTAAAAGAGTAAATTTGTTTAAAATGAACCCCTACTTTACACATGTTTGTGACGTCATATCGTTCATATCTTCTATGAATTTTGTGTATGTTCATCAACTTTAAAGCTTCATATTTCGTGAACAAGAAATAATAGGAAGATAGTAAAATCATTTTTGATTTCAGGAAGGATTCAGTTTTACATATACAAAATTTGGGGTTTTCAGCTTATTCCAATAAAAAGTTCAATTTTTTCAAGTGAGTCTAAAATCATTTTCACTCACTTGTTTTTGAAAGTTCAAACATAGTTTTACTCCGCTCAAAAATGGCTTTTTTAATGAATTCTGTCTCTTGGTTATACCATTTGTGGATAAAAAGTTATTGCAACACTAAAAAAGTTAAAAGGTCTCAGGCAAGTTACGGCCTGTGCAAAAAAATTCGATAAGTCGTGACGGCCGTGACGGCCAGTTGTTCCACCCCTTTTTATGGGAAAATTTTTCGTTATTTTTACTCTTCGTATTAATACATTTCCAAAAAGTCCTGGGCCAAAAATTCTGTTTCAGCCATTTTCGGAAATTTAAAGCAAAACACTTTTTGCTGACGTCAGCCAAAATTTGAAATACTAATATCTCCTGGATTATTTATTGAAATGAGCCCAAATTTTGTACGAAGGTAGGGTGGATAAATGTCCTTCATTTCCAAAAAAAAAAAAATTCAAAAAATTGATGACGTCAGCACTTATCAGCAATTTTCGTTTTAAAATCAAAATGCTGACGTCATCATTTTTTTGGAAATTTGTTTTTTGGAAATAAAAGATATTTATAAACTCTACCTTCGTACAAAATTTCAGTTCATTTGGATAAATATTCTAGGAGTTATTAGCAATTTAAATTTTTGCTGACGTCAGCAAAAAGTGTTTTTCCTTAATTTTCCCAAAATGGCTGAAACAGAATTTTTGGCCCAGGACTTTTTGGAAAGGTATTAATATGATGAACATAACCCAGTAAAAATTTCTTCCAGAAAAGGGGTGGAACAACTGGCCGTCACGAGTTTTATGATTTGTTGGATTTTTGTGTTGGTTGCCATGGAAATGACGGATATTTTTGACGTAAAAACTTAAAATGCCAATAATTCCTGAAATTTTTATTCAAATGAGCTCAAATTTTGTACATAGGTAGGGTTCATGAATATCTTTTATTTCCAAAAAATAATTTTCCTATAAATTGATGACGTCAGCAATTTTTGAGGAAAAAAGAAAATTGCTGATTTTTGCTGACGTCATCAATTTTTTGAGATATTTTTTTTTTGAAACGAGAGATATTTATAAAACCTACCTTCGTACCAAATTTGAGCTCATTTAGATAAATATTCCAATAGTTATTAACAGTTTCAATTTTTGCTGACGTCAGCAAAAAGTGTTTTTCCTTAATTTTACCAAAATGGCTGAAACACAATTTTTGGCCCAGGACTTTTTGAAAAGGCATTAATATGACGAGTGAGAAAAACCAAAAAATTTTCCCGAAAAGGGGGTGGAACAACTGGCCGTCACGCATTATTTGATTCGTTAATTTTTGCACAGGCCGTAACTTGCCTGAGGTCTCTATCAACTAAAAGTAAGAGCTTTTCCAATTACTTTCTGAACGTGTTTACGTCAAACAGATGGCTCGACCTATCTCCCTAACAAAATACGCATTGCTTTAAAAAGATTAGATTTTCTGTAAACATAAATGGCTATATCTTTCGATAGAGAAGTTTTTAGAGAAAAATATTTTCAGAGGTCATTCCTTTGAAGCATGTGATGTTATTTAGGTATTTTCAAAAAAATGTTTAGTTCCCCTTTAACTCTCGATTTTATAAAATACATCCTTAAGTTCGGTTAAAACTGCTTGAAAAGAGGAAAAAATTGTAGTTTCTGGTCATTTTCTTCCAAACTGAGGCTGGGCATGTTCTTACGATGTTCTTAATTTTTCGACGAATTTCAGCCTGAATGTTCTTATAAACTGGGTTCTATTAAAAAAAACGTGTAGCATTCAAATGGAGTTGTTCTTTTAAGCTTTGAAGTTAAAGCTTTGACGGACTCGCAACTATTTTAGATTTTGAGATTTCTGTTAAATTCGGTCAAGTTTGAAAAAAGTTGAAGTTATCTATATAGTTGTGTATCTAAATTTTATGAGAGAATCAAAAATATTTCATTTACCTAGGTTCAAACTAGACTAACAATCGCATTTGTAATGTTCTTACAGTGTGTTTTGTTTTGTTTTGTTTTTTAAGTTTTTAGATATAAAAAAGTAAGGTCACTTACTCATTGGTATTGTAATTAATGTAAGAAATTAATCAAAACAAAAAAAGTAAACCAGTATTAATGCTTAGTTTTTGTATTATGGAAAGCAGTGAGTTAAGCCGGCCTACTCACACAGTGTTTTTGAATACCATTTCCAAAGACCTATATTAATTTTGCTTCCTTTCGCTTTTCCGATTTAAATGGTTACAATGACTTGGCAGAGCCAGGACAAAACTCATCTTTTTTCATTGATTTTACTTATTCTGATAACAGTAAATTTTATGCCCTGATTCTTAAGTTATGTCGAAAATATCCATAATTAATCGATATCGAATATCGATGGGCAAATCAATATCGGTTGGTATCGATGATATATCGATATAAATCGATATTAAGTCAAATAGTTAATCCATAACTATCGACTTTCGATGGACAAATCAATATCGGCTGATATCGATCGATGAATCAATATCGATTGGTATCGATGATATATCGATATAAATCGATATTAAGTCAAATAGTTAATCCATAACTACCGACTTTCGATGGACAAGTCAATATCGGTTGGTTTCGATCCGATGAATCAATATCGATTGGTATCGATGATATATCGATGATATATCGATGATATATCGATATATATCGATATTAAGTCAAATAGTTAATACATAACTATCGACTGTCGATAGGCAAATCAATATCGGTTGGTTTCGATCCGATGAATCAATATCGGTTGGTTTCGATCCGATGAATCAATATCGATTGGTATCGATGATATATCGATGATATATCGATGATATATCGATATAAATCGATATTAAGTCAAATAGTTAATACATAACTATCGACTGTCGATAGGCAAATCAATATCGGTTGGTTTCGATCCGATGAATCAATATCGGTTGGTTTCGATCCGATGAATCAATATCGATTGGTATCGATGGACAAATCAATATCAGCTGGTATCTATCGATGAATCAATATCGATTGGTATCGATGATATATCGATATAAATCGATATAAAATCAATAGTTAATCTATAACCATCGACTATCGATAGGAAAATCAATATCAGTTGGTTTTATCCAAATCCGACCATTGTTGAAGTTCCCGGGCTTTCACACAGACATACATTCTCAGATTCTAGGTCAACCGAAACTGAGAATAATTGAAATTAAATCGAAACGTTACACCCATTCGGATGTAAAGGGCGGATTAATCAAAAAAAGTAATCTTCTCCTAATAAGTGAAATTCTAATTAAAAGTTTATACCCTTATACGAATTACACTTCTTTAGGTTCGTAAACCGCCTTTTCTCAAATGAACGTCCGAAACTGTCATCAACGCCTCTGGTAGTGGGTGCAGTTGCGAACAAATATTGTGAGAAAAGTTTTCGACAATTTGCCTCCTGGTTTACTCTAAAATCGCCTTTAAAGAAATCTCATCACAGATCATCCATTCTACGCACACCACGCTCTGCTCTAAAAGAATGTGTGACCTGGTTGTTCAACAAAACATTTAAAAATGCTTTGTCTTTTGGCTTGAAAACGAAAACGAAAGCGCAGACGACTGGGTTCTAATATTTATGATTATAATATTGACAGGTTTTTTTAATGCAATTGTTTTACTTTAGTCAATCACCATGCTCAAAAGCTCATTCAATATTCATCTAAAAACTGCATAAATGAGATCAAATCGGTGCGTCAATCTATCTTCCCAGATTATCTTATTGAGCCAATGGCTTGAGAGTGCACACGTGCCAGCGCGAAGTAATCAGAATCTGCTTGGAGATTTCCTTTCGTCAGCTCCCCTCAAGGAGTGAATGATCAGTGAAAAAGCCCATTGTTCTAAAGTATTAAGCATCTTGTGACAAAGCGACAAGGCTAATTACTATTAGTAATAGACAGTTAGACAGAAAGGCCAAAATTGAACAAAAAGAAGATTTCATACCTGTACAAAATCATCCTGAATTGATAATCGTGTGTTATCCTTCATTATAATTCAACTTTTCCTTGAACGTCCGACTGTAAGACAATAACCAAATGATCGAAGCATAGTATGCAATGGTCTAAAAAGATGGAAAAAATAGTTTGGAGTATGACAAAGCGTCTCAAAAAAGTTTTTCTTTCAATTTGGCAAACTCGTTCTTGGTTCCCAGTTTGCTTTTTAATGATTATACGGTAGCACTTACGTATTGTACCACGCCCATCAGTAAAATCAAAAAAGTGGTACAGGTGGCTCTGGGTACAAGTTTGATAATTTAGTAGGTGCGGTTTCAAATCAAATCTGACAGCTTCTCCTCGCCATAATACTGAATAAGCGTTCACGCACACTTACCACCAATCGTTTAAAGGGGGTTTCACGGTTGGCGGGAAGAGTGGAACCAGCCCTTTTTTCCAACGGTTGTTGTGGAATTGATAAACAATATTCAAAATTCCCAGAATCTTTGACAAAACCCTTGATTTCTAAGGTACTTTCGGTGGGGGAATTTTGGTTATTTTTAGACAGTTTGAAATTGGGGGGAAAGAGTGGCGGAATTATGGAATCGGGTACCCCCTGAACTCCCCTCTTTAAGACATAGTATAGGGGTAAGTTTCCCCGCCTGTCACGCGGGAGACCGGGTTCTATTCCCCGCCGGGGAGAATTTTAAATTCGAATTTCGATAACTATACTTCAATGTGATCCTTGAAATAAGCAATCCACTTTCGTCTATGAAAGTGGAAGTCATGTGGGACTAGCTCAAATGGTAGAGCGCTCGCTTAGCAGGTGAGAGGGACAGGGATCAATGCCCCAGTCCTTCAGTCTAAACGTCATATGTCTGGCATGGTTCAAGCGCATGCCAAAGAGAGCTGTCTAAGAACGACTGGTGGTACAAACACCTTCACTTAGAACTAGTCCATGACCTCCCAACTACCAAAAAATATATTGAAAATGACTAATGGAGAGCTGCTCTGTCTCTCGACTTTGTGTAAGCTCCCTGGATATGATTAGAACATTAATGTAACATGTGCCAAAAGTCCAGTGTGATCATTTTTAAGCGCTTTTTGATGTATCCTAATAATTGGTCCTTTACGAAGTTATCCCTTTAAAAACCTAGAATGTTTATAGGTTTGCAAAATGTTTAATTTGACTAACATGTTCTTATTGTCTTCATTTTGAGCGGGTATTTTTATCCATTTCCCAAGAAATCGGGTGTTTTAGAGTCCACAAGCCTTAAAATGTTCTTAACTCATTGTACTTAACAATTTTGTCATCGAACCCTTATATAGTTTTTTCCTATAAAAATGTGTAAAAGTTTTCACTTAATTATCTTTGTGGGGTTTTATCCATGCTTAAAAGCATATAATTATGAAATCGTTTGCGATGAGAAGTAGCGTCTAATGAATTTTCTAGCGAACTTTTTGAAAAGCTTTATATCTATAAAGCCCGAAGGGCTAGATGATGTGCCGTGGTTCGGTGGGAAGCAATAATTACAAGGTCTCAAAAGAAGGAAAGCCGACATCGACTTTTTATTTCTGCCTATCTTCTCTGAGGCTTCTTTCTGACACCCTGGTGACTTTTCTACTATTCTAAAGTGTTTTTAACTGACCTTGAATTATCGACCCGACCGGGGCTCGAACCCACCAAATGAAAGAGCTTCTGATCAAAAACCCAGCGCGCTATCCGTTGAGCCACACTCGCACATCAGAATTCAAAATTAGGAAATACTTATAGAATGACAAAAAAGACGGGGGTAATGTTATTATAATATGAGTGAAATTGCCCCTTTTTTAACCTGACTGAAATTCGAGCCGTTACTAGCAACCCTGCGGGGCCCAAGGCGCCGAGTATGCACCCGGCACAGTGACAAGCCGTTACTAGCAATCCTGACCTAAGCAATTCCAAACAACAAAACCCCCGGAAAATTTTTTCCTTCTTTTGAGACCTTGTAATTATTGTTTCCCTGGTTCGGTAGGAAATTCTTCCTAGGTCACGTGACATCACAATAGTGACAAAAAAAATCAGCGCTTGACCAGTCAGAAGCTTCGCAGATTTTCGATAACAATAGCAACAATATTTTTTGCGAAATTTACTTTTTCTGCTTTTAAAACTTATAGCACTCCATCTAACCAACCCATCGGGCTTTACAGAAATCTGTGCTTTATACGGTGTGCAAGGTGAAGGGCCTAGTAAAACGTAAATTTCCATTCCATTGATTCCAAAGAATGTAATAACGACGAAAAAAGACAAACAAGTAATTTCCGTCAATGACTATTAGGTTGGTCTATTTATTTCCTTTGACGTAACGAGGTCATTATCCTTTGAACTTAATTACTCATTTGTGATGTCTCTACATGCAGATCATTTGGCTAATTATTGAGAGGTAAACGTCAAACGCTTTTTTTCTTTATTTGATATTGAAGGAATCTAATTTTCCTTTTGCAAGGCTTATATTGAATTTTCAGAGGAAGACCCCATCATACTCGGTCGATTTTTTTTCAGGTACCATTTGTAAGTGGAACCTTGGGGGTTACTACCATTGCCGACCGACGGAGGTTTTACACTGTGGTTCAAGAAATGAAGCCTATGTGTCGGGCTTATAAAGTGGCCCTGAATGAGACTGAAATTCCAAGAAATTTTCAAAATCTTCCACTTTTTCCCCAAATTCTACCAGGAACTGATTTGTGTTTTTGCGACCCTACCTGGGATCCGTTGAGGTGAAAAAAGGTAACTTGACCATCCAGCGGCACACCCCGTAACCCTTTTTGCTCAAGTACCAAGCCCGGGAAGCGGAAAAGCTTGTTTGAGGAAGCAGGGAGATGAGACCATAGAAAAAAACAGCTGAAATTAGCTGATTTGAAATATGCATACCTCGATTCTTCATATCTTACGATCCTCTAAAATAAATCTAAAACCGCAAAAAATAGATTCCCATACGAAGAACTGTAACTTCGAATCTAAAAGAGATACCTGAATCTGAAGAATTGTTATCAGGACTGATCAAAACTTAAAGATGGGAGCATATGGTCAAGCAAAACTAAACATTCAGTTCAGCTTGTCTTTCTTCGTTTACATAATTGATATTTTTGAAATTCGTAAGCTTTAAATTTATCAACTGTAAGCTATTTTCAACCGAGAAAAGACTTTACTCTAAAGCTCGGAATTTCTTGCTTACTCTTTAACTCGAATAAATTTGCATTGCCCGTGCGTGTTCGAATTATGGAGACTCCACTGTGTATATTTCTTTCTTTCAAAAACAATACGTATGTCAAAATTTATAAACTGCCAACTTTTTTTGGAACAAACACTCAAGAAAAAATGCCTCGAGCAAAATGTATAATTACTCGAAAACAACACTAAAGATTTTACCTTTGGCAGAGGCGAAAAAAACGGCTTCCATCAATGAGCGGTGAGTCGCTTGAGCGCCAGGCCAATATCTCCCGGCGTCTTGATGAAAAGAAATCACTTTGGCAAATTCGCAATTAAACCACAAGTTGACTTTACAGACAAACCACGATAAAGACTGTGCCCAAGAAGGATATGTACTTCCTTTAACAATCAAAACAGGAAACTTGAAAGGATGAAAAGCCCTTCCCAACTGGCACACAACATTGTTTCAACGTTCATCTAACGTTATATGAGCGTTATGAACGTTAGATAAACGTCGAAAGAACGTTGTGTGCCAGCTGGGTTTGAAAAGCCTGAAAAAAGCGGGCCCACCAATGAGCGGCGAGTCATTTGAGCGCCAAGTCAATATCACACGGCGTTTTAATGAAAAAAATCTCTCAAATTATTTTGCCGATTCACATTCAAACCTAGACGATTTCAAACCACACAATGGCTTTACAAACAAACGATATTGGCATAGTAGCTGATTCTTTCACTTTGGTCTTTAATTCAAAAGACTGCAACAAGTCAATATTACACCCCTTCTCACAGACCTGGTAGGATTTTTTCACCCAGGAGGATAAAAATAACGGGGTTTGATATTCCCTTATTTCTTTATGGCTGGGGATTTCAATTATTTTGTTTTCGAGTCAGAAAGTTCAGTGTGGATGGGAAAAATATCACAATATTTTGCAGGAGGATTGGAGGATAATTTTCCACCGGGGACATTTTAGACATTTTTTCCAGTGGGAGGGGTCCCAGTGGGTCTGTGAGAAGGGGGTTCATTTTTTTCTTCAAATTTGTTCTTTCCTACTCTCGGGTACCTAATAGCCCGGGGTTAGAATAAGCAGGGGATTGGAAAGAATCTTAAAGCTTAATAAGCGGGGAGGGGTGGAATAATAAATGCAGCAGAATTAGAGCAAAAGAGGGAACTTACAATAACATTTTCCCAAAAACTAATAGGCGGGAGGGGGGGGGGGGTTGGAATAAGAATGTCCTGTGTGGAAAATATTCGAAAAATTAATTAGCGGGGGGACGGCTATTAGGTAGTAATCGTAAAATCAAAACAGAAAACCCCAAAACAATCAAGAACCCATGGAAAGATTTGAAAACTCACGGGTACGACTATGATTTTACTCAGACTCAAATGCACAAACAAACTAAAATGAGTATTAACCAAGAAATAAAGTTAAAATGCCGGAGGGAGATTTTCGCAAATGAAAACTGAAAATTTCGTCAAGCACTTGTTTTTTTGTTATGGACAGTAAGACTAAAAACCTGATTGGCCTTGAAGACAAATGGATTACAAATATAGATTCGTATAAACAAACAAAACTTTTGTTTGTCCTGAAACCCAAGATGTAGATTTACAAATCATATGGGTAAAAATCTACAACAAATCAATCCAAAGTGTTGATATGGTGAGTGAAGAAAACCCTAGCAAAGCAAAGAATACCTCAAGACTGTTCGGTCAACCCCTAACCAGATCAAATCAAAGATCTAATGCTTCTCTGCTTAATGCAACTAAAAGAAAGGGGTCGATGATAAGGACGATGATTCAGGGGAGGGAGTGGCAATCTCAGCTAGCTTCGGGTTGCCAGCAATGGAACAGGTCAACCTCCTCTGTGCAGCCACGGCGGAACAGCAGTAAAAGTGGGGAGACTGAAGGCTCAAAATGAGATAAAATTCTCTAGGAAAACGAGAAAAAAACCTAATTTATTCAAAAGTTCCACCGGGCCTGCTGTGGTTGCAAGATAATCTTTTAAAGCTACACTAAAATCCTAGTGCTTGCTCTAAATCAGATTAAACTTTAAACGTAAATCCTAACCAAGAAATCTAATTTATCAAAATCAAATTATTGCGTCATAAAATTGAGGTTTCCACCACACAAGCGATCACCGAAAGACATTCTCTCACGTATTCTAAGATCAGATGATCTCGCCTTTCTGTTTAACTGGTTCAGAATATAAAGTTCGGGCGAGAATTGCTATTTTAGCACTTCCACTTTCTTTCATTGAACATTTCGATTTTGGAGGAGTTCGGTGGCTTCTAGGCTATATTCCAAGCCTCATTGGAGCAAAATTTGAGATCCGAAGGTCCTAAGTAAGTCTTGTTTTCAAACTCATAGTTAAAACTCTACTTTCCAACTGTAGTTTAACGCGCTTAAAATCATATGTGGTGTTGAAAATTTCGCAGGGAAATCCCCTTTGTCCCAGAAATTTTGCCCATGATTGTACTTTGGATGAAGAAATCTTAACACTGTAAATTCACTTGAAACACGCGTTTATGTAGTGGCATAGATAACACTGTAGGTTGGAATATCACCGAAAGGCTAAATGTCGTGCTTTGGCTGCAAAGTGTGCCGTGGTTAGGTAGGAAATCCTACATAGGTCACGTGAAATTACAATAAAAATTTCAGTGCTTGGCCAATCAGAAGCTTCGCGGGTTTTCGAAAACAATAGCATCAATATTTTTTGCGATATTCAATTTTTTTTGCCTGCGATGACTTAAAGCACAACATCTAGCCGGACCATTGTTGTTGTTGGGGTCAGAACTTTTTATAAGTGTGACAATTGACCTGGACCCAGCCCACTATAAACCGAACGTCTCTATTAACTAGTAATTAGCTAAGCTGATAGATTACGAAACTTCAGAGAACAGGGGTACTTGAGCAAAATGGGTATCGGTTATGTGCGATCGGCAAGGGAACCTTCTCACACTCTAAAGCCTATCTAAGGGTTCCTAAACTAATCTACCTTAAGGGGAGAAATTTTGACGGAAAGAAATTTAAATTTATAGGTCATTCGGCAAAATAAATTCTCGCCAAATTTAATTTTCTTTTAATTTGGTCTCTATTTCTCCTAAAAACCCTTTTTAACTCTCTTTTTTCAGCTAAAAATATTGAACAAAAACGGGTCGTTCGCCAAAATTAGTTCTCGCCAAAATTAGAAATTCTATTAAATCGCCAAAATAAATTCCGCCAAATTGCACCAAAATTGACGAATGGGCTCATTCGCCAAAATTTCTTCTCGCCAAAATTTCTTCTCTTAAGGTATACCCTGTAAAAGATTAGATTTTTGGCTCGTACTTGTGTCTCTCTCCTCACTGGGATCTGAAACATAACGCAGAGCCGAAACGTAAAATAAGGCGTCTACGTACCCAGTACCAGTAACACTAGCCTCTATACTAGACGTCAATTCTTTTTTCTACGCAGAAACGTCTGTTCCACTTTGAGACTTTTTCGAAAGTTTGGAGCCCAGGTTTTCGGGCTCCAAATATTTTTTGACGTGACTTTAAAATTTCGAAGCTCTTGCAGTAAGGAAAAAAACGAATTCGCGTCAGAATACTTGAAAAGCTATTTTTTCGAAAATCATCTAAGTGTAACTCACCAAGAAACGTAATGAAAAGTCTTGGTTTTTAGTAGTCTGAATCGCAGACCTCTATAGATATATCTCCTATATAGGTCTGCTTAATAGTGTATAAGAAACTTTTTTTTCGCTAGAGGGGATGAGCAGAAGCCTAGGTTTTTAGGTGAGGTGCTCGCTACAATAAAGCGGGAAAACATAAATAGATATCTAAGATAACGGTTTGACGTTTATGTCAAGTCATTTTTGAGGTCGTGAGAAGAAAAAGTTTAGAAAACCACTGTACAAGTCTTTGTTAGATCAAATGAACAAGCGACTCATTTATATAATATAATATATATGATGTGAAAAAGTTTTTTAAGAGAAAATTAAGAATTTCTAGACTTTAAGGGCTCTAAACGTGCAATTCTTAAGAAATTGCAGAAAAATACTCACAAAAAGGTTAAAATTAAGAGCATTTAAGAACATTTTAAGGCTTGAATCTCAAAAATTTTGGATGTTCTTATAATAAAACGTGTATATGATGTGAAAAAGTTTTTATCTGTCCAAATGATATATTGACGTCAGTACGTTGTACAAGGGACAAGATAAATTTCGAAGGTTGTCAGTTATAAGTTTCTTAGTTCTAAAGTGTTCCATGCATGAGTTGTGACAACTCAAAAAGTTGGTTCAAAATGGCTTGACTTTCTTAGAATCACTGGATTTCAAAACTGGTCTGGTGAGATATGGTAACTAAGTGTTACTATCAGCTCGGGAGATTGCATAGAATCGCAATCCACAACCTTAGCGTTGTCAAATTCCGCAACGTTGTTAAATTTCGGACTTTGTCCACTGTTAAATTTGATAACGTTTGTATTTTATGAACCAGGAACAGGGTCGCAAGGTGGGGAACGGGGTCTGAAAAACTATCGTATTTTGTGGAAGAACCCAACAAACCCAAACTTTTCACCTCAAAGATTTTAATTTCCTACTTAGGGATTTTTCATAATCATTCTTGATAGTAAGGCTACTTTGTTAAAAAAAGTGAGATTTTGCCTGACTTTGTTGTTTTAATTGATTGGTGTTCATAATTTTGAAATCGAAAACTTCAAGTGGAAGCGTTGCATAGAACAGCAGCGCACCCCTGTGAAAGTGTTGCTGAAAAAACCACAACATTGCTGAATGTTGCAATGCTGCGGAACTATGCAACTTGTCGAACTGCTATGGTAGTTTTAAATCCTATCGATCAGAAAGTTTAAATTTTGTAAGTTTGAAATGAAATTAGACAGAGAACTATATATCTCATATTCAAGGAAAATTCGCACTCGAGTTCAAATTCGTCGTTACAAATTTTGGATTGTTGTTTCTTTGTAACTTTCATGACTCGTGAGATATTTTGGGTTTGTACAATGTTTAGGTTTTAAAGTCCTCGAACAGCTTCATTTTCAAAAGGTCTGTCCAATCCATCCTTCAGATTCCACCAGCTCACCAAAGCCTTAAGTCCACCAGTCACGACTTTCAACTCACTAGATCCATTAAACTCACATAACTTCGGAGCTATTGACTTTGCTGTACTACTACTAGTTCAAATCGCTGAAAGCTCTGATCAACAGGTCGGTAACACATTCGAACCCAGTTAAACCTCTTGCATCTTTCTGGCCAAAAAACATGTCAGCATTTGACCTACCTGATCAATTTTGTTTACCCGATAGCTATAGTATCATAATAGAGAATACAGTTGACTCTCGCTAATTCGAAGTCGAACGGAGAATCAGATTTGTTCGACTTACGGAGTGATTTGAATTATAAAAAGTATTATAAGAGGGTTTCTCCTTGATGGGGACTGGAAAGATCGAATTATGGAAAGATTCGAATAAGTGAGAGTTTATGTAGGTTCAAACTCGGGTTCAAATATAGTTGACTCGTTCTAATTTCACCTTCAAGGAACCAAGAATTTTCTTCGAATTATAGAAATACTCGAATAGTAGAGGTTCGAATTATAGAGAGTTGACTGTAAACATAAAACATGTTTTATGTCATTGTGATTATACAAAAATCAAAACGCATTCAATAGCATTCTTGAAATACCATTACCATCATATTGGGCAATTAAGCTATTCAAATAGCATGAATACTTCACAACAATTACTTCTCTCTTCAAATGGATGAATTGAGAAAGTAAAAGACAAGCTACATACACGTACTTTTTTCTATAAGAACAAAATGATAAGAATTAAGTTAATTGAAGAACATTCTAAGAGCATTCTATGGAACATTTACATGCTTTGTGGGCTCTAAAACATGCAATTTCTAAGAAAAATAAATCATATTTGTCATATAATGCTAAAAATAAGATTCTTTTGGAACAAGTTTTACTCTCAAAACCCAGTTAAGAGCACCCACAAAGGCTTCACAAACTTTGGATGTTCTTATAAAAAAAGACGTGGATGTATTATAGGATATAAGAAAATTCATAAACAGTTGGCGTTGGAATTTTAGTTTATACTTGGCAATTGATATGGTAAGTCATGGTGCGTGTGAACAACTGGTGGTCGTGAGTTGTTGGTTGTTTGCTAGTTTCTCCAATGAAATTATAAGATTTGATGGTTCAATCCCAGTACAAGAAATTTAGTTTATACTTGCCAATTGATATGGTAAGTCATGGTGCGTATGACCAACTGGTGGTCGTGAGTTGTTGGTTGTTTGTGAGTTTCTCCAATGAAATGTAAGATTTGATGGTTCAATCCCAGTATAAGAAATTTAGTTTATACTTGCCAATTGATATGGTAAGTCATGGTGCGTATGACCAACTGGTGGTCGTGAGTTGTTGGTTGTTTGCTAGTTTCTCCATGAAGAAATTATCAGACTTGATGATTCAGTCCCCAGTACAAGAAATTTTTAGAAAGCTAGTGATGATGGCAAGTGGAAATTGTTGTGAATGTTGTCGATGAATTATAGCAAACAGAATCTCCTACTAAGGATTTTAAGCCACTTCCAAGCTGATAGACAACGTCGCTTCAACGTTTAATGTTCACAACTTCCATATAACGTTATATGAACGTTGAAACAACGTTTGGTGCAAAAAGGGTTTGTAAATTGCACGGCCAGTGTTGTTTCCATATAAACGCTAGATCGAAGAAAGTATCATTTGCCACCAGATTTCGAAAAATAGGGTAGCTTCAAAAAAAGTGGGTGCTAGATTCAATCCGTCATCCGACCAAAGCGGCGGAAATCTTAAAGGCATCACTTTTGCTCGCTTGGGAAAAGTTGAAGATTCTTCGCTAAACTAAAGGAAGTTAAATTAGTATTTAATCATTTTGTAATTTTGACTTGGATCAGTTAAATCACATTTCTAAATCTAATAATTATGGATTATTATTCAGCTCATTGGTAATTAAGTTTAATGTTTATAGGTTTAACGTAAGTGTTAAGAGGCTTACTTTATATTATGTTTTATAGATTTGTTTGATTTTATTTGTTTATAAGTAAGGAATAAGTCAAATTATTGTGATTATTCTACAATTCTGCAATGCCAATGGTTGACGGCCGCCCCTTTTTAAAACTCTAGACGACAACCATGTAGCCATTTGGAAGATTAGATATAACCCACAGACCTCTATATATACCCTTGACCAAGTTTCTCAATCCCAGCCAAGCAAAATATTTGAGCGGAGATATTTGAAAGTGGTAACCTAACGGTAGCACGGCTTAATAAAGGAGAAAAAAAATTTAAACAGAAAATTTGGATGAATTATAAATTGGCCCAACAGCGAGTAGTGCTACCATTAGTGATCAAAGATGGCGGATATGACTTGGTCCAGGGTATAAAAAGGTAAGTGGCATAAATGCCTCTCATCTACTACGGCAATTAAGTTATGTTTGGTGAATCAGGTATTATTATATGGCGACCAAAATTGATCAGGCAAAAATTGAATAGTCGAAATTTTGGATATCAAATCAGTCTGAAAGTTTCTTAACTTTTAGCAGACAAACTAGTGAGTGATGCTTGGTTCTAACAGCGTTCAAAGATGCGTTCTCTAGGTGTGTACAAAACAACCGTAGGTCATCACAAACAATCCAGTGCTAAGAAACCTTTGCATTGAATGTTAAGATAGTGAGACTAAGAGAATTGATTTGATAATAAAAGACCGCTTTATTGCATTAAGCATATTTTGTTTATGTTCGTGCCTTTTATTGCGTAAACGCTTAAGTTCTTAAATAAGCTTAAAAATGTCAGTTATTTTTAAACAAAGCAATGATTGCTGACTAAGGGAGCAGCTATGTCAGTCATTTGGATTCTCTCTTTGATCATATATGAAGCTTTATGTCTGAATTTTTTTAAGAGCTAATTCAATATTCGTAAGGAATTTCGGTAGACAAGATTTCATACTGTTTTTGATTTAAGTAATTGATGGAAAATTTGTAGTTCGTAGGCAAGTAACCATGAATATTATCTCTATCATAAACACAAAGGCTTTGAACGTTCTTAACTTTTTGAGTTTTAAGACTAGAAGTATTCTTAAAGTGTTCTCATTTTCACCATTTTGTAAGTATTTTTATACAGTTTCCTGAGAAATTTGTTGTTATAAGGTCCAGCTGTGCCTTAAAATATTCTCATCTTGTTCTTAATATTTTGGCTATCGAATACTTGTGCTTTTTTATATAGTTTAGTCTTGCAAAATGAACATGTGTTCATGGAGACGCAAGAATCATAGTACTTTCTGATCTTCTGCCCTTCAGATAGAAGCTTTAGGCTTGTTAAGACAAGAGTATTGACTCTATGCCACTAGCTACCTACGCGAAAGATGTTTTTGGCAATAAAAGAAAATTTCTTTTCGGAAATTTCTTTTAAACCTTCAATAAAAGACAATTTTCGGCAAATATACAAAACAAACACGAAAGTTATGAAGCAAGTTGAGAAGAATAGGTGCAAAGAAATGAAGTTTTTCTCTATGAATCAACATCAAGCATATTAAACAGATATAAAAGCTGGTTATTGGGATTTATTGACCAAACATGTGAGGCCTAAAAAATGTTCTTAGCATGTTCTTATTTTCAACATTTTGTAAGTATATTTGTCCATTTACTTAAGAAATAGGTGTTTTAGGGTCCGCAAAGCGTTAAAATGTTCTTAACTTGTTCTTAACAATCTGGCCATCGAAGCCTTATGTTCTTATAATAGTTTGTTCTTATAAAAAAATGTGTAATTATTGACTAACGAAAACACAATCGAAACAACGTTCAAACTTCATTATATTCGCAACATTACTTGAAAACGAAGCCTGGGTCTTAGTGCTCCCTAAACGGAGTTTTTCATTGCAAGCAATTTTCAAAATATCCTTTCTGCAAACTCACGATTTAAAATTGTGTCGTGTGAACATCGCTTAGTGTTTTACATCGCCTTGTTAGTGCATTTTAGTTATACCTCTCTCTAGCTAATTCTATTGATTGATGCCAGCCCATTTTGGTTTTCAAGACATTCCAATACCCACGCATGGCGGACGGTATATCATAATTATGGTCATTTATTTGGTTCAACGATTATCGAATTAAGAATGTTGTGTACGAAGGAGGGTATGGTCTAGTGTTGTTATTTAGTTGTGTTGATTACAGTATCGAATTATGAAAGCTGGATGTATTCATGATATTCATGACGTAATGTTTTCTACGGAAAGACGCCGGTTTTTGCCAGTCGTGGCAAATTTTATACAATTTTTGTCTAAGTTAAATTTGCCACTACTGGCTAAAACCGGGGTATTTCCATAAAAAACATTACGTCACGAATATTATGAATATAAGGTATACCCTCGGTGTTTTTTTTGTTTTTTTTGCTTCCATATACTTCTAAAACTTTAAGAAATCAGTTTTAATAAACATTGGTATAGTGACGAAAGAAGAGTCGAGAAAAGTTCTTTCTTGGGGCATGTGACCAGAACTTGTAAACTGGAACACATTCCCGTGCACTCAAAATATCCGACAAATTGTTTGATACTAGGGTTCTACCAGCGCTAAAAGATTCATTCTATAGGTATGTACAAAGCAAAAGTAGGTCGTCACAAACATTCCAGTGCTAAGAAACCTTTGTACTCAAAATATCTTAGCATAATTAAATATCAAAAGTGCCATTCTGAGAAATTATCAACCTTGATTGGCAAGTCTTTGCCCGATTTAAGCGCCTCTCGGGTGCTAATAAATGATGTATGGATCGTGGCGCTACTAGGTACCTACTAACGACTTCGTACACGTTTTTTTTTATAAGAACAAACTATATAAGAACATAAGGCTTCGAGACCCAAAGATTTAAGAACATTCTAAGAACATTCTAAGGCTTTGGAGACTTAAAAACATGCATTTTCTTAAGAAATTACATCAAAATGCTCAAAAAATGCTGAAAATAAGAACATTTTAAGAACATTTTAGGCTTCCAATCCAAAAAACTAAGAACATCCGAAGGCTTCGAAAATTTTTGACGTTCTTATAAAAAAAAACACGTGTATTCATGATATGCACCATTGCAATACCCTCTGACATTACGTCACGGACCCAATAGCTAATTACATAAAACCAGTCAATACGTCTCTTTCAACCAATCAGCTGTTGGGTCCGTGCAAGAGATCGCAATGGTGGATATCATGAGTAGTTAATAGTTACATTAGCGGAAGTATAAACAATTTTTGTAGGAAATGAGGTTGTGTCTCCACTAAAAAAAATATGTTAATGACAGACAACAGCCTCTTAATATCCTCGACTTATTAAAAGTGCGTAGGATGTATTATGAGAATGGAATGTTTTGAACGCTATGAAGAGAGGCTCAAATGGAAGATGAAAATATCATTTTGTAGTTTGAAAGTTAGATACATTGATGGGTGAAGAAAGAGTAGAGTCGTTATTTGATCAGAAGATTTTGCTCGAAATATGTAAATTGTTTTGTATTCGTCATGGAGTAGAAAGAGGTTCTATGCATGTTACTTTAAGGAGTTTAAAAACACGACTCACGGTTTGACCCGAACATTTTCGGGCCAAGTCTCGGACCATAATTTTTTTGATTTTCGCCTCAAAAAACCCTCCATACTTCCCCGTTTGAGTTCGAATAAGCGAAAGTCAATTATAATTTAAATACAAATGTATCAAAGTCCCCTTCATTTTGGTGTCGATTAAAATTTCAACTTAGTAAATTAAAGGAATATTCCACCCTTTATTCTTAGTTTCACGTGTTTCAATATGTTTCTTTTCGTTGTGAAAGGGGAAGGGCGATTTTGGGATTTCTTAAAAACGCGAAAAAATACAATATGAGTGGTAGTTGTAGTTTTGGGTTGTTGGGATCACACATATGTTAGACATTATGGAAGTGTCAGCTTACCTGCTGTGAGGGTTTTTCTGTCTGTGTCCATACATACATTCTAGTTAAAGGGTAGCTTGCGAATAGCCATTGTGGTGATCCTAAAAGGTAATTCAATTCAAACAAATATAAATCGAAGAAATTTGACTAAAGTATGGGTGTAATAAAAATGAATTTTGCAGGCCTTTAGCGAGCATTCCAGTATGAAAATCAGTCTTGCGTTTAATCATATGGGCCTGTAAAATCACAAATTTTTATATTATTGAGGTCAAAGTGACCCGCAACACGAGAAGCAAAATTTAGAAATCTCTTTCTTGACCTTTCAACACCCTAACTGTCCACGCTTGTCTATTCTTTTAGGCCACACACACAAAATGATCGTTTTATGGGAACAAAAACACCCAATACATGTTTTTGTTTATATGAACATCCAAAAATTTTGAAGCCTTCGGATGTTCTTAACTTTTTGAGTTTTAAGCCTAAAAATGTTCCTAAGATTTTCTTATTTTCGCCATTTTTTGAGTATTCTTTCCCATTTTCCAAAGAAATTTGGTGTTTTTGAGTCCGCAAAGCCTTAAAATGTTCTTAACTTGTTCTTGATATTTTTGCCATCGAAGCCTTATGTGCTTATAAAAAACAACATGTATTACAATGGGGCGATCAGTCCAAAAACCTGCGAGGGGCTAATAACTTTTAAAATAAGGTTAAGGGGATAAAGGGGATGTATGAAAAGCTTCGTATTTTATTCAAGAAAATAAATGTTTTCAAAATTTGGCTTATTGATTGATAAGGGGATGTTATTTAGTGAATTAATATATACTAAAAATTTGAGGGAAAACCATACATTTATGTAAATCATGATATGCACCATTGCAATGTCTTCCATTCCACCCAATAGCTGATTGATTCAAAGTGACGTATTGACTGATTTTACGTCACTTACAACCAATAAGGGGATGTTTTATGGTTACAACCAATCAGCTGTTGGGTCCGTGATGTAATGTAAGAAGACATTGCAGTGGTGCATATCATGAATACACAGACAAAAAATTTAATCAGTCATTTTTGTACATTGGTTTTCTAAGGATCTCTTATGCGTAAATTCAGTCTAGGCCACTAGATGACGAAATTTGTGGTCGCATAAATACCCATAACGACACTCCTTAAGGACTCTAAATTTCTAATGGGAATTTTGAGATGGATTTGGCGGTTGTCATTGACTACCCTGTAAATAAATGTAAATTAAAGGACTTCATTTATCGGGTACTTTAATGGGATAAATTTTCGCGGGGATTAATTTTCGCGGATTTCGCGGATTTGGGTGTCATCCGCGAAAATAAGTCCCATTGGAAATTTGAGAAAGGTCCATCCGCGAAAATTAGTTTCCGCGAAAAATTTGAATTTTTTTTGCAAATTTAGCTCCGCACCATGGAAGTTCAAATTCAACTTTTGATAGTTGTAATACATATCTCCTCGCCCTATTCCAAAACACCCTCTTATTACTTGAAAAAAAAAATTCTTAATTTTCCTGGAAAATTTTTATTTCAATGTTTTGACCCTTTTCAAAAATTTTAATTTGTACCCCAATCCGCGAAATTAAATCCCCACGAAAAATCAGGAAATCCCTCATCCGCGAAAATTAATCCCCGCGAAATCTTAAAATTTCGCGGATGAGCTCAACCGCGAAATTTAATCCCCGCGAAAATTTATCCCATTAAAGTATAAGAATTATCGTATATTAAGGTGGCGCTCACATTTCGACGGTATTTAAGAGTGTGATCAATTTTTTTCCAGCATTTTTTGTTTCGGGATGAGTACTAGTACATTGGTATTTTTTTTGAGAATGCATCTTAAAGAATTCATGATATGCACCACTCTGGAGAGTCTTCTGAGAACTTTTAAAATTTTCCACCCAATACGTCACTTTTTCTATTGTTTTTAAGTGATGTATTGGATGGAATATTTTAAAAGTTCTCAGAACACTCTCCAGTGGTGCATCTTAAAGTATAGTTTGTTTTTTTTACAACATGCTATTTATACGCTACACGTTTTTTATAAGAACGACAAAAGTTTTTGAAGCCTTCCTCCGTAAAATGTTCTGAAAATGTTCTCATGATAATCATCATTCTTTTTGTGAGTATTTCAGTTCAATTTTCTTAGAAATTGGACGTTCTAGCGTCTTCAAGACATTATAATGTTCTCTTGAATTTTTGACCCGAACCCTTGTGCTCTTATATTCTTTGTGATGTTCTTTGTTCTTTGTTCTGGAGTTTCTGGTAAAAATGAGAGTGAAAGTCCCAGAAGGAAACGAGATTTTCTATAAAAGGTTGAAAGGAAAACAGGACTCAAATTTCACAGAAAGATTGATGAGGACTTTTCAAAACCAAATCATATTACAATAACGTGCGGAATTTATTATACAATTAGAAAAAAACTTGTCGAATAAGCTCTTATAAGGGAAAGTACGAGACTGACAATTTGATTTGATATAAAATGAGGAAATATACCGTGTTTTATTCAAAACAGTGGTTTTTTATAGAGTAAGCATAGTGCTGGAAGATACGACGGAGTCTTTATAACTTTATGAAAATTCACGGGGAAATTGAATTTTTTCGAGTTTAATGGAAATTTCGAGTTATAGAAATTGATTTGTAAGGCATTGGAAAGGACAAGTAAATTTGTTCGAATTAAGGAGACACTCGAATTAAGGAGACATTCGAGTAAAAGAGGTTCCTTTACTTTACAAGGAGTAAAATAAATCGATTTCATTTAGTTAGTTAAAGTTAAGTTAAACAAATACAGCTGTCTGTACGAATTTTTTGCAGAGAAGGTCACATAGGGGATTGGGAGGTCTGCAGGCAGCCCTTGATTGGGTTTTAACCATTCACTCCTAAGTTTTAACCATAAAATTCAACTGTATGATAATAAACTTTGTATCAGTTTATTTATCCCTGGATTTGATCATTATATAAAGTCTTTCGTATGTCAAGGTTTTCTTTCTCAAACAGTCAATATGAATTTTTATCAAATGATGGAATCAAAAAAAATGTACATCAGAAATTTTGTTCGTCTGTCTATGAGAAAAATAACATTAAAGTGACATCATTTTTGGTTTACTCTATTAACCAGAGATTAACTCGACCATGTTGTTTCAAAAATGTCTTAACAATGTTAAGACTTTCTCTATCATTACATTTTGATAAAATATATCGTCGTGTATCTTGGTTAATGACTTGACGAAAAATGGAGATGATGATTGAATGAGCTACGTCGTTCAAAGTTTGCGTTAATAATTCTTTATGTGTACGATTTTGAGATTGAGAAGCCAAAGAGAGTCATTCTTGTTCGTTTTCTAGATATATAAAATAGCGAAATTCTATTATTGCTAATTTCTCTTAAAAATTTACTCCAATTTTAGAACGAATTACTCTTTAAGTTTTTCGAGAGCCAGTTTTTTTTTAGGCTTTTTTGGCAAGTTGTTCTTATCTAAATCTGATTCTTATTTCTAGGGCAAAACTGACGCTATTGTGTTGAGTACTCTTTTTTTCTAATTTTATCCCTTAATCAATTTGCTTAAAATTTGGTCATTCCAAGCTAAACATTGTTCTTGACTTTTCTTCTCTTTAGAATTTTTGAGCCTCGTTGTTCTTATGAAAAATTGTGTAATTTAACACACAAACAGATGGTCCATTTGAAGTCACTTTCTAAGTCCCTAGAACGCTAGGAATGTAATTTTAACGTTACTCTCGGGTACCTAATAGCCGGGGGGGTTGGAATAAGCAGGGGGGTCGGAAAAAATCTCAAAACTTAATAAGCGGGGGGGGGGGGGGTTGGAATAAAAATGTCCTGGGTGGAAAATGTTTGAAAAGGAGGCTAATACAGCAGAATTAAGACAAAAAAGGAAACTTTCAAAAAAATTTTCCCAAAAATTAATAAGCGGGGAAGTTGGAATAAGAATGTCCTGGGTGGAAAATTTTCGAAAAATTAATTAGCGGGGGGGGGGGGGGCGGCTATTAGGTACCCGAGAGTAGGTGAACTTTGAAACAATGTATTGTCAGCTGGCTGGGTCATTTCAAAATTTCGCTCTTTTGAATCAACACAGTAGGAGAGCCACAAAAAACTTTCAATATGGAATGTAAATCCTCTCCGTCGCCGAGATGTTTTTAAAACTTTAAGCTGGGCACACGTTCAAAGATTAATTCTATATCCAACATTTCAAGGAGTATTTTCCTTGAAAACGCAGAAAAAGGGCAGGGAGGGGGAGGGCTGTTCATTTCTATAATGGGAATAACTGTAGAACTGAGACACTCCATCTGAGAGATAGGGATTAAGAGATTTTGTGACATCATTTCTGATAGGTTAAGGAATTAAAAATGACAGCTTATCGATTCATATTAAAGTCTGTGTGTGGAAGTTTATATAAAAATGGTTTTGATTTGTTTACTTGCGTTGATCATGTTTTTGTTGTGAGTTCAAAATATTGATCTTTTAAAATGATTTCATGTTTAAATGATTGGGCAATGATAACTTATTTTTTGTACTTCGTGGATCTAAGTTGCGTTATTTTTGTACTCTATGAAAGTTAGATGTTGTTGAGATTCTTAAAGATTTCCTATACCTGTTTATTTGGTCGGGATTGATAGATTGTTTTTAATATACAACCATGGGTATGGAGGTACATCAAGTTTTATATTATCTACTTTTAAATATTGCCCTCTCATTTGGATGTTTTGCAGTAAGATGGCCCACAATCTTTTGACTGAAGCTCATTACAGAGCCCTTAGGGCTAAGCAAAATCTTCTCCATCTTAATTATGATGAGCTTCTATTCATAATGGTATTCTTATGTAACCTGAATTATCCTTAACCTTCCTAAATCTTAATTTGAATCTCTCTATGTCTGAAACTACCTCGAATTTATATGTTCAAGTTATAATAAAAGATCACTTTATCTATCATAGCTTTCCCTGCTGTTTGGCGTGGTAATTTATCTTTATGGGGTTTGAAAAGATTTGGGGGGGGGGCGTATACTTTGTTGATCCTGCAAATTCTTATCCTTCGTCAAATAATGAAGGAATAATCAGTTCTAGGTTCTGAATCGAAATGCGTGACATGCTACTAGATTGTGCCATCGCGTCATTGATGAAATTAAACGACAAACGTGTGCTATACGTTGATAAAAAGATAAAAATAAATGCAAGTGATGTGAGATCATTATTAAAGAAAATCCTTTGTAAGATTCTTATCTCTGGTAGACAGATTATAAACCTTGCGAACATTATGGCTAGAGGAAAAATGGTTTGTACACGTTTTTTATAAGAATAAACTATATAAGGACATAAGGCTTCGATGGCCGAAATATTGAGAAAATTAGCTAAGAAAATCTTAAGGCTTCGGGGACTCCAATTTATTAGGAAAATGGACAAAAATACTCACAAAATAGGGAAAATAAGAACATGTTAAGAGCATTTTTAAGTTGAAACTCAAAACATTAAGACCATCTGAAGTTTTCAAAATTTCTGGATGTTCTTATAAAAAAATGTATGATGGGTAATATCATACAACAATCCTCTGTATCGTCACAACAGGATTAGGTGCTAGTTTACCAGTGCTGACTTCACTCCTCGACCCTGGTACATTCGAACTCAATTCCTGTCATTTAGTTTTTGAAGCAGCAGTTGTAATGTGTGTAGACATTGGCTAATTGAGCTAATAAGACTTGAAGGTTAAGGACGTTTTTGTCAACTTCATTTTAAAATATTTTTTAGAAAGTCTCGTACCTTACAGTGTGACATCTTGTTCTTTTACCTTAATTTCAATGAATGATTTCCAGCCTATAGAGCAAAAAATATATAAAATATCATGTACCGTAAGTCATTCTAATGTCGACATCGCTCGTCTAATTCCGACTCCCTTCTTATAATTGGATCAAAAGGTTGGTTGGAATCACTGATTGAAAAAGATTTTTTCCTCGCTAACTGTTAATTAGCGACCAGCGATTTCAACCTTCCCATTATTATCCCAGCTCTAAAGAAGAAGGGTGTGAGAATTAGATGAGGGATGTCGACATTAGGCCAACTAACGGTAAGGACTGAGTACAAGACTAGAGTGTCTTTTTGTTGTTGTTAAATTTACTAGAATTTATAATTTCTTTCTTTCTATTTTCATGGGTAAGCCTTGGTACCTTGGTTATGTTATCTCGTCTTTATTTCAATGAGTGATTCCCAGCCTAAATTTGTTTGATAAATAAAATTTATAATTTTTCTTTCTTTCTATATAGATAACCCAAATAAAAATACAATCACAAAGTATACAGCATTACATGCTAACAAAATATAAAAAATGATGGTACTATCAAAAATAAAACGATTCATATCGATTGCCAAAGACTATATGGATAGACCGAAACAACGCGACAAAGCGATCGAAGAATTACAAGAACAGTTTCGCAAACAAGAACAAAAACTCACAGAACAGCAAGATATGATCAACAAACTCAAAACAACACTACTAAAAAAGTGTAAAAAGATCGAAAAACTCGAAACGCGAATTGAAACACAGGAAAATGTTTTAAAAGAAGTCACAACAAAGATACGAAAAAAGCGTAAAAAGATGAATAAAATCAAAAATAAAATCGAAGAGGCTGGGGAGACAGTCGAGGAAACTCGTGACGTCATGCATTCTTTTATAAAGACTGAGAAAAATTGGTGCCCGTACGCCTGGTGTATTAGCGATTTCGCGGCCAAACGTAAAAACGCACGATTGAGAAACGAAGAGTATTACGTAACTAGTGAGCCATTTTTTATGGTCAGCGGTTATAAAGCACAAGCGATATTATACCCCAATGGATATGAGAAATCACAAAATAAACACATGTCGATTTTTATAAGACTTTTGGAAGGCCCTATAGATGAACATTTAAGATGGCCGCTTATATGTTGTATAGAGTTCGGTGTTATACATGAAGGAGAACTTGAAAATGCTTGTCAAATAAATACAAATTTATCACAATGCTCTGAAGCTTTTCGTAGACCTTCAAGAGATAGTGATAAGAGTTATGGATTTTTTGAATTTCTACCGTTGACAGATTTGAATAAATATATTGAGAATGATACCTTGGTGATTAATATATCCGCCTGGTCAATCAATCTATGAAAATCGTGTCTCTCATATGTTTTATAATGGAGATAAAATGATAAGCTGGTGATTAATACATCTGACTGGTCCATTTAATCTATGAAAATCGTGTCTCTCATTTTGTGCTATAATAGAGATAAAATGGTATCTTGGTTGATATATCAGCTTAGAGCATTTTGTCTCTAAGAATCTTGTATTTTATTTGTTTTATCATTATGGAGATAAAAATGAATGTTTATTTATGGCAGAGGGTTCAAAAATCTTAATTGTGGAAAATCGTTTGAGAACATAAAATGTAGAACTATGAATTGTATAGACTAAATTTTGCTTAAAAACTTTTAAAAGCTGTATGTAAATTTATTCAGATATCTTTTGGACTAAAGATTTCCCAAAAAGTACGCGTGTCATATTTCACCTAATATTTTACTTTGATTCTCTACAAATATATATGACGGCCCCGATATTTTTTTGTCGGACGCACTTTTAAGAAATCAGTAAGATAGTACAGTTGAGTCTCTATAACTCGAACACACACGGGGAACACAAAAATGTTCGAGTTAAGGAAATTTCGAGTTATGACGTATAAGGTTTATAAAGACATTTTTATCTGAAGGAACGAGAAAACTTATTTGAGCTAATTAGACAATCGAGTTAAAGAGACTCTATTGTATATTTTGCTTCGATTCTCCACAAGTAATACTGATGACCCAGATTTGTAAGAATGCTGAAATTTGTGCCACGTACTTTTAAGGAATCGGTAATTTTAGTATTTTTTAAATAAACTGCTCCGCTGGCGTATGCAATCATATCTTATACATAATATCAAATTGTAAATATTTATTTTCTTCAAACTATATATTACTCTTACTAAGAATTAGCAATGAAAGATTTATTGTCATCTATTACTCGCTATAGAATTCCCCAGGGAGGTCTGTTTACACATTGAAGATTCCTCCTCATTGTATGAAAAACCAATATTTTCTAAAATTCATAAGTTTGGGTAAGTTTTTGAGTTCTAAACAATGTATTTCCAGGTATCCCAGGTATATTCCAAAAGCATCCACTGAAGGGGGACTTCAAAATATTTGTTCTGAAGGCACGTTCCAGCTGGATACGGCGGTCTGTTCTTAGCGAACTAAAGAAAAAAGTCAGCTGGAAAAAAGTGGCCTGTTTTACTGAAGATTGGGACCTGCTGGAAAAATATGGTCTGTTCTACTGAAGATTGGGATCAGCTGGAAAATATGATCTGTTCTACTGAAGATTGAGACCACATGGCTTGGCAGCGGGTTTTAGGTGCCCCCTAAGAAACCAGGCGACCCCTATAAGATTTAGGTAACCCTTGGTTGCCAAATATTTTAGGTGACCCCTAAGTCAAACACACTTTTTTAGACAGAAGACATTCCATAGTGAAGTTTATGATGAAAGAAAAACAAGTTCAGAAAAAAATCACCAAACATAGAATCTAGCCCCCAGGTCCATCTGAAAAATCCAGGTGACCCCTAACATGGTTAGTCTCCCCTAGCCACAGGCTAAAATCAGGTGCCAATTGCTGCTCGACCTTTTAGCCCCCCCCTTCAGGCTAGAGGGGGGGGGGTTCCAGCCATGGACCAGCTGGAAAAATATGATCTGTTCTTAAAATAGTTGATATCCAAAAAGTAAGGTGTCTACGAATTTCCTATCTGTTCTGAGGGAATTTCAAAAAAGTCAAAAACTCTGAATGTGGTTGCCTGGAGTGGCAGCTGAAAATTCTCCATCTATGTAGAACATCTGGAAATTGTTGATCTGTTCGCACAGATATTTGAACTATTAGCTGGAAATTAAGTTTCTGTTCCTAAAAGTCCTTCAATGTCGAGCTGGAATTTAGCGAGATTTATAAGATTTTGTCATCCCTGGTAGATAAGAACAGTTAACTCGCATAAAATCAATCGCCTGGTAATTTTTTTACCTCCTGGCTGGAAAAATATAACTGTTCTGAAGTAAAACTTTCTCCCCTGGAAAACGAGGAACTGTTCTTAATTTCGGGAGAGTCCTTCCAGCTGGCATATCAGAACAGATATATTTGCAAATTTTAGGTCGGCGGCTGTATCTAATATTCGAACTCCAAGCATTCGATTTTTCGACGTATTTTTAAACTAAGGAACTTGCTATAAAATACTCAAAATCCAAAATTCTCAAATAAATTTTGACGTTTGTTGCAGAACTGGGGTAAAACAGGTGAAAATGTGTACTTACTTCGGAGGGAAAATTCGATGGTTCGATGACATCGATGAAAAATCGATATTTTAAGAGCACGATCGAATGAACAAAGATTGAATTATCTCATTTCATTCTCGATTCTCCATCGAGGATTGTTTTTGAATAATTCTTTTGTTCAATAAACTTCATCTAAAATAACAAAAAAACAAAAAGTTATACAAGAGATCAAAGTAAAATGAACATTTCTAGTATTTCGGCACATTTAACGATGGTTAAGCTTATAAAATTAAATAAGCCAGTCGAGTGAATATTAAAAACAAGATTGAAAAGCAAAGCAAAGAGGCCAGGAGACTTTCGGTTTTTTTATTATTATTTCAATTCTTATTTAAATTTAAATTCGTTCCTTGAAATTCTTGTTAGTGTTTTCGAGGATTCGTCACGATGGCCTTTCCACACGCATTACAACACTCTTGATACTATCATAAACATCTCGTCTCTTGAGACACTGTTCAAATTAAGAAATCTTTCCCACACACAAAGCTTTTGATACTATCATGAACAGTTCGTTGTTTCTCTATCGGAACAATGCTCAACTGAACAAGTAATACTTTAATGGACCTACCTATTTATAAAACGAATAATTAGAATTTAATGGAAGTAATGAGAAAATCTCAAAAAACCGCTTTTTTCGGGACATTCCCGGTTCTAGCGGCCGGAAAAATTTCTTTTTCGAAAATTGGGCCCTGTCACATTTTGGGCATTGCCATTTTACATCATTGTGCAAAAAATCATGAAAATCTATCGAGTATAAGTTGAAAAAATGAAGGAAAACCGTTTTACGCCGGTTTTCGGCTGTTCCGGCGATTTTTAAGGAGTTCCGGATTCAAAGGATGATTTTTTTGGAAATCAAACGATGCTAAGTTTTGGGCATCATCATAAAGAACATTTTTCTGTAAAGAAACAATTAAATAAGTTGAAAAAATGTGACGGAAATGTGAAAAAATGACGATTTCCGGCACATTTCCGGTTCTACAGACCGGAAAAAATTTTTTTTCGGCAAACGGTTTTCGACACCTTTTCGGCAGTATTAATGTGCATCTATGGGCAAAAAATCGCAAAAAACTAATGATAAAATCTCGAGAAAATCTCAAAAAACCGCTTTTTTCGGGACATTTCCGGTTCTACCGGCCGGAAAAATTTTTTTTTCGAAAATCGGGCTCCGTCACATTCGAGGGTTTATAGTAATGCACCTTTGTGCAAAAAATCAGAAAAATTGAATGAGCCAATCTCGAGAAAAGTTGGTAACTAACGAACGAACTAACGAACACGGGTTAATTTATAGGACCTTCACCCCACCGGGGTAGGTCCAAAAATCGTTCTTTGCATTGGAACAATTTACCTTCATGCAACAGCCCGTTTATGTTCTTCAAGTATATTCACATGGTGGCTGTCGGCAGCGCCAGAGTCTATCCCCTTTCTTAATTGCGCTAGAACTGGGAGGTCGAATGTTGAGGTGGAGTAGCGCAACACCTACTCTCTGAGCTCCCAGTAACTTATCACCTAGATCAAATTACCTCATCTAGGCTTCTCATATGCTGAGTCGGCGGTGACCGGGGATCGAACCCACAACCCTTAGATTGTAAGGCGAATGCTTTACCGACTGAGCTATCCGGCCACAAGGTTTGGTTAAAAAAGGAGAATCATTGTGCTCAGCCATACCTGATCATTTTGAAAACTCATTGTACGGTTTTGCAGTTGATTTTTTGTCCGGGTGGGTAAATTTCCAAAAAATGTTATATACTCCACCCCCCATATTAATTTTTTTCTGGAAGAGCCCATTATATCAATCAAAATTACCATTTGCATGATCGTTTGATGGAAAAACAGTACCACTGATTGTATACTGAATATCAACTTCATTCGGCTACAAAAATACCAGTACTTAGATCACGTGATTGACAACCAATATAAATGGATGCTGAAAACACAGTCAACATCGGGTTGTCGTCAAAGATGCCAAGCCATTTGATGATTGGTTGAACCAAATTTTTTATCTGAAGAATTTTGTTATTTTTATTACTTTTTGCTGAAAATGAGAAACATAATGTGAAAATATAGACAGTTGGAAAGAAAGATATAAATTTCCCCAGAGCAGCCCCTGGTATTTTTACGTTATAAGAATAATAGAATGCTCAAAACCTAATATTGACTGAGATTTATGTACTATATAAGAATGCAACTTACGCGTTTTTTATAAGAGCAAACTATATTATAAGAACAAGATTATAAGAAAGCTTCGATGGCCCAAATTTTAAGAACAATCTAAGAACAGTTTAAAACTTTGCGGACTCTGAAACAGCCAATTTCTGAGGAAAATGAGCCAACATACTCACAAAATGTTGAAATTAAGAACATGTTAAGAACATTTTTAGGCTTAAATCTCAAAAAGTTAAGAACATCCAAAGGCTTCAAAAATTTTGCATATTCTTATAAAAAACATGCAAATAGAGTTTTAGGTGTTGTGGAACGGATCATTTAAAAAGGAATAAAAAATTAAAAAGACAAACGATCATAAGACACAAATAAAAAGTGTGACGTGTCAGTAAAACGAGGTCGAAAATTTAGGGTGGCCCAAATAATGAGAAAATCCAGGGGGATCCTGGTTCCCAAAAACTCCTCAACATAGGGGATACAATTTCTGGAATAGCCAAATATTAGAAAGCAATATAAAATTGAGTTTTAAGGTGTTGTGGAATGGATCATTTTAAAAAAGCAATAAAAATGAAAAACAATCATAATACAGTAAAGATAAAACAATGCCTCGAAAGATTTGACTCTTATTAACCGATCAACTTTTTAAGATGCTATAGTACCGTTCCAGTGTAACATGGTGCCTTTACAGACTTGAACTACTTTTTGACTTTATTTACCTTAAGGGAAGAAATTTTCGCGGGAACAAAATTTCGCGGTTTTCGCGGATTTTGCCTAAAACCGCGAAATTAAGTTCCCGCGAAATTTTACAAAATCGTCAATCCGCGAAATTAAATTCCCGCAAAATTTAATTTATTTCACGCATTCTCCCAAATTCGTACTATTTCAAGCCTTAAAACAGGTTTTTTGCTTATTTAATAACGCTTTCGGCCAAAAATATCCTGCAACCGCGAAATTAAATTCCCGCGAATTTTTCGAAAATCGCTAAACCGCGAAATTAAATTCCCGCGAAAAAAAATAATTTGACCAACCGCGAAATTAAATTCCCGCGAAAATTTCTTCCCTTAAGGTATTATTATCGGATTGGTTAAGCACCAGTATGCATTACACGATGTCTTTTAAGACTTGAATTGGTCGAAAATCGTTTCCCACATTCTTCACTCACAGCTGAAAGATTCCGTACCTTGATGAATTTTGATATGCCTGGTTAGGTTACTTTTCAATCCAAATCGAATTCCACAAATTTCACATTCAAAAGCTTTTATACCTCGATGAATCACTCTTTCATGATTTAACATGCCTCTCCTGTTTGAAAATTCCTTTCCACAAACCTTACACATAAAATCTCGAACACCTTCATGTACAGTCCGCTCGTGTCTTTTGAGATTGGCATTAGTTGAGAAGTTTTGTCCACAAACTTGACAAAGATGGTCCTTTGAGAGACCTTCATGAACAGTTTGTTTGTGTCTTTTGAGATTGTCATTAGTTGAGAAATTTTTTCCACAAACTTGACAAAGATGGTCCTTTGAGAGACCTTCATGAACAGTTTGTTTGTGTCTTTTGAGATTGTCATTAGTTGAGAAATTTCTTCCACAAACTTGACCAAGGTGGTCCTTTGAGTGATCATAAGCAATATTCTTAGATGTCATCAGAGCAACATCTGTAGTTTTTGTGGCTGTTGCTTTTTTTAATGCCTCTTTATCAAATGTCTCTAAGGTCTGGGTCATGTTACTATGGTGTTTAAAATTGCTATCAGAGTTCTTAAAGCTCTCGTGTACTTGTAAATGTTTGTCCATTTCATAATCAGTGTTGAGAGATTTCTCACAAATTGGACATTTGAGTATCACTTGCTGATGTTGTACCATGTGTTTTGCAAGAATTTTGTTCTCTGAAAACCTCTGCCCACAAACATTACATTCCAAACATTTCCAGCTAAATCGTTGACGTAGAGATCGCTTTCGATTTCTTTGCATGGTTTTAACCTTCTTCTTGATTGATTTAGATTTATGTTTCATTTTACAATGCTTGTTGAGATTATATTTCCGTGTAAATGATTTACCACATTCGGTGCTTTTGAAGGAATCAATTGGCTGTAGATCATCTTGTTTTTGCTTATGGTTCCCTTTTGGTAATGCATGAGATAGCATATCGAATGTGGTGCGATCCTCAACTGCTGGTACCTTTGGTGTGCAACCAGAAATATCCCTTTGCTGCAGTTCAAAGGAATCAATTAGCTGTAGCTCATCTTTTCTATGCTTAGCAAAGTTATGGTTTCCTTTTGGTAATGCAGGAGATACCATATCGAATGTGGTGCGATCCTTAACTGCTGGTGTGCAGCCTGAGACTTCTTGGTGTAGGTCAAGATTATTAAAAGGTACTTCAGTGTTCTCATCTGAAGTCAGGTCAATAAATTCATAATTAACAGACTCGTCGTTAGTTCCATTCATCAATGATCGGGATGAATCTGCGAACTGCTCCTCCATATATAAATCCTGATCGTTTTCGGTTAGGAAATCACCAAAGTAATCCAGTGTTGATAGATCAGTGATAAGTTGTAATTCTGCCATTAGAGACATTCCATTGTTTTCAAACTCTGATATGAAAGGTTTGTGGTAAAGTAGATCACAAACAGTGCGATTCATCTTTATGCTGAATGAAAAGTTTTGTTGATCATCTTCAATCTCATCCTTAATTTGGATATCAATATCATCATGATGAAACATCGTTTTATTTGTCTATTAGTTTTTATTAGATTGCTGAAAAAAATAAAACAGAAGTAGAGTGAAATTTGAAGTTTTATAATACAGACGAGTAATTGAATTTGATGCAAAAAAATGAAAAGGATACAGAATGTCTAGATGACAAGGTGTTTCACATTGAAGATAAGAATAAGAGAGAATTAATGATCCACTGTAGAGGCTAAACAACAAGGGTGTGCCGCTAAGGTTGAAAAAAGAGCCATCCGTTAGACTTATTTTTCAGCTTTTCCAAAATCTAACCTTGACCACTTGAACACCTGTCCTCCAGTACTCCTTTCGACCTAAGTGAGTGACTCTTAGTCCAAGAGAGGGGGACATAGGCAAATGGAGGGTTAGGGTATGTATTGCCCTTAAGGGTGCCTTTTTTGGACCTTCAAAGTCCCTCTGAGGGCTGCTGAGGGTCATAATAATCACAATTTCTAATTTCAGTCCCCCTAAGGGAGGGTTGCAAAAAAAGCTCAAACTCCAATATTTATTTAGCTTAGAAGGCTAAAACTTTCTACAATATGTCTTACATTGAAAATGCTTTTTTAATACTAATAAATTTTTTTCCAGATTTGTCATAGTTAAAAGACATTGTACCTCGTTGGATAATTTCATGTTTCTTCAGAGAACTCTTTTCTGTAAACTGTTTCTTGCAGATCTCACATTGAAAAATTTGAAATACCAGTATGGGTTACACAATGTCTTGAAAGATTTGACCTTCTCAAAAGTCCTTTTCCGCATTTATCACAGCTGATGCGTCTTAACATGTATAGTGAGGTAACTTTTCGATCCAAATTGAACACCACAAATTTCACATTCAAAAGTGTGTATAACTTGATGGATAGCTTGCTCATGGTTTAGCACACCTTTTCTGCTCGTAAATTTCTTTCCACAAACCTTACACTTAAAATCTCGAACACCTTCATGTACAGTTCGTTTGTGTAGCTTCAGACTGGCATTTCTGGAGAACTTTTTTCCACAGAATTGACAAAGATTATCTTTTGAGGAAATATTTGCACCATCTCTAACTATAATCATAGCCGTTTCAGTTGACTGGGCATCTTCCAATATCTTCTTACCACCGTTTCTATCTACTATGGTCGGAAGTATGTTGTTGTCATGTTTTTCAAAGTCTTTGTCCATATTAGAAACTCTGTCAAAAATTGTTTTCTCGCCAATTGGGCATTTGGGTATTGCATTCTGATGTTGCATCATGTGTTTTGCAAGAACTTTGTTCTCTGAAAACCTCTGCCCACATACATTACATTCCAAACTTTTCCAACGAAACTGTTGACGCAAAGAACGCTTTTGATTACTCTCTTTTATAGCATGTTTTTTTGAATTAAGAAGTTGTATATCTTCTAACATCACTTTGCAGTTTCTATCTATCTTTATTTTGTTGATACTTTTATCAGTGTAACTATCAGCCTTTTCGTTATTTTTCTTGTGTTTGTGAAGATGTTCTCATAATTCAGAATCAGTGCTGAAAGTTTTTGTGCAAATTGAACATTTGAGTATCGCCTTTTGATGTTGGACCATGTGTTTTGCAAGTATATTATTCTCCGCAAACCTCAGCCCACAAACATTGCATTCCAAAATTTTCCACCGGAATGGTTGCCTCAAAGTTTTCTTTTGATTCCCTTGAAAGTGGTTGATATCCGAATTATTAATCTTGGAATTGATTGATCTAGTCTTTAAAGGTTGATGTTTCACTTTAATATGCTGATTATATTTTTGTGTAAATGATTCCCCACATTCTGTGCACTCAAAAGATTTGGATTCATTTTGGATTGATGTTTCTTGAGAAATTCTTTGGTTTTCAACAGGGGCTGTTTTTAATTTTGTGTTCTGGTCTACTATTGATTCAAAATTTGAATAACTATTGACTGGCAGCTTCTCGTTACATTTCTGCAGCTCATCATTAATCAAGTTTGATTCATTAAATTCCTCTAAGTTAATCTTTGCTTCATCTCTTTTTGTTTTATTTGTCTGTATTTCATTGGAAAAACCCCGCTGAAAATTGTCCTGAATATTTTCCGTTAAATCACCATCATAGCAATTCAATATCGATAGATCGGTGATCATCTGCAATTCTGACATAAGTGACATTCCATTGTTTTGAAACTCTGTTAAAGGTTTGTGGTAATTTTCATATTCAGAATGATCTATTTTAATGTTGAATGAACAAATCTGTGGATCATCTGATTGGTAGGGTGCAGGCTCTTCTTTGATTTGAATATCAATAACATCGTAATTTTTGTTGCTCATTTTATTTTCGCTTTTGATTCTGTAAAAGAAAATTGTAAAATTCACCCCTTTCTCACAGACCCTCTTGGGTAAATGTGGGGGTAAATATAATGGACCAATAGTCGACGGGGATCGATATTCCCATGTTTTCTATGGCTGGAGATTTGAATTCCATTGATTTCTAGCCAGAAAATTCAGTGGGACAAAAAAAGTAGCATAATATTTTGTAACGAGGATTTGCTTATCTAATTATTTTCAGCGGGAACAAAAACTAGAATGTAATTTTCCACTGGCAACGATATTTTTACCAATTTTTCCAGTTGGAAAAGGGTTCCCAGTGGGTCTGTGAGAAGGGGGTGTTAAAATCAAGCACCTTCCAATTTTCTCAATAAATATTCTACAATCAGTTCATGGTACACTAGTTTTTTGTTACACTTGGCCCAAGACAGATGGAACTAAGAAAACCGGAAGGAGATTAAAGAAGAAAAACATTCAATATATCTTAAAAAAGATACATAGCTTGAGTATGGTATGAGCATTCAATATATCTTAAAAAAATACATAGAGTGTTTACCATCACAATATATTTAAAATGTACAACTAGAGTATACCAGCACTAGACAATTCGAAATAACATTACCATAACATTAACACACTATTCCTTGAAAGCATTCATTAAAGCAGACCTAAAATTTCAAGTAGTAACAAGTAGTAACAAGTCGGTAAAATTTTGCCAATCTAGGCCAATCTTAGGCGTTTTTAGGTCGGCAATGCTGATCTGAGCTCAATTATAGGTCAGCAAAGTTGTTTAAAGGCTACGGCAACGTTTTTTTTCTATTTGAAAGCTACAATGTTTGGTTCAAAGGTCGGATTTGCTGACCAAAAAGATCACTAATGGTCTGCTGCTGAGATTATTGATGATTATGGTTGGCAATGAACTGCCGATCATACACACTCTTTGGTCGGTATTGCCGAATGACGACCTGAAATTTGAGGGCTGTTAAAGTATTTACTTTTGTAAAAATCAATGTAAGTAAGACGAATTAGCTAGTTTTCTGTAGTATTGTGGTCTAGAATGTGAGGCTCAAATCAATTTATCAGTACCAGTAAAAATATCCTTCAAAAGAAAGTCTTTGAATAAATTCCATTGAAGAATAATCCAGCTAACGCTCATTTGTATCCATATTTGGGTCAGGTAGCTCTAAAATATGTACATGGTTATCTGTTAATACACATAATTTATTCTTTGCAACAATACAACCAAAAATTTCATCACTGTCTCTGAAACTTGCAACATACTGTGCACGCTTTTTAGAATGCCCTTGAGAACACTCGTATACATAAACATTTGATTTACAATCTGTAATCACAGCATAACTGAAATCAGGCGAACAACCAACAAACTTATGTTCCTGTTTAGACGCTAGCACATAACCAAAGGCATCTATGGTTGCAATGTGAACCCAAAAGGTTGTTTTGCTACGAGAAGGTTGCCATAGGATTCCATCAACATCATAACGTAAACAAAAATGGGGAACTGAATCTTCACGTACTGATGTAGAAAACAGCATTTGGCCACCAAGTGATGTCTAGAAGAAAAAAAATTTACATCACTTATGGATTTGTTTCTAGTATAATCCTGATTTATACCTCCCATTTATAATTGTTTCTAACAAGATGCAAGGAGAGGGCAGGAGAAGGGCAGGAGAAGTTAAAATTATTGCATTTCTTCAAATAACAATTTTTGTTAGCTGGGTTGATATTATTATTAAAAAAAACGTAAACAAAGCACACCTCTAATTGAACTTTTCCATTTGTGATGTTTATACTATAGACTTTGATTTCTTCTTCTAAATTCTCATCGCATTCCTCTAATTGTTGAATGTTGAAATCTTTTGCATGTTTTTCTTCCTACAGAAAAAAAAATTAAGGTTGCATACCTTTTAATGTTCAAAACCAAAAAACTGAAACTGTTTCACTAAACTGCAAATGGTTTGGGTTTGTTTACCTAAACACAGAAGCTGTTACATTGCTAATTCGATTTCCAGGATCTTGCCTAAAGTCACAGCAACGAATTTCAAAATGGTAACCCAGCAGAAGAAAACATTAAAGCTTAGGGCTTATGCATGCGTGCGCTTAGTGAACTAGCGTAAACAAAATGTAGTGCTTGGTTAGAATAATGGTTTAGTAAAACAAAAAATCAAATGGTGCAGTTTGTTTGCTAAACCCTTGGTTTAGCGAACGAAGAAAACACAGAAAAAAGACTGTTGGCTTTGATCGTCTGTTTAGGTAAACTTTTAAATGAATCAATGCGTTCGCTAAACCCTCTGTTTCACTTTTTGGGGTTTTTGGCTAAATGGTATGCACCCTAATAACCTTCCGGTTTGATGGTAGTGAATTTATCAAGGCATTGTATGAACATGTAAAGCAACCAGTTTGGTGAAGGTTTAGATAGAATTATTACACCACAAAATCACATTACAAGTAAATTCGTATTAAGAAAAAAAGAAATAGCGTATTGCATTGAAAATACAGGAATATTGAATTTTTACATTCAAGTTCCTGTTGGATATTAGCAGGTTCAAGAGTAGAAAGAGTCTTATAATAAAAAGAAATAAACTTAGAAGTTTAAATATCTTAGTACCCTTTGAATGCCTTCAGAAGTTAAGTGTTCCAGCTGCTCATGTATTTGATTCATTCTTTCAAGCTCTTCTCCCTCAATATCATGGACACCGTGCTTTTCATCAGGAATGACCGATGACCAGAACTCACCCGGTGTTTTCTTGACCAACACGATTTCTAATCTGTAAAAAAAAGATTGATGAAATTACATTGGGTTTTGTTCTCAATTATATCAATTAGAGGAAAACCTTTCATTAGAATTATTCTGATATCAAATCCATTAGAAATTGACCATGAAAAGTGTGTGACATTTATTTAGATCAATTTATGTGAAGATCAATTGACTGATACCAGCAGCCAAAGATGAATTTTGAGAGTTATGAATTACCTTCCTTCTTGAATATACCATTTTGAAGCATCCTGTAAAATCATTTTTTCCAATGTCCCTTCCAACAGAGTTTTACCAGTTTTCAGTTTAATGGACAAAAAGTTGTGAAGAAATTGGCATTCCACCTCATCTTGAGTTAGTGTGAGGTCGAAAACAATGGTCAGCATTTCTTTACATTGATGCCAATGATAGTATTTGATGGTATCTTCAGCTTCATCTTGTGAACTTACAGTGTGCAATCTCTCTGTGGGAAGAGATAAAAGGTTATATATAATAAAGCAAGTATGGGTTCAGATTGGTTTTTTGTTTGCATGAAGGTTTTCTTCATATTGAGAATTTTGTGTATTTTTTTCAGAATCTAGAGTTCAGGCAAAAATTAGTCCCACTTATTTCATTGGATATTTTTGTTTTGGAGGGTTTCAGTGGCTTCTAGTCTTTAATTATCATGTTAAAACTCAGAGATAAAACTCTACAGACCCTCATAGCAGCACTCATTTCCTTGAGGCAGAAATATATTTATATGCCACAAAGAGAAGAAGTTTAAATGTTTTAATGTACTTATAGTTGGTAACAGAATATCTAATATGACTTTTTCTTACCATATGTTACTACATTGACCAACTCAAATTCAGTTTCTGAAGCCACAAACAACTCAGTGTAATCCTCACTCAGCCAACATTCACGTGGCAAATTACGGCCTTTGAAAGTTTTCCAATTTCGGACAGTACTTTCAACGTCATCATTTGGACTGTTTGATATTTGAAGCCAATGCAAAAGCGCGTAAGAAACAGATTTTTCATCCTCTTCAAAGTCTTTTAAGGAAAGAACCAAAACATGTATTATATTGGTTGTTGGGTCGTGATGTGAATTGAGAATGGATATGGGTGTGTTGAAATCATGAATTAGTCCTGTGGCTAATGGGCGGAATTGCTTTGATTGACCATCCTTGTGAATCTTCATCAAATGAAGAATACCGCATCCTGATGATGTGATGCAGAGATTTTCTGTTGGAAAAGAAATTGTTGGACTGAAACTGTTCAGATCTTCTCCATGGCTTTCAAGTTTGGCAACAGTATAATACTGAAATTCAGCCTAAAATAAAACCCACAAGTTGGTTTTGAGATCTAGTTTTTGGGTTTTGAATTGTGATTTAGAACATAACAGGATATGAAGAATGTTAAAGACAAAAAAAATAAATTCTCTTTATACTCACCTTTTCAGCTTGTATAAGAACAATGTTTAAGTTTTCATCAACAAAAAAGATATCATTGCTCCATTGATTGAAAAACAAATGATTGTGCATTAGCTGACGCTTGACATAGTTGAAAGTGAATTTATTTGGATCTCTCTTTACTTGGTACACTTTTGATAAAAGTGGCTTAGATGTTGCTTTTAAGCCATCTGTGTTTAGTTTATAACCTTCAAAATCACTATTTATCAAACTTCTTTTTGGTCTCAACGCTCGAGGGGACATCGTGCTTTTTATGTAAAAATTGATAATATAAAATAATTCTACAAAGAAATGAATAAAAGATAAAGCATAACAAAAACACATTAAGATCAAAATTACCTGCTGCAAATAATTTAGGAGAAAGGTGATAACAAAAATAAATTGGAATCCCCAATCTGCAAACTTACTTAGTGGTGCCTATGAAATTCTTTTACTGTGGCAAGATGTTAAAGTTTTTACCATCTTATTCTGGAAGATATTTTTGACATCGATTAAAAAATCAGTTAGGAAAGCCATTCAGGATCCTGCCAGCAAAAACTAAATGACACCTGTAAACTTAAGTTTCTTACGATTTTCCATTGAAAACAATCGAAAACATTAGGACATCCCAAAGCCAGAGCACGAGACCAAAGCAAAATGATCTTCCTTGATAAAGGCGCCCTTTTGGATCTATTGTTAACTCATCTAAAATGGTGGACAGAGTTACGGAACGATAAAGGCGCTCCTTTGAGGGTGGTAATGCCAAGACGTCCAATATGATCATCAGCCAACAGAAGCTGAGTTTCTTGCTGCGCGAGTTACGTCATGCACTCCACCGTAGCAACAAAAGCAAACAACATTTCACAATTATAAGAATATCATTTGTGCTTAATTCTATTTGACTTTGAGAGCTTCATTGAAGATGAAGAAGTAGAAAGATAAAAAATGCGCTGGTTCATTTTGTTTAAATAAGTATTTCCTATCATTGTTGAAAGTTGGAAAAATTTCTACCAACGCAGAAATTTTTTACAGCCAAATAAAGGCACAGTCTGCTTATCACAAGTGTTTCAAGCAGTATATATTCCAACGAAGCCATATTTTGGTTTGTACAGAAATTTCGCCGGCTCAAATCAAAACGACAAAGTGGTCAATCTCACTAAAGCAAAAGATTGCGGCCACAGTATTTCCCTGGATAAAAATTCTGGTCAGGCGATCATCCGTGATTTTAGACCAATGAAAACGCTTCTCTTCCCCGGATTAAAGTTGTGTCTACACTAACATGCGGGAAATAGCTAGAAAAAGAGAGAAAACTGGGGGTCAAATTAAATTGTTCTCCCTTCTTGTGGCAAACATAAAAGACTTTAAGAGGCCATTTATTTAAGAAAGGGGTGTTATATCATCAATAAATGTAAGTAAGTGATATTTTAAGTAACTAGTTCATTAACAATTTTACTTTGAAGTTTGTTTTTGAAAACAAAACCTGCTAGATGATAATTTCATTTTCTTAACTTACGGACCCATTTGGAAGTATTTGTAATACAGATCATTAGGCAGTGTAGTTGCAGCCTATATATACAAGAATTGGAATCTAAAGTCTGAAGTCGTAACTCCTTGCCAGTGACCCCGCAGTGAAATTTTTAGTTGGCAGGACACTGACTTTAGGTTGGTTTGGAAATCATTTTAGTTTGAAATGTAATCTTCACTTTAGATGAATACTTTTATTTATTTGGATTCATGAAAGGTATTCATAAGGTTAGTTTACTTTTTATTTCAAATTATTTCATTGATTTATGGAGCTGCAATAGCTGATTGAAAAACGAGGATTTTTGATAGTTATCAGCCTAGGCTTGGCCGCCATTTTGAATTTCAATTTTTTTCTTCTGTACTCGGCAATAGACGATATCGGATTTAGATAAATGCAATGCATTCTGGTTTCTAGGGATTCTCAAAGGAATTATAATCTATTATAATTGATCTATTATAATTCCTTTGAGAGTCCCTAGAAACCAGAATGCATTGCATTTATCTAAATCTGATATCATCTATTTGGAGGTTGTTCGTAATACGCGATTTGGCTTACGCGAAACACTTGTGTTATTACTTATTATGTTTGCTATATCGTCTAGGCAAAAAACGGTAAAAAAAGACCTGATCTTTTTATGAGTGCAGTTATGATTTTTTTTTTATTGCAGCTGCATACAGGAACTCCACCCCCTGTCAGTTAGTCACACACTAGCGTCCCGCGAAAATGCATATCAAAGATTAATGCTGCGAAAGCGCTATATATATCGTTTACTTGACTAACAAGCAAAAAAACACGCTGCAACTTCTAAAGGGATTTATGAAAAAATAACCCGGCGCTTTTAATGAAATTAACATTCTCAAAAACTATGAGAAATGAGGAAGAGCCCAATGGCTTCAAATCTAAGAACAAATGAAATCTGATGTTTTATATTTGAATTATGTAATCTTACGCATTCGAAAAACAGACAATGCCAGGGTATCAAATAGCGCTATCAGTAAGAATAAAAAAGCCAATAATCACAAGTGTTACACGTAAGCCAAATCGCGTATTACGAACAACCTCTAAATTGCTGAGTACAGGAGAAAAAAAATCGAAATTCAAAATGGCAGCCACGCTGATAACTATCAAAATTTCTCTGCGGGGTCACTTGCAAGGAGTTACGACTTCAGACTTTAGATTCCAATTCTTGTATAGGCTGCAACTACACTGCCAAATGATCTGTATTACAAAGACTTCCAAATGGGTCCATAAGTTAAGAAAATGAGATTATCATGTAGCTAGCAAGGGGGTTTTGTTTTTAAAAACAAACTTCAAAATAAAATTGTTAATGAAATTGTTAATGAACTTGTTACTTAAAATATCACTTACTTACATAATTTATTGATGATATAACACCCCTTTCTTAAATAAATGGCCTCTTAAATTCTTTTATGTTTGCCGCAAGAAGGGAGAAAAATCTAATTTGACCCCCGGTTTTTTCTCTCTTTTTCTAACCATTTCCTGCATGTTAGTGTAGACACAACTTTAAAGGGGACGTCTGCTTTGGGATATCATTTTTACCATTTTTTTAGAGAAGATACCTACGATGAAAAAAAAGTGATTGCAAAAAGAACGAACAAAAAATCTTTTTTTTTGGCTGAGTTATTCAAATTTTAATTTCTATTGTTTTGACTCTACAATGGAGAAAATAAACGAAGGAGAGTAAATTTGTGACGTAGATAATGTTCCCCTCCTCTTTCTTTTAATAACAAATTACTCCGAATAACTCACAAATATCTGCTCTTTTTCGCCAGCGATTTCTAGAACAGAGATCCTCCATTTTCCAAGGCACTAATTCTATACTCAGAAGAGATCGTATTTCAGCCAAGTATAGATAAACTAGATAAAACTAATGAACAGATAAAATTTTCTGAAGGAAAGAAAGCAGATCGACTTTTCTGTTTAATAATTATGAAATCTCTCTCTTTTTACTGAAAATCTTGTTTAACAAATGTTGTTTAAAAAATAGAAGTAACATTTGTTACGTCACAGATTTAAAAAGAAGGGAAATTTTCAAACGTCTATTATTACACATTGAGAAAAAAATTTTCAATAATATATAGCTCGTTTTGATCGTCTTGTTCTAAATTTTCTAAATGTAACAGAAAATGTGTGACAAAAATTTGGGCTGACGTCCCCTTTAATCCAGGGAAATGAAGTGTTTTCATTGGTCTAAAATCACGGATGGTCACGTGACCAGAACTTTTATCCAGGGAAATGCACGACCCTGCCTATGCCCCGGACAGTCCGGGGTTTTTTGATGCGTGCCCGGGGTCCGTATTATTTGTTTTTGAGAGACTACCCCGGACGCCCTAGACAGGCTGCGCGGTCGCTTTTTATAGAATCGCTGATCGCACGGGCTTTTTTCTAATTCATTGAAATATTCTTCCGTGGACAAACGCCGTCTTCCAAAAGATCTTGTAATGTCCTGATTTTGGCGTTTCGTGTGTGAGGCCTGTATTTGAACCTTAAATCTCAAGCGTGGTTTGTTCAGCAATCAAATTCTAAAATCTAACCGAAAGCTGAAAAATGGATCCTGACAGTTACATCAAAATGCCTCGAAAATGTCAATATGAAAATTGCGTAATCAGAGAACGTATGTCTCGCTCATTATACAAAGGCCGAGACAAACTTTCAATAATTGGATTGTAACATCGAGTTAAGTCTCTTTTGTTAAGTCACCAGGGGGTAAATAAAACATACCTTGATACATTTATCGTTCGTTTCAACTTGACGATTCGTTTAAAACTCAGCCTCCTAAATATTTGGGGTAGGTAATTTATGTACAAAGAAATTCATACTTTTCCATCCTGGCCAATCTTTAAAAAAGAAGCGAACAATAAAATGTAATTACCCTTTCCAAATAAACCTCTTCGGTGGCGAGCGTAGTATACTCTGACGTAATTGTAAAATTTATGTAATGGGAGTTTGACATAGTAATATAATGTTGTTTGGGGAATTATGAAGTTCTCTGGAATTCCGATTGCATTTATTCATGTTGATTTTTTATGACTTCTAATGGTACTTTTTCTAACGAGTTTGATTACTCTGTTCTCACACTTATGTCTTTTTTTTTCGCGTCCTTTTACGTGATTACTTTTATTTATATTTTTAAAGACAGGTAAGAAGGCATATTGATGTAACTGCCTGATCAGACAGAGAAAGGTCAGTACAGTCAAGTATGAATATTTGAGGTATTACGAAAATCGCTACTTTTTGCCGTAATCGCTTTCGTTTTTAACATAAGGTCTTAGCAACAGGTACTCCGGGCATAGTTACCGGGCATTGAGAAAAAATCCTGACATAGAATTTCAAAAAGATTCACGCTATCATATTCTACATTACAAAATACACCTGTTCTATGTTGGGTTTTTTTCTCGGTGTTTTGTAGGCTTAATTATCGTCATGCAAAGTAAATAAAACCCCCTGGAAATCTTTAGGTTTTGATAAGCAAAATACTTACATACTATTGTTTACTTTTCAGGTATTCATCCAATCAGAATTCACGCTCAGAAACTTTCAACCAATCAAAATTCAACCGTGACGCGGGAAATGATCCAATCAGAATCCCGAAGCTAAAGACTTACAGCCAATCAGAATTTGTTAGCGAGTGGTATTCATCCAATTGGAATCGCGTTACACGAAAGCGAAAGTGAAAGTAAAGGCGGAAATATATTCTTTTTTTCGATGTGATTTGCATATATTAGAACAGAAAGAAACGCCAATTTGTCAAAGATTTGTTTAAAACCACCTTATTTTTTGTTGAGTATCGCCTAAATTTATCGAAAAAATATGCTTTTCAACATTAATCTTAAAATCTCTTTTATTGTTAAGTATCCCCGGGGCGCTCAATGCCGAAAGAAAAATAAGCGGGCGGAACCGCCCTCGTAGTTTAATCCCGGGATTGAAAAAACCTGGAGAAAACCTTTTCCCTACATATAATGTAGCTAAGGAATTTTAAAACACGGCATTTAAAGTGAAACAAGATGGTGGAGAAGTAGTGATTGGAGGTTTTTGTAATTAGACAGCATGACAAAGGTTTGTTATATTTTAGCATAACAAAGACAAACTCAGGAGGTAAGGTAAATTGCGTTTTGACTGCTTTTAACTGTTTTTCTAATAAAGAATATCTTCAAACTTGACTTCACTGAAGGTAAGTAAAGTTAGTTTTTTTATTTTTAATTAATTTATTAACCTTGCCTAGTTTATAAAAAAAATCTCTCACTTTTTTTGAATTTCACTGTATTTGTGGGGTAAATTTATGGCGCAAAAATTGGAGCCCCGGACGTAGGTCCGGGGAAAAAGTTATTTTTTTCAGACCCCAGACATTTTCCCCGGACAGTTACATCAATATGCCTTCTTACCTGTCTTTAAAAATATAAATAAAAGTAATCACGGAAAAGGACGCGAAAAAAAAAGACATAAGTGTGAGAACAGAGTAATCAAAGTCGTTAGAAAAAGTACCATCAGAAGTCATAAAAAATCAACCTGAATAAATGCAATCGAAATTCCAGAGAACTTCATAATTCCCCAAACAACATTACATTACTATGTCAAACTCCCATCACATAAATTTTACAATTACGTCAGAGTAGACTACGCTCGCCACCGAAGAGGTTTATTTGGAAAGGGTAATTATATTTTATTGTTCGCTTCTTTTTTAAAGATTTGCCAAGTTGGAAAAGTATGAATTTCTTTGTACATATTTTACCTACCCCAAATATTTGGGACGCTGAGTTTTAAACGAATGGTCAAGTTGAAACGAACGATAAATGTATCAAGGTCTGTTTTATTTACCCCCTGGTGACTTAACAAAAGAGACTTAACTCGATGTTACAATTCAATTATTGAAAGTTTGTCTCGGCCTTTTTATAATGAGCGAGATATACGTTCTCTGATTACGCAATTTTCATATCAACATTTTCGAGGCATTTTGATGTAACTGCCCAGTCAGGACCTCTTTGGTCTTTTTTAACATTAGTTCGGATAGAATAAAAACATACCTGATCAACAAAACCAAACCTTCTGTCTTGCGTTTACTCTTTCCTTCCCAACAACTTTCGTTTTTGCTTATGTAGGTTTTAAAATCCACAAGTAATGAACCTCTATAGCTTTATCTGAATAAATCTGGTTGAAAACCTTTTATCAGGTTTCATTCCGTACGTTTTTTATCCACGTTGTGAACCGGTTTCCCCGATTTCCCGATAATTAAAAATTGGAACTTTCCCGTGGGCGTGATTGGGCGTACCGCCATCGCGAAATATTTTTCGTGAAAATTTACCGTATTCTAACGCTAATATAATCTAGATAGGAAACAAATATCAAATTTGATCTTTTTTTTCTCGTATTTCTAAATTTCAAGATAAAAAGAACTATCTACGAATTATTATTATTAACGCGCGTTGAATCGACATTGACATATTTAATGATGTCATAATCAATGCCGTGCATATTTTGTCAACGCCGTGCATATTTTGTCAACATCTTTCTCATTGGATAAATACCACTAAAATATACAAGATAAGTAAACATAAATTTATCGCCCGCGAGCACGGCTTAGCTAAGCACACCTCTCTTATTCATTATCTAAGAATTGAAGCGGGCAAAGATTACCGTGCGGCTGATAGCGGAATGAGGTTTTTTTGAAGATATTTTCAGTTATAATCCAAGGTAGAACAAACTAAACATAGAAAGGGAGTATTTTTTAGTGCTCTATACGATGATCGGTATTTTTTTTGAATTCTATGTTTAGATTTTTCTACCCAGCCCCGTTGCTATGTACGCGCGCCCTGTTGCTAAGACCTTTGCTTGAAATCGAAAGCGAAACCAAGATTATTTAGCGCACACTGCAGTTTGCGTAATATCGATAAAGTGAAATGAGGTCCTGACTGTAACTGCCGGACTGTCCGGGGCATAGGCAGGGTCGTGGAAATGCCGTGGCCGCAATGTTTTGCTTTAGTGAGATTAACCATTTTGTTGTGATGATTTGAGCGGGCAAAATTTCTGTACAAACCAAAATATGGCTTTGTTGGAATACCGGTTGAAACACTTGTGTAATACACACAGGGGACGACGAGGTTGGCTTTTTCTCAGAAAGAATTTAAAATTTTGCTCAGACGTCAGAAAAAAGATCTTAGAAAGTCTTCTTCTAAATAAGTGAAATAAGATAACCATTCAGATCTTACATGAACATTCAGCTCAAGAACCATACAACACCACACAATTCAGCGAATGTATACCTAAGTCGTTTTATCAAGCCCTATCTACCTTTCAGCCTTTACGACGCAACACATGCACCATGTCACTTGATGCCATGTGCGATGGTGCGATTTCGCGCCATTTTAAGATACAGGTCTGGGTTCAAACACCGACTTTGATATCAATTATATTAATCTTTCCTTCAATAGTGGTACATAAAAAATTAGCAAAATTCGGTGAACGTAACAATGGCCTTCTTTCATCAAAACAAAAAATATGGTAGCCCAAGTAGCGTGTTCTTGAAAAAAAGAACTTTTGACGGATTTTCACTTTTATTTTTTCTCAAGACAATTATATCTAGTCATTATGAAAGTTTCTTTATCACCAAGAGCATACTCTAAGGTTCTCCTCCATGCATGTAAATACCCACATAAAGCTGTCAATGGTGTTTTGTTGGCTGAAGAATGTAAACACACAAGTGATCTTTTGAGAATTGTTGATACAATTCCACTTTTTCATCAATGTCTTGGACTAGCACCAATGCTTGAAATTGCTCTTAATCAGGTAATCTTTATAATCTATTTTATTTGTTAATTGTTTTATCAAGAGAGACAGGGTCTTAAGACCAAGAGAGACAGGGTCTTAAGCCTTATAAAACGCTATACGCCACACAAACCGCGCAACACAACACCCTGCCACCCCGCCCGCCCTGCCCCGCCCCCATACTTGATACTTGCTGTTTAAAGTCAAGGAATGATGAAGATCCTTTCTTTCACCGTTCAAACTAATTTTTTTCCATTTAACAGCAAAAAATAAACATTTAAAACCGAAGAACCACTGTTTAGATGCGTGCCTGCGCTGCGCGGCCAGTTTGATCAACTTCAGAATCTAAGCGTCTCGGTTTCCGGTAATTTATTTGCTACTCACTGTAGGAGGGTACCATTTTAAAACGGCATTTTTCGCAGTCCTAGCTACCAAACCAAGGAAAGTTCTGAAGTTTTTGCGGCTTCAAGCCAAAACATTCAAGGTCATTTTGACAAAATCATCAGTTTGAAGATGTGATTTATGGGATAGAAGTTAAAGTAAAGGTACGTGCACACAATGTAGCAAAGCTGCTTCGCTCATAAATTTGTTTCCCAAAAATCACCAACCAGGTCACAATCCCTTATTTCAGGCAGGGAAATCCCTCAATTGCGGTATACTGCAATTGCGGTAGTTTTCATTCGTGTTTAGCCTACAAAGGCTTATAACGACTACATATAGTGCTGGTCGACAAAGACAAACAAACATCGACTGTAAAAAATCGTACGAGAAGAAATTTTTTCTTTATTAAAAGAATCTGATCTACGGAAAAAATATTTTGTCTGTGCGTTAAAAAGATATGATCAATTATGTTCAAAAATTGCCTGTTTTTCATTGAATCTTGAATTCTGATTCTTGAATGTACTGCAATTGCGGTATATGAAAATTGTAAAATTGACGTTTATACTGCAATTGCAGTAAAAATTTACTACCGCAATTGAGGGATTTCCCTGACTGTATTTGTAGCACTGGGAGTTGAAGATGAGAAAAAGCCTACACTCTAGACAGATTGAAACAATTTATAGCTGCTCGTTTTGGGAGACACTGAATAAGCAAGGCAATGATCCTTGATGTGTGATTGATAAGAAAATTCTTGTTGGTGTGAAGGCGCAATAAGAGAATATTTTTTATATGATGACAAGATTAGAATAGGGTGTAAACTGGAACCATGAAAAAATACTTTTTTTGAATTTTCAAAATTGTCACAATTTTTTATCAAAATTTATCATATTGTAAGACTTCTTGCGCAATTTTTAGGTCCATACGTCAAAAATCCACTGTTTGCCCCAGGGGTATCTGATTCGCAGTAGTAGCAAAAAACGGCAAAAATGGCATTTTTTGTCCATTTTAAGACTACAAAAGGCCAGGAAATGGTCAAAATGGTTTTATTTTGATGTGAGAGCGTGATCAGGGATTTATATGAGCTGCCAATTTTGGTCATTAGTTTTACTTTAGTTGTCCTTTGTAAATTTACTTAAATCAGGGAAAATGTGTTAATTGTTAGAATTAGTTTTTTGGCCTGTATTTGTTTCATATATGATTCTCTCTTTCGTCTAAAATGTTAGTGACAAAAGTCAACTTACTCTTGCACAAGATATTGAGTAAATCATCATTTTACACAGAGTTACTTTTAGATTTCCTATTAAAATTAATAATAATTATTATTTTTTCATAGATTGACAGTTACTGTAGAAGCAATCAACTCGTCATTGCTGGTTATTATCAAGGCAATGAAAATTACAATGACAACGAGTAAGTTTCATTCTTCATCCTGAATAATAACCTGCAACTCAACCAAATAGAAAAAAAAATAATAATATACTTTATTACCGTAAGTAGGTCTAATATCGACATCCCTCGTCTAATTCCGACACCCTTCTTTAGAATAGAGACAGGAATAATATGAAAGTTTGAATCGCTGATTGAAAAAGGATTATTTCTCCCTGCCCACTAAGCAAAAGAAAAAGTTTTGACCCTTCTATCAGTTTCAGCTGATAAAAAGGGTGTTAAAATTAGATTAGGGATGTCGACATTAGACCAAGTTACAGTATAACTGTAGTCCTCTTCAGGGATAATGAATCTCATGGAGAGAAACATTTAGTTACCCATTTGGTATCATAATTATCTCAAAAATTGAGCTCATTCTTCAATAAGTCGTCAAATGCTACACAACAACACCCTTTTGCTGAGAAAGACCATGTCTTCAGAACTGGCTTTTGTTTCTTTACAGAAATATGGATTCTATTTTTTTGTGAGGGTTTTCTCAAAATGCTTTAAAATTAGCTCGCAAAGACTAGAAGATTTCTCACAATTTTTCAAAATGACACCTAATTTAAATTCTCTCTTTGTTATGGTTTTTGTTTCTCGTCAAGAGTTGATTCTTTATTAAGTTATATATAATCCAACTTGAATTTTGTCATTCGATTTTTATTTTTATTTGATTATATTATTTTGAATAAGTGTGATTTAGACTTATTTTAACCGTCTCCCTCTTTTTTTTCCAGTCCTGATTTTATCGCTTACAAGATAGGAGAGAAACTTGTTGAAAACTCACAAAATTCCATATTAATGATGGTATGTCAACTTTTCATGATTTTGTATTGAAGATCTAACCCTAACCCTAACCCTAACCCTAACCCTAACCCATTCAAAATTTTTAAAGGTTAAAAAATATAGAAATTTCTTTTCGCTAACATGATTGGCTCAAATCATGGCAAATAAGGCCAGAAACAAAGAAACCCAAAAACTTGCACACCAAAAGTATGGATAAAGTTATAATGTTAGGAATGCGATCATTTATCTATCTATACCTTTAGTAGTATCGAGATTTGTGTCTTGTTTGAAAATTCAGACAATGATTAAAAAAAAATATATTTTAATCTTTTACAGATTGATAATCAGAAAATGGATGTCGACTGCAAAGAAACTGCTCTGAAGGTATTTTATTGTTTTTATTCTTTGATTGCTTTAAATTCTATTGTGAGTATAAAGTTGGTTGTCTGAAGTCAATGTATTCATTGCCTTTCTTTGACGTCTTTCAATCATCTTTTTCAAGCAAAGTTTTTAAAGTTTTTGACTACTCTATAAACAGCTAGAATAGGCAGAGCGAAAAGTCAACCGTCTAAGAAACCTCATACTTTGAAAAATGTGAGCGTAAGCTCAGGTTGCTCTGAAGGCCTGAAAACCGATTTTCTGGCAAACTACAAATAAACCATAGAAATAATGCTACTTAGGGACTAAAGAATAGCTCATTCGCTTATAAGGTCGTGTTTTTTTAACGTTTATTTTTATTTGCAGCTTTATCAAATGCAAGATAATAAATGGAAAGAAAATCCAACTTGGTAAGTCTTCCTAAACTTCCTTTATAATGTTTCTATGGAAATGTCATCTCCATTTTAGTTCCATAGGCCATTTTACAGTCTCAAGGCCGGTCTCCACTTGCGCGCGCTTCAAAACGTATTAGGTAATCAGGACCACTGCGTGCTAATGACAACTTACTATTAGTCCAAAGTTTTGAAAGATTTTGAAGATTTTGGCGTCTAGGCAACCGGAAGTCGTTACTAGAGCGCAACCAGTCCATGATTCCCATGAGTCATTACGACTCACCTAAAGGAAAGTATTAATACATGGGAGTTTCCCTAACTCGAAAACACACGGGGAATATAAATGTGTTTGAGTTAAGGAAATTTCGAAATACGAAGTAAGGTTTATAAGGTATTAACTGAAGGGGACTAGAAATCTTGTTTGAGTTAAGGAGACATTCGAGTTATGGAGGTTCGAATTACAGAGACTTCACTGTATATATGGATCTTTGAGTTGGGGAAAATATATTCTTTGAAAGAAATTTACATTGAGCGAAAATTCCCTTGGTTAACTTGCTGTTATTCTTTCGACTGTAATAATATTGAACAATACAGATTTGAATGTTTGGACCTAGCCAGGTGGGTGGAGGTCCTTTAAATTAACCGAATGTTCGTTCGTTCTTCGTCCGTCCGTTCGTCTTTGGGTCAATAATTTTTTTGGATTTTTTTTGTAAAATTGCTTCATTAGTTTTTCCTAATTTTTTGGACTACTCGTTACACTTTGTCAATCTCTTGCTATTTTGTCCTATTTTTATCTGATTCTCATTATCAGGTAGGTCCATTCAGCATATTGCTTGTTTATCCATCGTCACATGTTGAATTTCAGATAATGATTTTTATGAGCTTAGTATATAGTAAAGCTCAAATAGCAGATGTAGAACGATAAACTCGGTATACTGTACAATGATTTTTTGTTTCTTTATTGTAGGCATCTTGTTGGAGGAGAGACAGCTTTGGCGTGTTCCAGTGATCTGATGAGAAGCAAAACATACCAGAGTTTAGTGGACTTTGATAACCATCTAGACGATATTACATCTGATTGGTTAAACCCTCATCTTAATAAAGTGATCGAGTTGACGTCGACTGGAGAATAACCCATTAGGATAGGAAATATTTAAAGTACTTTTTACCCACTTTTTAACAATCGATACATAACTTGGCTCCATTAAAGTGTATTAGTTTTGGCGGAACTGGAAACCTTTACCCAAACAAATACTCAAATTTTACATAACCAATTTTAGATATAGAAATTTCTATGAAAATTTAGTCCTGTTTTTTTATTACCGAGAGAAATCGTTAGTTTCTGTTAAATTGAATACCGACCAAAATTGCATAAAGTTACTTTAGGCGTAGAAACTTTCGCGAGCAGAAACTTTCGCGATTTTCGCGAATTTTGGCCCTTTTCGCGAAAGTAAATGTCTTTAAAAATTCTAGGAAGGGCCATTCGCGAAAGTTTATGCTCGCGAAAAATTCTTAACAAAATAGAAAATCTGTAAAACTTCAAATTTTGAATAAAATGTAACTTTTATGGCTATTTTTAGCCTGCTAAAAGACTAATAAGTCAAAGGACAAATGTTTCAAGCCAATCTAAGAAGTATTAGTCCCTCTAAGCCATTTTTTCATATGAAAATTCTCAATTTTACGTCTTGATTCGCGAAAGTTTATGCTCGCGAAAAATATTTTTCCGTTAAATTCGCGAAAGTAAATGTCGTGAATTTCGCGATTTTTCGTCCTCGCGAAAGTTTCTGCTCGCGAAAGTTTGTACGCCTAAAGTAGTACCAATGGAATTTAATACACTTAAAAAAGTATAATATTGACAAACTGAAAAGACAGATTGAATGGGCAGATTTTCAAATTGCTCCCTAAAGAATCATTTATTGAAGATTTAATTGTACGAAACTTGACAAATGACGTTATCGAATGGTTAATGGGATAGTAGAATTTAGTTTTATCGTTTGGCAATCGAATTTACCAGTATATTGAACGGTGGTGGAGATACAGAAAACTTGGTTTTAACCTGATGGTTTTCAATGGTTTCAAGGGAATAACAAACGGAACAGGAAGATACATCTTTAAATGATTACGAACAATCAATGATGATTTGTTAATGTTATAGATTTAACAACAGAGGATAATTTTCTTTCACCAGGAATATATCCGGGGGGGCACTCGGTTCAAAAACGATCATATTCTACAATACTTTTGTCCATTAAGGTTAACATGACCGAATTTCCCCAACTTTTACTCAAAAGACTTTATTTGTCTCCACTTTTCTAAACCTTTCCAGTGCTCTTTGGGTAACCCAACCAAATATAATTTTGATTGCCTCCCGGGGGGGAGGGGGGTCACTCAATTAAAAAACGTCCGTACACGCGACCCATTAGGTAATTGAATTAGGTAATTGAAATCGGACCCTTACAGTGCAGAGAAAGTTTCGCCATATTTTAGTAAATTTGGGCAAACAAATTTTGACCCTTCTAAGACAAAATATGGTCAGATTTTCAAATTTGACACCATACAGTATACTTTGGGACGCTTGGACAAAGGACCCTTAAGGGCCACAACGTACGGTTGGTCGTTTACCTTATAAGTGCCCCCGGGTTGCCTCCCCCAGGGGTAAATGCATTTATTAGTTCATGAATAAGAAGATTAATTCGAATTTGAATTACACGTTTTCATTTGTATTTTCGCGAGTCACTCAAAAAATTATGATAAATTCCTCCTTTTACTGTGAATTGAAACTTTGAGCTCGAACTTTTTATTCAAGGGAAAAAAACAATGTTTGCTCACTTTGAGCATTATTCACGTTTCTGTTTGTTTTAAGTTTCGCAGACGAACACGTAAACACGGTAACACGCAAACAAAAAGAACAATTTTAAAACATATCTCATGCAGCATTATTTTGTACTTCTCTCCATCGCAGTGACATTTTAAATCTTCAAAAAGGTCAGTATAAACTTAAAGTCAAAGATGATTAGCTATCAAAATTTAGACAATGTCACTTTATTATTGTTTCTTTGGCTTTTAAAACTTTTATCTCCAATAGCTTCATGGAAATCATTTCACGTCTCTCTTACCATTTGCTTACACAGCATTTTTAAACAAAAGAAAGAACAACCTCTCCCGAAGGAGGGTTCAACGCATGCACAAGCACAAACTTTGACAAGTCTTTTTGTTAATTCTGCATTGTCAACATAAGAGGCTTACCTCCTTTCTTTATCAGAATTTTAGAACAACAATATTGCACTATTTTTAACGAGAACCTATCGGCAACTTCTTACTACTTTTGACACCCTCCTCCGTATAGAAACTATTATATTATAGGAATGAGATGGTCTACGTAAGCTCTACGATGGAGAGCTATGTGAAAAGATTACAGAAAGTGAGAGATAAAGAGAAAGAGAAGGGAACAAAAGATACATAACAATGAAACGTAATTGTATACATTTTTTGCAAGTAGTCTGAGAAGTTTTATCATCTAATTTGTGAATGGTTTTGTATTTTATTTTGACCTTTTTTGAGATTGTGGTCCAAATATTGTTTTAATGGTTTTATTGTAGCAAAAGCTTATACCGTGGACTCTCCCCAATTCGAACTAGAATGGGGAATCTTCTTTGTTCGAATTACAGAGAAATTTGAATTATAGAAAGTATTTTAAGAGGGTTTCCCCACGCAAAAATCTTCAAAAAATTTTAAAAAGGTGAAGTAAATGAAACGACAGAAAATCAAATTTTCAATGTCTTCTCGAAGGGAAAAATGCACAGATTTCTAAATCTTTCCCCTTTAATAGCATAGAAAATAGCATGTAACAAATGCACGAATCCTATGAAATAGGCTAATGTCTTATATTTTAAAGGTGAAATAAATCAAAATGAAGAACCATCACATTTTGTTTTCCACACTTGCAACACTCCTTCTCATCGTTCACTTTGTAAAACTTGAAGAAACTGAGATCGCTGAAGAAGGCCATTGTGACGGTGACGAACCATGTTTCTTTGATGATATTGATGACGAGGAAGATGCCTCGGTACCGGTAACTTTGAGGAAAGATGGAGATGAAAAGCAAAATGGTGAATATCCTGTATTTGATCATTTATCACGACTGGATGGTGTCAAGGTTTGTTTTTCTCAACTTCAGTTGAGTTAGAATCTGAGAATGTGTGTCTGTGTGTGTGTCTGTGTGTGTGTGTGTGTGTGTGTGTATGTCCCAAAACTTTGGGGCAGCCTAGAGAATTCAAAAATTGTTCGATTTGGCTGAAATTTGGCACACTTGTTCCTTGGGTGAATATCTGGGGGTGTTTTTTTCATTTTTTGAAAATTTTGATTTTTGGGGCCTGGGGACGAGTTTTTCGCCAAAACGAGGCTAAAACCTTAGGGCAGCCTGGAGACTTCAAAAATTGTTCGATTTGGCTGAAATTTTGCACAATTGTTCCTTGGGTGAATATCTGGGGGCAGTTTTTTTTCATCTTTTGAAAATTTTGATTTTTGGGGCCTGGGGACAAGTTTTTCGCCAAAACGAGGCTAAAACTTTGGGGCAGCCTGGAGACTTCAAAAATTGTTCGATTTGGCTGAAATTTTGCACACTTGTTCCTTGGGTGAATATCTGGGTGTGGTTTTTCCATTTTTCAAAAATTTTGATTTTTGGGGCATGGGGACGAGTTTTTTGCCAAAACGAGGCTAAAGCTTTGTAGCAGCCTGGAGACTTCAAAAATTGTTCGATTTGGCTGAAATTTTGCACACTTGTTCCTTGGGTGAATATCTGGGTGCGGTTTTTGCATTTTTCAAAAATTTTGATTTTTGGGGCATGGGGACGAGTTTTTTGCCAAAACGAGGCTAAAGCTTTGGAGCAGCCTACAGGCCTCCAAATTGGTCGGATTTGGTTGAAATTTGGCACACTTGTTCATTGGGTGAATATCTGGGGGTCTACAATTGGGCCTATGAATAATTTGAAGCCACTGAAGTTGAGCCCAGTGCGTTGCGCACGTTCGACTATTTTATATACAGTGTGTCCCAAAAAAGCGGACAAATTTTTAAATATAAAGTAAAATCCTTAAGACCTATTATCTAAACTGGGCTTAGAAGAACTGAAATGAGATTATAATTCCCTGTTCAATCAACAATCAATAGATATTCAATTCCCAAGATGATTGAATAGAAACCTGTTGTTGAGATTGAAATATTAAGTGAACAAGGAATTTTGCATAAATCATAAGGATTTTACTTTATAAAAAAATGTTCCGGTTTTTTTAGACACTATACATATCGTTTTCTCGATAGCTTGTTCGACTTCCGTTTGGCGAAGCATGAAATTTTGAGAAATTCGAGACGACGTTTTTGTTCGAAAGATGCCCCAGAATCAGCCAGCTTTTAGCTGTTTAAGCTGATTGTAATCTTTGAATTGATAAAGTACGCATGCGCTGTAACTCGATCGAAATATAAGAAAGATCAGATAAAAACACCAGAAACACCAAAATGAGATATGATTGTTGATTTTTTTCTTCTGTCAGGTTGGCGACGTATTGAAAAAAGTTGTCAATGGCAAAACGTACGAGTTACATACACGGTCATTGAAGCCCTTACTATTCGGTAAGAGAACAAATACATTCTAAACCTTGTTAAATAAAAAAGACAAAGAATGTTGATTAAAGCTGACTTTTACTTTAATTATAGACACCTCTCTCTAATTCGAACCCCTGTAATTCGAATAAAAATATTGGTTCCCTTAGCTAGCTACTTGGTATAAGCCCTCCCTAATTCGAAACTCTCTGTTATTCGAAGAATATTGAAGATCGAATTAGAGAGAGTCAACTATGGTCATGCTCAACAGATTATTGTAAATGTTCATGAAATCCAAGGAATGTTGATTAAAGCTTTCAAGTGAGATATTCCCGATTTCAGAAGGAAAAATTGGACGCAAATTGCATATGATTTTGAAAAGATCTTTCGATTTTTTAAGAAATCCCGAACGCTATCACGGAAGATGAGATTTTACACATTCGAGAACGTGCAAAGTTCTTTACTGATGGTCTCATTCAAAGCGAGGCTAGAGGTGGTCTCACTCCCATGGACAATTTCAAACCCTCGAAAAGTAAGTCTCAGTCTCTTTCTTAGGGGAAAAAATCATATTCTCTAGAAATTCTTTTATCCTGGTTGTGTCTGCGTCTAAGAACGCGCATTCTTTAGGCCATTTCATAGTCGAAATGAATCATGGGTAATTAGATCTAGCGCTCTCGATGCATTTCTTCGCTATTGAGTAGAGCAGCCATTAGGGTACCACTTTTCAAAAAACTCCTATCAAAGTTTTCTTGGTTGGCCGAGATTGAGTAACTTGGTCCAGGGATATATAAAGGTCAGTGGAAACGAAGCTACATCATCTTGATTTTCTATTTGTTACTTTTAGAGAAAGGAAAGGGCCTGGGACCAGCAGCTGATTTTGTAAACTGGGATCTCGATGAGAATAAAATCATTGATCTGAATGAGGTATGTAAAGTAAAAAATCAAAACATGTCACCTATGACACTGCACACTTACACTGATTTTCATTATATGCACCACTATTATTTCACGAAATTATGCAACTTTTCTGTTTTTGTTCCACCCAATACGTCACTTTTTCAATTGTTTAAGTGACGTATTGGGTGGAAAATTTTTTAAAGTTCTCAGAAGACTCTCCATTGGTGCATATCATGAATACCTATCTCACCACACGATTTTTTTATGACTTCATATAACGTCATCTTCAGGACGCTAGGAGGAACATTTGTACAATCATCATACAATCTCCTTTACAATTTGAATATTTGCTTCCATAATGGCTGATTTCCTTAAGTTATAAACTTCAGCATACCTGGAAAAACTTATGTACCCCTGTAAAGTGACGTCATCAAATCTGATCAAATCAGAATTTTTAAAAATTATCCAACGCTATACTGAACGGTTTTGGCGATAGAATAACCTGTATTTTGCGGTACCAGTTTTTGTTTGTGTACCGCAATTGCAGTATGTGGTGTACCGCGATTGCAGTGTGTGATTTCACGTATTACTGTAAATAAAGGTTAAGAATTTTTTGTTTTTTTCAGGTCCAATTGTTCTGTCGAAATTACAATTTCCTTTACTTCGACGAAAAAGAAATTATAGAGATGTAAGCTTTTTACTTTTCAACATTGAGGGCGTTCGGCGTTTCAAGTCATTGGACCTATTAAAATTCTTATTGAAAATTGTAAAGTCTTTATAATTTGAACCGCCATAGTTCGAATGTTCCATGGAAGGGACAATTTTGCGAACCCCGGGAATATTCCGAATTGCGGAGACATCTAACAGTACCCGTATAACTTACAGTCAACTATCTCTAATTCGAACTAAAATATTGGTCCTGTCAGCTGAAAAGTAGTACCGTCAACTGCTCCAACTAGGGACTATCTTACGCAACATGGGAAGGCCATTCCACCACCATTTCACCGAACCTCCAAAGTCATTTGATTTGAGTTTAATGAACCGCCTATTAAAAAATACACAATTTCTCTTTCGCACCGAGTAGGCTTTAAAATCGAAATATGAAAAAAATCCGTAGTGAAACACGCGCGAATGTGAGCGTTTGACGTCACTCGCGCGGCAAGTTACACACTCGCTATTTGTTAATCTCATCGGGCGGTAGGCGGTTAGGCGGCGGGCGTTCTCTAATTCTCCATTCGGCATCCGGTCATTTTAAATGAAAACAAAAGTTAAAAAGGGCGTGCTATCAGTGAAAGTTATCATGACTTGTTACGACAGAAAGTATGATTGATAAACTTGGTAATGGAGTTATCAAAACAAATTTGTTGTCAAAGAGATTTAACAGTAAGTGAAAATACAGGCCAGATATCAACAAGTCCCATGTTGCGTACACTCATCCCAAGTTGGAGCAGTTGACGGTATCGTATGAGACTGTTCATCTAACGTTTCCAGATCATCTAAAAAGAACGACAAATAACTATTAAAAAGCGACAAAAAGAACGACAAATCTTTAAAGAACGACAAATTTCATATTTCGAAAGTGCAATTTCCGAAAGTGACTGTACCACCCTTAGAGATTCATTCCTCTTTGATTATCACGGGAATTTACTGCATGTGGTCGAAAAGAACGGCAAATTACGCATGCGTATAAGTCTCTATTTGAGTGAGCTGGAAACATTACATGAACTAACTCGTATAGAATACTCTCTGGAATTCTCTAATTTGAAGAAAATATATAGTCCCCTGAAAATCGAATTAGAGAGAGTCAACTGTATTTCTATTGAGCAAAGTTTGATAATTAACTTTGAATTAGCATGTATAAGGCTTAATAAAGAACTGTTTGGATTAAATTTCATTTTTTCATCTGGTCACCCCTTGAAGGTCTCGTTATTTATTTCTCGTGTTTTGTAACAATAGACTTTTTGGTGATACAGTGAAAACTCTGTAATCAAACCTCATTAAGTCGAAATTTTCGTTGTGTTTCCCCCTGCTTGTTCGAGTTATGGAGATTCCACTGTAACAATTGTTGTTTTTTTTGTTCAATATCAACAGGTTCAAAAGAGTTGAAATCACTGAATTTGATGACGGTATGTTCATCTTTTGTTACTACAGAACATTTAAGTTCACAATTTTAGGAATGTTTCGTTGTTTTCAAACAAAATCTCATTTCAAAAGATTATTTCTTTGTCTGAAAATATCATTTCAGGACATTAACGGCTAAATGCATAGAACTCGAGTTCATTACATCGATAATGACACCCCGTGTCACAGACCCGGTGGACCCTCAGCCCAACTCGAAAAAATTGCCAAAAAATCGTCCCTTCTAGAAATAATACCCAAGAATTTCAACCCTGTAATGTTTGTGATTATAAAATGGACAAAATCATTTTAACTTCGTGTTAATGAACTTTGATCTTATAAAAAGATCGCATATTTCTTAGAGAAAACATATTTTCTTATAATTAGCATAAAGCAATTATCTTTTTACGCATTTTTAATTGTTTCAATTTTGATCAGAGAGTTTTCACGTTTTCTGATTTTCACATTTTCTGACAGAACACCTTTTGTAGAAGGATGTATGTTGAGGGAAGTCAGAGAAAAAGTCACTATTTTTAATTTACAAATTTGGAATTTAAGTCAATGAATTTCAAGTTATAATTCATCAATTTTCACTGAATTATTGGCATGGCATTTCACAGCACACACTCATAGGCCAGCCGGTGAGTTTTGGTTCTTTTGTTTTTCTGTGGTTTTGTCTAGGACTTTGGTTCTCAGTGTCTCTCTTTAAGTTAGGATAACCATAGGATTTTCAGTACAATTTTCAATTATAGAATTTACCTAAAATTTCATTTGGAATTAGCTCATTTCAGTCATGTTTTCATGTCATTTTGTCTCTATGATTTGTTCACATTTTTGAGATATTTTAGAGGTTTATCACGAGCATTTTGAGGATATCTAGGATATTTTGTCATTTAGTCAAGGATTTGTCATTTTAGTTCAAAATATTTATCATTTTCATTTTGTACTTTTTAGTTTGAACTCTGTCAACACAATACATCAATCAACTTCAATTGTGTGCGTGTTCCAAACCGACCCTTAATCTGTGTCCAGCCTGCCTGCCTCTACATTCAAACGGACACCTTTACCATCCCAATCGCATGTCAGAACGACCCCGACGGAACATTTCTCGCTTCGACTATCGGACGTATAATTTGACCGGAAGGAAAGTTCCACATCAACAGGATCAATCATCCTCACCCTCAACTCGGATCAACTCAGACCAGCCTTCAAAGCCGTCTGAACCGAATCAATCAATCAAGCAACATCACTCAACGATGGAAGCTCAATCTCAAATCGAATTGACAATTGAACATGTCAATGACATCATAGACGAAACACCCGTCCATTCCTGTGCGACCAAAGATGTTGACATCGCCGTCAACGAATTGGTTGAACATCGCAACACTCTTCGACAACACCGTAAACATCTGATGGATAGTGAAATTCATGATGAGAAATTTGTTGCACTATTAACGATCACCCTAAACTCAATTAAAGCCTATTTCAAGGAAGCGAAAGAGTGGAATTTCAAACTCGAACAACTTCGTATCAAACGTGCTAACCAAGATGATGACGCCAAAATAACCGCCATGAAATTCACCGTGGCCGATCTCAAACGCAAAATCGAGGAGATCAATTGCAAGCTTACTGTTGAACTCGATACAAAAACCGACGTTCAGCTCGTTCAAATGGAAAAGGATTCCTCTAATATGAACACTGAGATAAAAGAGGTTTCTAACAAATACGAACAATTATTACAAACTCATGTTACTGACAAAACTTTAGTCACTGATATTACTAAAGTTGGAAAAAGCTATACAGAACTGACCAAGAGTTTCTCTGATTACCTGAAACTTTTGAAAACTGAAGTCGATGAGAGAGACATCTACAAACAACGCTCGTTTGATGAATCAAAATTGAACATCAAGTTGGAAAAATTTGCTGGTTATGCTTCAGAGACCGACATTTACACCTTTCAATCGACATTCAACAAAATCCATCTGCAGACAACACCAACAAAGCTGCTACCAGACCTTCTCAAAAACAATTTCCTTCGAGGACCAGCTCTGTCATTAGTCAAAAACATCCCAGACATAGACGAGATATGGACAGCCCTCAAAGCAGCCTATGGAGATACCAGATGTCTTCTCACAAAGAAACTCCAAATGCTGAGTGATAAGGGAGCGTCTCCAAATATTGTTTCATTTTTAAACGAAAATGAAACGAAAGCTTCGTTTATGTTTCGTTTCGACTTCGTTTCGACTTCGTTTCGACTTCGTTTCGAATATATTCAGATAATGATGTCTGATTAACTTTAATTACTTAAGAAAAGAAGATAATTGAACTGAAAAAAGATAATATTTTGAAACGAATTGTGAAACGAAATAAATTTTTTCTCTGGATTTCATGTCATCCAAAAATTTTTAGAATTTTTAGCAATAGTCTCATTTTGTTACTACAACAATAGAAAGTTCTTACTTCCTCAAAATGCGTAATATTTTTTTCGATGTTTAAAGGGATTCAGTTTCTGAAGTTTCTTGCTTTCAAGCTTGACAAGTTTTCTAATATCTTTTGCCGTCGATTTAAGAATTCTTTTAAACCTGGTTCTGATAAAAAATAAAAATTATGGTATAAGGCTGCGAAGGTACTTTCCCACATAACAACCCGAAACACTTTGCAAATTACTTCAATAAAATTCATATGGGAATACCGTAATTAATTACAACTGAGTTGGTAATTAATTACAAATTGAGTCGGTAACACCTTTAAGACCTGTTAAAATTGTTGCACTAATTATATCCCTGTTAGCTGATAGCCCCGAACAGTAAGAAAAACATATTTCTGAAAAAGTCTACATCATAAAATACGAAAGCAGACTTCAATTTGGATTGATCTTCAACCAAAACATTCTGTTGAAAATAAAGTTCAGTCATTAAGATATATTCCTAAAAAAGCGTGCATATGTGAAATTAAACATGAACTCCCTATCGTATCCGTTTCAAATTTTTAAGTGAGAAGTTTCTCTAAACGAAATGAAACAAAATAGAAAAAACTCAGAGATAATATTAGATAATTATCTCTAAATTAGAACTAATTATGCATTTCGTTTGAGCTTCGTTTGAACTTCGTTTTAAATCGTTTCATGAAACAATTTGAAACGAAAAAATTGAAACAACATTTGGAGACGCTCCCTAAAGACCCACTGTATCGTATCAAGGACCCCGAAAAACTCATCCTAGCTATAACATCAATTATCAACATCATCAAAGAACTGATGCGACTAGCAGAGGAACACCATCTTGAGGAGTCTTTATTTTATGGAGATGGCCTGAATCGTATCTACAACCTGATTGGAGATAGTCGTTTAACCCGTTGGTTATCATCGATCTCTGACGAAGTCCTTTCACCCAAAACCACCTGGCTTCGCTTCATCAAATTCTTGGAGAAAGAACAACGACTTCAACAACAGAAACTAGTGATTCACACCAACAACCCTCAGAAGAAGAAGACTGATCCACCACAGAAGGACAAGAACGGTCCCAGACATGGGGGATATTCAGCAGACTCAAAAGAATTGTTGTGTTCAATCTGCAACACCCCTGATGGATCAGATGATCACGTCTCCACAAATGGACCAGGACATTCTCGATTACTTCAGTACTTCACATGCAAAGCATTCGCCGAGCTGACACCAGCAAACAGACTTGCACTACTCAAGAAGAAAGGATATGAGAGAGGAATCTACCTACTTCAAACAATCCTCGTCAATGACCAACGAATCAACGTGTTCTACGACAATGGTTGCAGTGATCTAATCATCAAGGAGTCAGCGATCGCCAAACTTGGTAACCATGCAACCCAGATATCATCCACACCGATCAAAATTGGTGGTGTTGGTGAATCAACAACCTTATCAACACTTGGTACCTACAGTTTACAACTACCATTGTGTGACGGAGATCAAGCCTTGGTTTCCGGCATCTGTATCAAGTCGATCACAGCAACATTTCCTCATTACCCATTGGATCAAGTCATGGAGGATATTCAGCAATCATTCAGCTCAAGTGGCATATCACATGTCACACTTCCTAAACCAGCTCACGTCGTTGGAGGAGACACTCACCTGGTGTTGGGTGTCAAGTATTTACGTTATCATCCCAAGCTCATTTACCAGCTACCATCCGGACTTGGTATCTATCAATCCGCATTCAAAAACGCCGATGGAGGACGTGGAGTGATCGGAGGCCCACATCACATCTTCACAAAGATACACCAATCATTCTTCAGTCATACCCAGATGTTGAGTTTTCTTCAATCACCAATACCTCATCGCAAGAGGAGGAGTCCAAGTCGACCCAGATGTGAAGATGCTATCCTTACTCAGCAAAGACAAGCGTTTCGAGCTCTCAGAATCAACAGGATCAGAGATTACATATAGATGCATCAAGTGCAGATCCTGCTCGACCTGCAAAGTTCCGACCATCAACAAGATTCAGCATCAGGGAGGAAGCAGAGCAGGAGCTGATCAATGAATCAGTCAAACTCGACCTCAATACCAACACTGTGACAGCAACCTTACCCTTGCTTCAGGATCCAAGCATCAGACTCAGCCCAAACAAGGACATTGCTATGAAAGTTTACCAGCAGCAAATTAAAAAGTTAAACAAAATGGAGAATCAACAAGACAAGCATGACATCATTGCGTCAGAGAAGAAACTTCAAGATCTTGGTTTAGTTGATTATGTTCATAATCTACCAGCTGACCAACAACAGATGCTCAAATCCAGTACCGTCCAAAACTACATACCCTGGCGAGCAGTGTGGAAGTTATCATCACTCAGCACTCCATGTCGCATTGTTTTTGATGCGTCACAACCAACCCAATCAGGATTCAGTCTCAACGATTTGCTAGCCAAGGGAACAAACAATTTGAACAAAACTTCAGGAGATGATGATCAGATGGTCCATCCATGAAATTGGTTTACACAGTGACGTCAGTAAAATGTACAACACTGTTAAGCTCGACCCAACGCATTGGACGTTGCAACGCTACATATGGCAAGATGAACTCGATCCATCAATGATTCCCAGAGAGAAAATAATCAAGACACTGATCTACGGAATACGTTCCAGCGGTAACCAGGCTGAACGTGGATTGCGTCAAGTTTCCGAAACCTTCAAAGATCAATATCCAGCTGCCAATCGAATTCTTCAGGAGGATGTGTACGCCGACGACTGTATTTCTGGCGACATCAACTCAGAGGAAGCATGCAAACGAGCAGACGAGCTAGAAGTTATCACATCCAAAGGAGGCTTCAAGCTGAAAGGAATCACCCTATCAGGTGCAGATTCACCATCACACCTTACTGACGATGGAGTATCAGTGGCAGTCGGTGGTATGAAATGGTACTCAAAGTCTGAAGTTTCGATCTCAATCTCAGAACTGAACTTCTCACCAAAGAGAAGAGGAAAGAAATGTTCAGCTGCAACCAATATCATCCCAGAAGTACTCACACGTCGCCACTGTGCATCAAAGGTGGCTGAAGTTTTCGACATTACTGGCAAGCTATCACCACTTATCGCTGCTATGAAACTCGATCTACGAGAGTTATCCAATCTTCAATTGACTTGGGAAGATACCATACCAGATAGCCTACGACCAATTTGGATATCACATTTCGAGATGATGCAAGAACTTGGAAACATCAAATTCAAACGTGCCATCGTGCCTATCGATGCTGTATCGCTTGACATTGAAACGTTGGATTTCGGAGATGCAAGTAAAACATTGATCTGTGTATGCATATACGTTCGATTTCTCCGCAAGAATGGTCATTATTCCTGCCAGTTATCATTTTCAAGAACCAAACTCGTACCAAAAGACATGGACATTACACGTGCTGAACTTTATGCATCTCTAATGGCTACCCACACTGGAGAAGTTGTTCAACGATCGCTCAAACGATACTTCAAATCAGCAACAAAGTTTACAGACAGCCAAATATCCCTGTATTGGATAACCAACGATCAAAAAGTGCTCAGACAATGGGTCAGAAGTCGTGTCATTGAGATCAATCGATTCACAAGCAAAGATGACTGGTTGCACGTAAAATCCAGTGACATGATTGCAGATATAGGAACCAGGAAAAGAGCAACTTTGAATGATGTCAGTCAAGAATCATTCTGGATCAATGGCTTCGATTGGATGAAACAAGAAAGAGTCAATTCCCAGCAAAGCGTGTTGAAGAAATCACATTGTCCAACAAGAGTTATCCGAAGTCAATAAGGAAACCCAAATCTGCAAGAACATTGAAGTGCACGTCAGTCTCAACAGTGACGAAATAAAGAAGAGATACGAGTTCTCTTCCTACATCTTGGATCCAAATCACCATTCATTCCATCAAGTCATCCGAATCATGGCATACATCTTACGCTACTGCAACAATCTTCGCAAAGCAAAACCAAAGCTTAATGGGGAATTATCTGAAGAGGAGTTATCATCAGCAGAACAGTACTATTTTCAGAAAGGAACATCTGAAATCAAGAAGTTCACCAACAAATCGAAGTACGAAAACATCGCAAGAGAACAAAATGGAACACTCAAGTATTCTGGTCGTATACTTCCTGATCAAAGCATCTCAATCGTGGGAAGATTCACCAAAGTCAAGAAAGACTTGAGCTCGTCAACCTTCTGTGTGCCTGTTTTAGATAGGTACTCTCCCTTATCATACAGCATTGTCATGGACATTCACTGGAACCACCCTACTGCACGTCATTCTGGTGTTGAAACAACTCATCGATTTGTTCTACAGAAAGTGTACATCATTGATGGCAGAAGTCTCGTCAAGCAAGTTCGTGATTCATGTCAACGGTGCAGATACCTGATGAAACGTACAGTCGAAATTGCAATGGGACCAGTTCCACCATATAATCTCACCATAGCACCAGCTTTCTTTACTCACAATCGACCTATCAGGACCTTACCTGGCTTATCAACCACAAAACAAAAGAAGACTATCAAAATCTGGCTTGTAGTTTTGTGTTGTTGTTCAACTTCGGCAGTCAGCATCAAAACAATGGATGACTATTCAGCAACATCATTCATCATGGCATTCACAAGATTGATGTGACAGAGGATTTCCAAAAAAGCTCCTTTGTGATGAAGGGAGTCAGTTGGTTAAAGCATGCAAAGAGATGAACCTCAACCTTCGAGATGTCCAATCAACCTGATGAAGCTTCACAAAGTCGAATTTCAAGTCCTTCCTGTGCAGGGACACTATATGCATGGGAAAGTGGAAAGGAAGATACCTGAAATCAATGCATCTATCGAAGATCGCTTCACAAGGAAAAATTGTCTCTCTACAGTGGGGGAAACGTTATCTGCGACAAAGGCAAATACGATCAATAACCTACCACTCGCCCTTGGTAACATCGTTGGTGATTTCGAATGCATGGACTTGATAACTCCAAATAGATTGTTACTAGGAAGAAACAATGATAGAATCCTGAGGGAAACGTGATAACACCGATAATCCATCAAAAATCTTACAAGCAAATGAGCAGATCTATCAGTCTTGGTCGAGATTTGGCTTATTACCCATGTTCCAAATTGATGAAGCAACAAAAATGGTACCAACAGATAGCATCAAATTGGAGATATTGTCATCTTTACGAAAACTGATTCGCATATCAAAGGATTATACGTATGGTCAAGTTACTAATCTTGAATACAGTACCGAGGTGTTGCACGTAAAGCCCCACCATAGATACAAAAACGTGACAGAGAACGTATTTCGTGAAAAAAACGAGCAGTTCGTGGTTTGGTTATTATTCATCATGTTGACGAGTCTGACGTAATGACTCAACTTGGTCAAATGGCATTGTATGTTGATTTGGCTTGTTCAAAATGATTTTCCCATTGGGGGGAGTGTAATGTTTGTGATTATAAAATGGACAAAATCATTTTAACTTCGTGTTAATGACTTTGATCTTATAAAAGATCGCATATTCTTAGAGAAAACATATTTTCTTATAATTAGCAGAAAGCAATTATCTTTTTACGCATTTTTAATTGTTTCAATTTTGATCAGAGAGTTTTCACGTTTTCTGATTTTCACATTTTCTGACAGAACACCTTTTGTAGAAGGATGTATGTTGAGGGAAGTCAGAGAAAAAGTCACTATTTTTAATTTACAAATTTGGAATTTAAGTCAATGAATTTCAAGTTATAATTCATCAATTTTCACTGAATTATTGGCATGGCATTTCACAGCACACACTCATAGGCCAGCCGGTGAGTTTTGGTTCTTTTGTTTTTCTGTGGTTTTGTCTAGGACTTTGGTTCTCAGTGTCTCTCTTTAAGTTAGGATAACCATAGGATTTTTTTCAGTACAATTTTCAATTATAGAATTTACCTAAAATTTCATTTGGAATTAGCTCATTTCAGTCATGTTTTCATGTCATTTTGTCTCTATGATTTGTTCACATTTTTGAGATATTTTAGAGGTTTATCACGAGCATTTTGAGGATATCTAGGATATTTTGTCATTTAGTCAAGGATTTGTCATTTTAGTTCAAAATATTTATCATTTTCATTTTGTACTTTTTAGTTTGAACTCTGTCAACACAATACATCAATCAACTTCAATTGTGTGCGTGTTCCAAACCGACCCTTAATCTGTGTCCAGCCTGCCTGCCTCTACAAACCCCACTGGGAAATTGCCCTATGATTTTATCACCAATTGAAAATTGCACTTCAAAAACAATCCCCACTTGCGTTTTTGAACTGAAAACAATAGATTTCCCATTCCCATTGATATTTCATTAGTTTCAATAGTCAGGTATGATGATTGTAGCCTGTTACTCCCCCCGGGGATACCTAGGCAAGTGAAAGGTATGTGTATGTGCCGCCATTAACTCCCCACTGAGAGAAAAAGTTCCACTGAGCTTGCGAGACAGTGGTGTTTAATACATTGAGTACTGGAAGAAATGTTCTGCGAAATTCTTTGACTCGAATTTCTAAATTTACTAACCCTCAGAAATATTCTTCTTTTTCAACAATAGGTAAAATAACACCTGAGGAATTTGAGACGTTAAACACACTCGGTATCGAAGATTACTTAAACATTGTGATGCGAGAACATCCCAAACATCGTCAACGAACTTCCGATCAAGTCTGGTTACCAATGTCTGAAGAATACGATGTAGTCCTTAGCAACTTAAGAAACAGGTATGACGATTGTAGCATGTTACTCTTCCGGGGGTATCTAGACAAGTGAAAGGTATGTGTATTAGCGCGTTTAGCGTGCAGTGGTCCTGATTACCCATTACGCTTTGCGACTGTGAAATGGCCTATTGCCAGACGAAGATGGCTTTATTTCTAAGCAATGCAGTCAAATAACAAGTGGTTGACTATAAAAGAGTTTGAAATGTTGGATTAGAAGCTTAAATCATTGTTGAGGGGAAATAATGATCGCGCTGGTTTGGAGAGTTCCGTTTCAGTTAGAAATATATTATCTTTCTGTAAGGAACTACCTAGATTCAGAGATTCAGTTTTAAGTGTTTTGACATTATTATAGGGCCCGAGTCAGGATAAAATCAAACGGAATTTAAACAGCGATGACGAGTTTTAGGTCCAAATTAAAGAGAAATTCATTATGTTGTTATATAAAGTGGTAAATTGTCTAAGAATAAAATTATAAATCCTTTAGAGTATGTATTTCTATCAATATAAACGTTAAGGTTATTCCCATGACACATTTTGATTTGCGCATACCATACCATAGTTCTTGATCGTCCTCGTCTAAGATAGTTTACGATAACCGCCGCCCTAATGCACATTTTGAATGAGAGACATTTTAACTCTCGTGTTATATCCATAAGTTCAGCTAACATGACACTTAGTATTATCCTTAAATCTATAGTCTAGCGTATGTATCAGTAAATTGCGAAGTAATGTGTTTTCCTCTGGGTGTTCCTATTTTAGGAGTGTATAATTTCTCATTAAAACGTCGTGGCTGTGTGTTGCATAAATGTTATTTGATAAGCGTATTGTCCTACAAAGATCATATTTTGATCATGTTCATCGTTACGACCTTGAATCGCAAATTGCGACCTTAAATCACAAATTACGACCTTGAATCAACACCAATAAATTTTGTAGAAGTGAAACCAATTCTTACAAACTAAGAGCCAGTACGCATGCTCCAAATCAAGATCAATATAGAAGCGTTGATAGATTCCATTGATGTAAACCATCCTAAAATGAAAGCCCAATCATAATCCATCGCTACTTTGGTTACCATTATGTTTTTCTGATTATCCTTGTCCGAAAAAATCGCCATGGCAATGATCCCAAACACTGCTGTTCCAAATAAAGCAACTGAAATTAATTTTGCTTTAATCTTAACTCCGAAAATCAAGCCGGATAACACCAGTGCCAAAACACTACATATTAATGCTAGAATGATGCATGCTTGCACTGCCCGTAGACTCTTGGTGATTTTCAACTCCTGGCAGACTATACAGCGACGTTCGCCTATATCTGTCTTACGATTATACTGTGTACATTCACGCCAGAGACCGATTGATATGGTCTGCTTAACACCTCCGTTATCGATGCTTCCGTCAACCCATTTCATCCAGCCCGTCATTTCGTCATGACCAATGCAAATAGATGCAAAAAATGCTGTTATTTGTATGCAGATTAAGAAAATGATCGTCTTTGCTATCTCCATTGTCTCTTTTGTATTTTCTGAAAGAAAGAAGATATAAGTTAATAAAAAAGGTATCTAATAAGCAACGGTGTCTGAAAAAGATAAAGTGTCAGAGACTCTGGGACTCTCGGGCGATCTCTAGACTAACCCTTTTGCTAAGAATCTTACAACAATTTTGAAAAAAGAAATTCACAAGCACTTATGTACAGCTTGAAAAAGCTATCCTCAGAAAGTTTAGCTATTCAATAATGTGATTGAAAGACTGAAAGGTATTTTACTTTCAAAAACCGTTGAAAACTACTGAAAATAAGTTAAAAAAGATACGCTTTAGATATACCCAACGTAAACTTTGGTTTTCAAAGGTTTTTCATGATATAATCTTCTTTCGAGACTCCCCTTGTCCTTTTTATTTGCATAATACCTCTCATTTACCCTCCGGTACATAACCCCTGCTTCTTCCCTGAAACTACCTTGTCTCATAATTCATTTTACTAACTTTTAAAACTCTGTTCATCTTGAAAGGAGCAGACTTCTTCCACTCCGTTTCAAACCTAACTCTAACTCGTGTCATTCAAAAGTTTTCCCAAAAAAAAACCACAAGACTCTCGACAAACGAAAAGTAGAAAAATATTTTTTCAGACTTAAATCTTTTTCAGTTTTCCCTCAAAGAGAAGAGTAATCTTGAGCCTAAAATCTTTTCCACATTATACATGTTTCCCTTATTTTCTCCAAACGTTCATAACATTTTTGTTTTTACTTCATATTTTATTCATGTCTAATGTATTATAGATACCCCGCCGTTCTCAACTTTTTCCGAACTAAAAGCTTTCACATCTAAAACGTTTTCCTTCATTTACAAGAAGGGTATAAAACTAACAAGTTTTTTATAAGAATATCGTTTTGGTTAAGGAATGTTCTATAATTTTAACTATTGAAACGTTTGCCTTGAATTCTGAACTAAATCACTACACGTTTTTTTTATAAGAAAGCCTTCGGATGTTCTTAGATTTTTGAGTTTGAAGCCTAAAAATGTTCTTAACATGCACTTATTTTCACCAATTTTTGAGTATTTTTGTCCATTTTCCTAAGAAATTGGATATTCTAGGGTCTACAAAGCCTTAAAATGTTCTCAACTTGTTCTTAACATTTTGGCTATCGGAGCCTTATGTTCTTATATAGTTTGTTCTGATAAAACAACGTGTAGTTTATTCTCAAGAAAAGAAACGATCCAATTTCAGAATAAAGAGTTAAGAAAAATCCACAAGACTCTTCTCAATATATTTTCTAATCATTTATAAATTTCTCTTTGCTGCTATCACTGTCAAAATATATTTTGGCAATTTTGGATATTAGATTAAAGCTCGGGCGAGAATTGTGCTTTCTGGCTACATATTCTCAGCCTTAATTAAATTTATTGGAACATTTTTGAGCTTTTAAATCCTGCACGAAAAGGGTCCTGAGATCCTAAGGTCCTTAAGTCTCAAATTAAAACTCAGAATTAAAACTCTACTTTCCAACCCTACATCAAAGCACATAAAAATCACTTGTGATTTTAAAATTTTAAAGGAATTCCCCTGTTGTGCAAATACTTTACAGCGGTGATTGTAGCATTGAGCCGAAAATCAGAAGACAGGTTTTTCTTCAGAAGTTCAGTCAATCTACAGCGAAATTAAAACAATATATACCAAACAACCAAAGCGTCCAAATGTAGTAACAATTTTCTGTCTGTTTTCCATGAATTTTGAAAAAAAATTGTAAAAACGACAGCTTTAATAATTTACTCTAATTAGCTAAGGTCCTCTTGAGGGTTAATATAATCAAAATCTGATTATTATTTTATAAAAATTTGATAACTTTGTTTTTGATTACCGCCAAAAATCAAGCATTACGGACAGTTTCTGTTTAATCCTTTAATCTTCAGTAAGCTGGATACACGTTTTTTTTTTATAAGAACGTCAAAATTTTTCGAAGCCTTCGGATGTTCTTAGTTTTTTGGATTTGAAGCCTAAAAATGTTCTTAAAATGTTCTTATTTTCAGCATTTTTTGAGCATTTTGATGTAATTTCTTAAGAAAATGCATATTTTTAAGTCTCCAAAGCCTTAGAATGTTCTTAGAATGTTCTTAAATTTTTGGGCCTCGAAGCCTTATGTTCTTATATAGTTTGTTCTTATAAAAAAAAAAACGTGTACAGAAACTAAGTTGTTAATTAAAATAATCCACAATGGGCAAAGATAGTCGAAAGGATTACATCGCCTGTACAAACAACTTCACACGTGATGATGATTACCGCCAAAAATGAAGCATTACAAATCATCACGGATCCTTTAGCGAATTTTCTTTACAGCCCTTGCAGCCTGAATCAGTGATACGGTGGATTTATCATAAGGTCAGTGAGGTGGCCCTCCCAGCGGTTTGCATGATTGCATGAATTGGTTGTTTTGGTTGCGTGAGTGCGTTAACGTAAAAATCCAAGGATTGCATGAATTTGCGCTATTGTGTATGAATACTTGAATTTTACCTTTTGCAATACAATTTCCCCCAATTTTCAGATGTTTCCCCGATTTTTCTCGAAAAATATTCCGATTTTCTGAAAAATCGTGTTTGCGTGAAATTCCGCTTGAGGGGCCTCAGTGAGAATACAGTTAAGAAGCTATAAATACCAATAGTGAGATGATCAAACCCCATCTTTTGATATACACGGTTTTTTTATAAGAACATCCAAAAATTTTGAAGCCTTCGGATGTTCTTAACTTTTTAAGTTTTAAGCCTAGAAATGTTTTTGACATGTTCTTATTTTCCCCCATTTTGTGAGTGGTTTATTAAAAATAGGTTATTTTAGAGTCCGCAAAGCCTTAAAAAGTTCTCAACATGCTCTTAACATTTTTGCCATTGAAACCTTATGTGTTTATTATATGGTTTGTTCGTTTGTTCTTATAAAAAAACGTGTAGTGGGTTTTGAAATCTTTAATTGATTTAACTCCCTTGTTGTTTTTTTCTACAGATTTGGAGAGATCTTCAAGATTCCACAAAGAGTATTGCTTGGTTCTGAGCATATGCAAGTAAGAGAAAGTTCTCTTTGGTCGGGGCCATTGACTTCCAAGCCCGAAGGGTTAGACTCGAGACTCCTGGATGGGAAATGAAGCCACTTATTTCCCATCCAGAACGCCCGGAAAGTAAAATCTATCACTAAATTTCAAAAAATGCATTCCTCAAAAACAAAGGAACCGCTAGATACAATCCGTCGTCATGATTAGGGCGCATTCTAGGTGCGTTCTGGATGGGAAATAAGTGGCTTCACCTTTTCTTGCCAGGGAACGGTTAAAGATTCTACTCTAGCCCTTCGGTCTTTAAACTCAATGGTCGGGTCCTCTAAGCTTATGAAAACCTTGAGAAGAAAAATATTGTAGCAAAAAGATAGGAGGGCAAAGTGTGTTGAAACCCCAGGGAGGGGTACTTAGGTAAATGGAGGGGTACTTAGATAAATGGAGGGGTGCTTAGGCAAATGGAAGGCACGTGTATGTGCCACCCTTTAGGGTTTCTTTTTGGGCTTTCAAAGTCCCTCTAAGGGTCGTAAAAAGCACAATATCTTATCACAATACTCCAATATTTATCCCTTAAAAGGCTAAATTTTAAGGAAAAATACCCGGTTAGGGTTCCAAATTTCACAAATTTCCGATTTCCGATTTTAGACCCTAAAATTTCCGGTTTTTAAAATTCGGACTCCCCCCCCACCCGGGATTGCAACCTCATCGTATTGCTTGCTTTTCGATTGTTACTGATAGCGTCCATCAGAATCGTAAGTATATTTTTCTCCAATGAAATTGCTCATAATTTTAACATATATTTGCTTTGTTTAGATCGTGCGTTACAAACCGGGAGGTCATTATCACGCACACCATGACACGGAAACACACAAAGCAACCAACAAACCGTGTTGTCATCACACCAGTACAGCAACCATCAAACAACATGGTAGATGTAGGCTATGCAGGTATCCATTCTCTTTTGTGTTATCTTGCTGTGTTACTTCCGTTCTTTGAGAATGTAGATTGCTAGCAGTATGGTAGCATAGTTCGGATCCCCCTCTCAAAGGGGCGGGGTGACACCTTCCGAAAAAATGAAGCAGGGGCGGGGATCAGAAATTTTCATGAAAAGGGGGATAGCAAAGAATTGTAGATTATTTTCAAGCACTATTATGAAATTTGGTCTTCATGAAAGGAAGCTTTGTGCTAAAGTAATCTGAGTCAAAAAGAAGAAAGAAGTTTATTATTTCGCTTTCTCTTTATCTCTCTAAAGATATTTCACATATATTTGTTAGCTATTTTTGTCCAAAATCCTTGGGTGATAAGCATTAATGGTTGAGGGATTCCAAGAAGGAGGGATCAGAACCCTTTCCGCACCATGGCTATCTACTAAATGCTATCAAATGCAGCTCTCAAATACAGCTCTCAAATACAGATCTCTAATTCGATGTTCTTCTAATCGATACGATTATTCGTAATATTGAAAATCAACGTCAACAAGTCAACCGTTTATTTCGATGAAAATCCAGTTCCCCGTCGACTATACAGTCGACTCTCAACATAATTCAAACCTCTATTATTCAAATTTTTCTTAAATTTGATGTAAAATATAGGCCCGTCAGTGAGAAACTGACGAACGAGAGTTTACTTTCAATCTAGTGTTTGTATGAAAACGCGCGTGCTGCACAACTTGCGAAATAAGTCTTGCTTCAACTAAGTAGGAGATGCACTTCTAGTTTTCAGCTTTATCTCATTCACCAAATGGTATGAATGTGTCGCCCTTAGGGCTTACTGCCGTTGGTATCTGGTATGGGCAGTAAGCCCTCCCGTCAAAAAAGGGAGAAGTGAGCGAACTCTCACCCTGGAAAGGAACGGTTTAAGTAAAACTCAAGGACGTGCGTTTTCGAAAATCTGGGTCGTCTTCGCCTTATTTACGACAGCCCTCCTGATAGGACATTTTTACAAATACCCTCTAATTATACTTTGAATAGTTTAAAAGAGAACTTCAAACATTCTCTTTCTGTTGAAGCTAGAATCTTGATAAAGTGCAGGCTATAGTTTATACAGGCTAAAGGCTATAGTCTACACAAGCGGTCACTGAAAAACAGGATAATTTTGAAAACAGGAGAGCAACCCAAAGCGGAGTAAATAGTGACGGATATAGTTTGTCCAAAACTCTATCATGCAATGTTCTTTCCCTTGGTGTCGGTAGTAACAACTGCGCTAACATTCCCGTGTTTACTACCCTTCAATGACTATGGCAGCGCTTACATCACAGGGAAAACTGAGTAATCTCTAGATTCCATACAACACAAAACATGTCATCGAAACGTAGCTTATAGACGAAAGAAGTACAAAATTGGACTTTAAGAGAGCAGATCTACAACAACAATCATTATCTTTTCATTTCACAATGAATACGTAGATAATCACCATGTCATAAAACTCCCCTACACCAAGTTTATGGTTGTGTTGTCTACGCTTACTCGATAACAGCTGGTAATAACTTTGTTACGGTCACGGTAAACCCCTGAAGGAAAATTAAAATTAACCATCTGAAGAAAATAGTCCTTCCGCAGAAAATTCTACAACAAGAATCTTGTTGTGCTCTTGAAAGTCAAAAACTAGATTTTCCTGATACGGTGCCCTATTTCTTAACAAAATCACGCCACTTTATTGTCATTCCGAGTCCTATTATTAGAGGAGCGCGATATCCTCACAAATTTGAGAATGCATATTTGTCAGATTGTTTGTTTACACACATCCCTTTAGAGCTTTAGAGAAGTGGGTAGAAAACAATTAAAATGACTTCTTACCAACAATTATACTACTTCTAACATCTTACATTTCCTACTCGATGTTTGTATGCAAATACTTTCATGAATGAATTATTTCGATGAACTTAATTAAATGAAAGGCGATTATAAAAAAAATTCGAAGGTATCAAAAGAGGTATTTTTATTGCTAGACTGATGCTGTGCATGTCATTTACATTTTAATTGCTCTCTCGCTCTCAATTTTTTCAACAATCACAAAACCGCTATTAAATTCAAATGCTATCAAAAGTTACATACAGCCTTTTTTGTCTCCGCTGCAGAATACATTGAGACAGACTTTATATTAGACCGGCACGCCACACGGTTTACGCGGGAAAAGTGAGCATGAGCTTAAGGGAGAAAATTTGTAAGCAGGTGGAGATGAAAACCCCTATTTACCAAAGACTTTTCTTGTTTTTTAACCAGATAGTTTTTTTCGTGCACTTTACTGTGGGTTACAACTTGCAGCCTTATTAGGTAATTCATAGATCGATATAAGCCCTCCGAATGGAAGGAGCTACCAAGCCATGGCATATACCATGACACTCGAATGACACTGGAAGAGCAATGCTAACGCGAGGCCAAACCTTATAAGTGCCACGGAACGTCACAATGCCAGTCTAATCTACCTATTATCAGATAATTTGGGCAATTCTATTAAAGAAGAACATGTTAAGAGCATTTTTAGGCTTCAAAAATTTTGGATTTTCTTATAAAAAAGGTGTATTCGAAAGTTTTGAGCCTTGGGGACACGAGCAAGCTTTTCTCGCGTTTGTGCAATGCAACATATTCCATCCCACCAACACTAGAAAAAAGTGCATGTCTCACGGTTTCTTTTTTTTTGTCTCATGAGACAAATCACTTGTTCGCTCCCGTCTCATGTATGGATGTCAATGCTGGACATTGACCAAGAAACAATTCGATTATATTGAGAGTCAATATATCAAATTCTTACGTTACCTAGTCAGAGGAGGTAATCAACGCAAACCTGAACTGACTGAATATACAACAAATGATGGAAAAAAAGGAACATTCAAAAAACTACTCTACTCAAATGAGCAAATCAAAAACCTTATCGACCGGCCTTTGCTTTCTAAGTAACTTCAAAATCAGCAATACAACTGGATTGCACACTGCACCCGAGCTTCAAACGAATGCTACTAAAGGGGGGGGGGGGGGAGTTAAGAAAAACACTTTTGAAGTCGTTGCATTGCATCAGTATGGCAACCAAGATTGCGTTGAGTTTGAATAATTTTTGAATCCATAAAAAACTACTTCAATTACTGTTAGCTATCCAGCATCACACTTCAAAACCTATCAACACTTCTTCTTCCGTCATTATGTAATATATGCTGACTAAGGAGAATTAACCCTATTCATACTAGGTTTTTAGGGACGGTTCAAAACAAGGGAGGGGCTTTTCCTTTTCATCATGGTCAAAGTAACCAAAAACCGAAAATTTCTTATGCTCTTATGAATAGCTATTACAAAAGCTTTAGAAAAAAGTTCCCTGAATCTAAAATGTTTATTTTGTCCTAAATATTCAATAAATTACATAAAAAATAATCTTGTATTGGAAAAGTGTCAATTTTTGTGACACCTTACTCACAGAAAAGTCATCATGCTTAAGGTGTAAAAATTTTTATGTGTCAAAATTTATTTTATTTTAAAGCTGAATAAAAGTTAGGAATTTACAGAAAATTTCATGCCAAAAGATTTATTATTTCAGGAGCTATTTTTAGTTTGACCCCCGAACAGAAAAAGCCCCCTCCCTAACGAATAGAGTTAATATAGAGATTTTTCCAAATTAGTGGGAGGTGGAGAAAGTCATTTTTTCTTTCGTTGTGTTGTGTTAGCAAATTGTGAAAGATACGTTGACAATTGATGGACTTAATAAGCATAAACCTAATCCTCGTCACCAAAAACGCCTTTTTTCAATTTGAGTAAACGAGTGATAAAATCTTTAGGTAATAAAAAAGAGAACCATTACATCAAAATTGTTAGTATATATTTCCGCCATTTGCCGAAGCAAAATATTTGACGTGAAGTTCAAGTGAGGTTTATATGACCTCGACATCTTTGTTTGAAACGACTTTTCTGATGGTCACTTTTTTTAAAAAGGGTTCAATATCCATTCTAACGATTAACCATTCGATGAATTTCTGACATATGCTAAGGATACTGACAGGCAAAGACAAAACTACTAGCCAAGGATGCTCTTCTAGAAGCCCTTCAAGACCATTGGAACTTAGATTCATGACAATCTCTCTTTCAATATTGATTCCATCCACTTTGATTATGCGTTCTGTTTCGATCTCACCATTCCGACACATTTCAGGTAACTCGTCCAAAAGATTTTGAACATGTCGTTGATATGATTTTTCTGTTTCCTCATCATCAAAATGAATATCAAATTCTATCTTCCGAATATTCTGCTCATTTTCAATATTGTTAATCGAAACTTCATCAATCTGGCTCAAATCAATCCAATGTTTATATTTGAAAGTCTTATTTTCTCTCCAAATGGTTTTTCTTGTTTTCCAAAATTTCCAGATCGGTTTTGGTTCTCTCACTTCACAATATGTTACAACTTCAGGCGCTGTTCGTATGTTTTGTTTGATTTTATCTTCCCAAGCAATCCCTCTTTCATGGCTTCCTCCAAAATGTAATCTTAAATCCTTATCACAACATAGCATAATGGCTGCTATAGCTGCATGAAGAAATGACAAAACAGCCCATGTTCCGAAAATAGATTTCATGATCGACGACTTGACAAAAATTGTTCCAATCAAAGATGAGCAAAACTCTAAAACCGAGAGAAAAAGAAGTTTGATATACCTATATGAATCTACTCTATATCTACAACCAGTCAGTAACGCTATAGAGAAATGGTAAGTATTAGCTTAACGGGAAATACTTCCCGAACGGGAAGGTGGAAAATTTCCCGAAACATTTTTCGTTTCCAAATTGTATAAGAAACAAGTTTCCTGTTTGAGAAAATTAGCTTTAAACGCTCCGGAAATGGTTCTGGACAAAAGGAAAATAACTGATCGCCCTTGTTGAATATATAAATAAGGAGAGTAGCCTCTAAAAGCCATAAAATGTGTTAAATCAGAAATTTATTTCTTTTTTGGGCATGACGTTTGGGAACTAAATTTTACAATGGTAGCTCTAGTCGTCTCGATATAATTATATGTTGACTGATCAATTCAAATATACATTGAACTAAATGTCTTTGCAAGCTCCAATCCAGTACGCAAGGAAACTTCATGTATACTTACGCCATGGCAGGACCTCCAAACGTACAGATTTTAAATCATTTTCATGTCGACAAAAAAATGCAAAAACTCCATCAAATAAATGAAAGATAATATACACTCCAGTGACGAAGCCTGTTTCAGCGGGGTGTCTAAATCCAAAGAAAACGCCCAATGGAATACAAACAACAAAAATCCCATAAACCATTGAATAATACATCCATAAAAAGTCAGACATTTTGTTGTCCCTTTTTTTGTGTGCCTATGTTATACAAGCGATTCCGTATAACAAATTATCTACCATTAAAATGCAATTACAGTAATTCTAATTAACAGAAAAGCGTTGATAAGATTAGAGAAAGTAGGAAATATAACACTCCATATTACTGCTACTGTTTTTTAATAAAACAGGCATGCAAAAGGGACAATAAAAAATGTGCTACTTTTTATTTATATATTATGGTGTTGCTTTTTGTGTTTTGGTTGGCGGTATTGTTTGTGGCGGATGGTTTGGATATGAGCAACACCCCGGTGAAGCAGTTTTTGCCACTGGAGTCTATATTATCTTTCATTTGTATGATGGAGTTTTCGCATCTTTTTGTCGCCACGAAACTGATTTAAAATGCAAACGATTGAAGGTCCTGCAATGGCGTAAGTCTACATAAAATTTCCTGGTTAATCATTTTATTATTATAACGCTACTAAGAGTAAAGGTACCAGATGCAGCTTTAGATTCACTGCATTGTTTGGGCCCGGGGGGGGGCACTCGATCTGAAAACGACCATACGTTCGGCCCAAAATTTGGCTTCTAAAATCGGACCCTTACAGGGGGGGTTTCATGGTTGGCGGAGGAGCGGAATCGGCCCTTTTTTCGGACGGAGTGGCGGAATTTGGCGAAAATTTAGACGGAATTACGGAAATTGGGTTCTCTGACGGAGACGGAAAATTAGACAATTTTAGTGCGGAATAACGGAATTTAGCAAAAAAATTGGCGGAATTTCGGAATTGGTAAAAGATTTTCAAAATTTGCGGAATTTTCGACAAAAATATTGAATTTCAAAGGAATTTTCGGTGACGGAATTTTGGTTCAATTTAAGACGGTGTGACGAAAATTGGAGAAAAAATTGGCGGAATTACGGAATCGGGTACCCCCTGAAACCCCCCCCCCCTTACAGTGCAGTGAATTTCCATGAAAAATCATACCCTTACAGTGCATTTTTCAAAATTTCTCTGCCGTAAGGGCGAAAATTTTTGCAATTTTCCAAGAAAATGTGGAATTTTTCCTCCAAAATTGACCAATTTTGTGCCAATTTTACCAAAAAAATTGGCCTTTTATCACAATTTCTTACCCTTACAGTGCAGTTCAGTGCATTTTTGTAATTTCCTACCCTTACAGTCACTAGCTGAACTATGAAAAACCTACCCTTAAGGGCCGAACGTCTGGTAGGTCATTTACCTTGAGTGCCCCCCCCCCCCCCCGGGTGTCCAAGGACCTTTAGTTCATTTTACACTTTTGAATTGATCATTCAGCAACATTATATCGAAACGGCTAGAGCTACCATAGTGAAATGAATTCCTGTTTTAAACACAATTTATTGCTGCCATTTTGGATGGATGAGACTACCCTCCTTATTTATATATTTAACAAAGGCGATCAGTTATTTGCCTTTTTGTGTCCTGGACCATTTCCGGAGTGTTTAAAGCCAATTTTCTCAAACAGGAAACTTGCTTCTTATCCAATTTGGAAACGAAAGATGTTTCGGGAACTTTCCCACCTTCCTGTTTGGGAAGTATTTCCCGTTAAACTAATACTCACCATTTCCGTATAATATTGCTGACTGGTTGTGGATATAGGGTAGATTCATATAGGTAAATAAACTTCTTTTTCTCGGTTTTAGAGTTTTGTTTTGCTTTGCTTGGAACCCTTTGTATTGAGTCGTCGATTATGAAATCTATTTTCGGAACATGGGCTGTGTTGTCATTCGGTCACACAGTTATTACAGCCATTATGCTATGTTGCAATGACGGTTTAAGATTAACTTTTGGAGAAAGCTATGAAAGAAGGATTGCTTGGGAAAACAAAATTAAACAAAACATACGAACAGCGCCTGAAGTTGTAACATATTGTGAAGTGACAGAACCAAAACCGCTCTGGAAATTTTGGAAAACAAGAGAAGTCATTTGGAGAGAAAATGAGACTTTCAAATATAAACATTGGATTGATTTGAGCCATATTGATAAAGTTTTGTTTAAGAATATTGGAAAGGAGCAGAATTTTCAGAAGATTGAATTCGATATTCAATTTGATGATGAGGAAACAGAAAAATCATATCAACGACATGTTCAAAATCTTTTGGACGAGTTACCTGAAATGTGTCGGAATGGTGTGATCGAAACAAAACGCATAATCAAAGTGGATGGAATCAACATTGACAGAGAGATTGTTATGAATCTAAGTTCCATTGGTTTTCTAGAAAAACAACCTTGGCTATTGTTTTTGTCTTTACCTGTCAGCATCCTAAGTATCTGTCGGAAGATCATCGATTGGTTAATCATTAGAATGAATATTGAACCCTTTTTAAAGAAAGTGACCATCAGAAAAGTCGTTTCAAACAAAGATATCGAGGCCATATAAACCTCACTTGAACTTAACGTCAAGTATTTAGCTTCAGTAAATGACAAAAATATCGACTAACAAATTTGATGTAATTGTTCTCTTCTTTATTACCTGAATATTTTATCACTCCCTTACTTAAAGGTTTTATTTTTACATAAGTGCTCCTGTTTCATATCAGACACATATTCAATATCAGGACTGTGTCTCCCTATTGTTATATCATGCTAATAAAAGCAAAAAATTGTTTTTCTTTTCCTCATTCTAACCAATCTTGCTCCACATCCATGTCAATCCAGTGTTAAAAAGCTTGCGAATTAAAATTGATGAGTAAGCAAACGATATCACTCTTACTTAGAAACACAACCTTTAAGTTAAGAAAATGTGGTTTACGTGATGAGGATTAGCTTTGTGGTCATTAAGTTCATGAATTATTAACGCATCTTTTACAATTTACTAACACAATACAACGAAAGAAAAAATGACTCTTTCCACCTCCCAGAAATTTGGAAAAATTCTCCTTAGTCAGCATAAATTGCATAACGGTGGAAGAGGAAGTGTGGATAGGTTTTGAAGTGTGATGCTGGATAGCTAACAGTAATTGAAATAGTTTTTATGGATTCAAAAATTATTCAAATTCAACGCAATTATGGTTGCCATACTGATTTAGCGCACTCTATGTGGTCTACTTTGAATATCATAAAAACTAATATCTATATAAGATTTTAGCTCTAAGACAATCCAAAAATATATAAACAATGCTTTGATTCTTCAGTTTGATCACTTGAGACTTTTGATTCTGGCATTAGATTTTGAGATGTGGATGTTTTTTTATCGTTTGTGTTGGCGATTTTGTTTCCATTTGTCTTCTAGGTCTAAAAACGTTGTCAAAAGGTTTTACATCACAATTTATTAACAAATATCAAAAGGATTAAAAGTTTTATCATGCCTATAAAAAACGTATTCGGTTATTGATGTCAAACGTCGGTACGTCATCACAAAAGTAGTCAAGAAAAAGTTGAGCGTCAAAGGGGGGGGGGCACTTCTATGGTCCGACCCACGGCATGTGCCGCCCTTATAGGTAGGTTTTTCGAGATCCTCAAAATGCACTATAAGGGTGTACTCTTGATAGATGTACTCATTACTATGGGCCACATAAAGAGAGAGAAAAAAAGATCGTATTAAGATTTCTAATTTAGTTTATTACATTTCCTCCTTTCTCAGAGACTCTTTTTAAGCGATAAGCGCTCAGCTTTAGACTTCACATTGTAATATGGTAGTTTTTTCAGTGCTGATATGAAAACACTGTAGTTTTCTGACCGAGATGAATTTGGATGGTATTTTTCATACTGAAAACGGTTTTCAGGCAATAAAAGAATTGAAAACATGATGTCAGGAAAAAATATCGAGTTTCAACATGTGATTGAGTAAAAAAATGTTTGTGTATGTTATCGCCAAAATATAAGATAGTACGGAACTTTTTCCTCAGTGGGGATGAAAATTCCTATTGAAATCCCAATAGGGATAGAAATTGAGTTGTCCCAAAGATAAAAAATCCAGATGGCTTTGGAGTGTAATTTTTAAACATTGAATTTCGAGTGGGGATAAAATGAAGTTCATTTCCGCCAGTGGGGTTGAATTTTCAGTGTATTTTCCAACCGGGGACGAAATTTTTGGCAAATTTTCCATTGGGATTCTGGCGTCCCACCGGCTCTGTGAGACAAAGGTCTTTATTTCAAAAATTAGTTTTAAGGTTTTATTCAATAGCCCTTTTCAATACTCCTTTGTTGCACAAATGTACGTCTTTAAAAAATGAATGGAAAAACAGAGACAACTAAAAATACAATTCTGTGAGCATACACTTGGAAACCTTTTGCTCACAGTTGCATAGGGTGTCCTGAAAAAAAGTATAGAGTTGTACCACTTCTACAGAAAGAAAGTTCTTGTGTGTCTTTATTCACTAAATTTGCAATGTTTATGAACGTCATATTAATTGTCATGAGACATCTTTAATGGATAACTTTTACAATAACCAATTCTCAATAACTTTAACGTCATTAAAATTGTAGAGAAAGTTAATTCTTTTAATCATAATGACTGTTGTAAATACAATTACTTTGTTGGTATATATTTCTTACATTTTGTTAAACACACGAAACAACCTTCTACTCAGAATCATGTTCGAACTTGATACTTTTTTTCGAGACACCCCGTAGTTTGACTCACTCTAGTTTTCATTTCTTTTATTGCTGAAAATACAGCAGCAAGTCCTAGTACATGAACGGTGATTTAAATAATTCCTATTGAAATTATATTTTAAGATTCTGAATACAGTAAAAATTCTTTTAGCTTTTTCATTTCCATCCTGTAGACTGAATCATATCACCTCTCACGTTCTTTTATAAGATCATTACAAATTTTTTGAAGCCTTCGGATGTTCTTAACTTTTTGAGGTTTAAAACAATATATATTTCATTTTTTATGAAGACAAAAATATATAAGAACATAAAGCTTTAATGGCAAAAAATATTATGAACATTTAGGTTTTCAGGGACACCTGATTTCTTAGGAAATCGAACAAAAATACTCACTAGAATTGTGAAAATAAGAACATTTTTTGACTTACATGTGAAAAAGTTTAGAGCACCCGAGGGCTTCAATGATTTAGGATGTTTTTACAAAAAACATTTGTTTAACGTATGACATGATTCAGTGCAGTAGGAAGCATTTTCATATTGGGGGGCTGGAGTTTAGTGACACCACAAGGGCCAGCCATGGTTTGGCCCGAGGGGGGAAATTGTGAAAATTTGAGCTCTAGATTGCTAAAAAATGCACTCAAAACATGCACATAAAAGACAAATTAAAAAAGAAAAAATTTGCATTTTGCAAAATAACTATTTTTGAAAAAATTATAGGGGGGCATAGCCCCCTTTGCCCCCCCCCCCAGTTGCTACGGCACTGCATGATTTATACTGCCTCACACGGATTGAAAAAAAAAAGAGTCAGCATAAATTGTGATCTTTTTGCATTTCATAAAAAGAAATGTCTATATACACCATTTTGGTTTCAAGGAAATCTTAAAATATTTCAATGATGTTTTTAGGGTTGGTGTAATTTAAGATGCACGATCTAACGATTTACGATTCACGATGCGCGATCCATGCATACAGTATGCTGATTATTCCTAATAATTATCATAAAACTTAAATTATATAACATAACTCTAAAACAATGGCATAATCTTTTCTCACTTTTGTTTACCACGGTAAATTTGTGCAACAAAAAAGAAATGAGTAGGTAATGGAACTACGAATAATTACGACCGTAAAATTATGAAAAAAACTAACTTACATAATCATACTGTTGATAATGGAAGCTACCTTGTAAACATAATCTTACAATAGACGGATAGTGTAAGTAATCAATGCACAAGAAATATTTCTGCTCTCTCTTAATCGAATATAGGAATTTCTTTCTTAAAGCAAATAAAAGAATATATTGGCAAACAATATGTTTTGCGAACCGTAATGTACGAAGCAAAAAACTGGTGCTTTATTATGAGAAAGAATTTTCTTTCGGTAAACAATTCCCCTATTGATTCAAGTTATGAAAGAGAGAGAGAGAGAGAGAGTACAGAAGGTGAATGCACGTGGTTTTCACTTTCTTTTAATCTATGACTGATTTTTAAATATAATTTGTATAATCTTACATAAATGATGTTTTCAAAAATAATTGAGTTTCAGCGAATGAAAGTTTGTAAATTGCCTAAATATTTAATCATAATTTGCATAATTACGCATGAATTAACATATTTTATGCACGGATCGCGAATCGTGCATCGTAAATCGTTAGATCGTGCATCTTAAATTACACCAACCCATGTTTTTATACATACATAAAAAGGAGAAAATGGAAGTGAGAAAATTTCTAATTACATATTATATAATTACTTTTTCGTTGTTGGCGGGTGTTTTTTTTGGTAGTGGATTTGCATATGTATTTGGACATAATATGTACACCTCTGAAGGAGGTGTTGCCATTGGAGTGTATATTGTCTTCCAATTATTGGATGGAGCTTTTGCAGCTATTTGTCGTCACTCAAATGGCTTAAAACGTTTGCGTTTAATGGTTCTTCAATGGCGTAAGTAAAGATAAATCTCCCTTATTTGATTAAAAATCTATTCATTTCGCCCTTCGAAGCAGAGGGGGTACGAGATTTTTACGTCGAAATCTCGAATGGGGAGATGTCATCTTCAATTTTGGAATCTTGGCAAAATAGCACATTGAGATCGAAATATCTTGAAGTAACTAAATCTTTTTTATACTGAATTTTGCAAGTCTTTTTTCTTTGTCCTTTCTACATTAGAAGTTTGAATTTAATATAGGCTTTGTATAGTATCATTTGATCTTTTATGTATTCAAAATATCGGCACTTTCTTTTCTCTGATTTAGAATTTTGTTTGGCTTTGCTTGGAATTCTTTTGCTGAAGTCGTTGATCTTGAAATCTATTTTCGGAACATGGGCTGTGTTGTCATTCGGTCACACAGTTATTGCAGCCATTATGCTATATCGTGATGACGATTTAAGATTAAGTTTTGGAGGAAGGTATGGAAGAAGGATTGCTTGGGAAAACAAAATCCAACAAAACATACGAACAGCGCCTGAATTTGTAACATATTGTGAAGTGAGAGAACCAAAACCGATCTGGAAATTTTGGAAAACAAGAAAAGTCATTTGGAGAGAAAATAAGACTTTCAAATATAAACATTGGATTGATTTGAGCCAGATTGATGAAGTTTCGATTGAGAATATTGGAAAGGAGCAGAATATTCAGAAGATTGAATTCGATATTCAATTTGATGATGAGGAAACAGAAAAATCATATCAACAACATGTTCAAAATCTTTTGGACGAGTTACCTGAAATGTGTCGGAATGGTGAGATCAAAACAAGACGCATAATCAAACTGGATGGAATCGACATTGATAGAGAGGTTGTCATGAATTTTAGTTCCACAGAAGAGCATCCTTGGTTAGTGGTTTTGTCTTTGCCTGTCAGCATCCTTAGCATCTGTCGGAAGATCTTCGATTGGTTAACCATTAGAATCGATATTGAACCCTTTTTACAGAAAGTGACCATCAGAAAAGTCGTTTCAAACAAAGATATCGAGGTCATATAAACCTCAGTTAACTTCATATGTTAAGTATTGTTTTGGACAGATCTGCATGTTTAACGTGATGATCCAAAACCAGGCATATAAACTCATTTTTCTGTTCAACTGTAAATACATTCAGCCTTTAAACAATAGAGCTTGTTTCATTAGTATAGGACTTTTAGAAATCAACAGACGAAACCTGGTAGACAATGAAGACTCAGTAGAAAGTTTTATTTAAATTTTTTCTTTGTAATTTTTTGTTTATATTAATGGTAAATGCCCCCTTATCCCCCGGGGGTAATAAATTTTTCTTTAATTCGAACTAATATGTTGTCCTCTCAGCTAGAAATAAGTATTAAATACTTTCTATAATTTGATTCTTTCTCTAATTAAATTATCATATTTGACTGCAATCTCAGAGTCTTCTTGGTACTCCTCCGGTAAGCTTTTTCGGAAATCATCAATTAATTGTTGGCTCGTTCAAAAATATAGTGTCTCTATTTGCTCTTCAAAATCAATTTTAAAGTTTGTAATTACTCGCCATGTTTTCTTGTAACCTTCAATAGAGCTTTGATCAGTCAAATCAATACAATTTTCGTAGTCTGGAAGTACCTTAAGGGAACAAAATTTGGCGGATTTGGCGGATTTGGTCAAAATCAAGTTCCCACCAAATTTATTTTTTCCCGCCATCCGCCAAATTAAAATTACTGCATTTATTCCCCCAAATGTGTGCTATTTCAGGGATTTTCTTACTTGATTGAAGTTTTTGGACAAAAATATCCTTTATCCAGCCAAATTTAATTTTTCAAGCCATCCGCCAAAATTAATTCCCTCTGAAAACAACCTGTTCTCACAGAACCGGTAGGATTGGGGATAAAGATAAAGGACTGAAGGCCGATGGGGATTGATATTACCTTGTTTCTAATCGCCGGGGATTTGAATTCCATTGTTTTAAGAAAGAAAATTCATTTGGGATGGGGAAAATATCCAAAAGTAAATCTTAAACCGTCATCGCAATATAGCATAATGGTTGCGTGGCCGAATGACAACACGGCCCACATTCCGAAAATAGATTTCATGATCGACGACTTGACAAAAATTGTTCCAATCAAAAGATGTGCAAAACTCTAAAACCGAGAGAAAAAGAAGTTTATTTACCTATATGAATCTACTCTATATCCACAACCAGTCAGTAACGCTATAGAGAAATGGTAAGTATTAGCTTATCGGGAAATACTTCCCGAACAGGAAGGTCGAAAACATCTTTCGTTTCCAAATTGGATAAGAAGCAAGTTTCCTGTTTGAGAAAATTGGCTTTAAGCGCTCCGGAAATGGTCCTAGACAAAAAGATAAATAACTGATCGCCCTTGTTAAATATATAAATAAGGAGAGTAGCCTCTAAAAGCCATAAAATGTGTTAAATCAGGAATTTATTTCGTTTTCGAGCATGACGTCTGGGAACTAACTTTTACTATGGAGAATGGCTATGTGGCTGACTATGGTAGCTCTAGCCCTTTCGATATAATTCTGTCTCGATCAATTCAAATGTACATTGAATTAAAGGTCTTTGCAAACTTCAATCCGCAGTCCTCCCAGTAAAATTAAAATGTTTTTATGTGGCTCTAGGTACCAGATTTAGCACATTGTGCACATAGCCCTCTTCCTTAGGACAATGAAAAATAAATATTTTGGGAGCCCGAAAAATGCAGTGAATCTAAAGCTGCATAATGTATAGTCTAGCAAGCTAGACGACTAATTCAGACATATTAGAAATAAAGCAAAAAAGTAAATTTTAGTCGTCTAGAAACCTTTGTGCACTAACTCTTTAACTTTAACAAAAAAAAAGTGTCAATATCGCAATTAAAATTTTTCCCGGCTCAAAAAAAATTCTTGAAAATAAAATGTGTGTGGATTTGTGTGTTAAAAATGTTTCATTTGAGTTGATTTTATTTTGAGAGTTTGTTGTTGCTTAATAAATTGTTTTCTCGCTACGCAAGTTTCTGCGTAGCTAGGCCCGGTATCTATAAGGCTGGAACACCGGATTCTTCCAGTCGTTTATACAAACTAAATCCCGTATCATTATTTTTGTTTACTATTAGTATTACATGCATTATAAACGACTCCAGTCTACATAATGTACATTTACTTTTATAGAGCGTAATGACAATAAAAAAATTACGCCGGGGAACTTTATGTACACTTACGTCATCGTAGAACCTCCAAACGTACGCATTTTAAATCAGTTTCGTGGCGACAAAAAAAGGCAAAAACTCCATCAACTAAATGAAACACAATATACACTCCAGTGATGAAACCTGTTTTAGCGAGTCTGCTAAATCGCGTGCCACGCGTGCCAGCGTGCCATCGGTTTTTAAGCGTGCCAGCGTGCCATGCGTGCCATGCGTGCCTTCGTGTCAACTGTCTTGGCGTGCCGGCGTGCCAGCGTGCCAACCGTCTACGCGTGCCAATGTGCTAGCGTGCCAATGTGTCTTGGCGTGCCAGCGTGCCTACGTGCCATCCAAATTCCGGCGTGCCATCCAAATTTTGGCGTGCCATCCAAATTTTGGCGTGCCATCCAAATTTTGGCGTGCCAACCAAGTTTTGGCGTGCCATCCAAGTTTTGGCGTGCCATCCAAATTTTGGCGTGCCAACCAAATTTTGGCGTGCCATCCTTATTCCGGCGTGCCATCCAAGTTTTGGCGTGCCAACCAAATTCCGGCGTGCCATCCAAGTTTTAGCGTGACAACCAAATTTTGCGTACTTTTTTTAAATTTCCAGAGTCTTTATTTTCCATGAAACATTAATTGTTAGGCGATATTTCGGAATATACACTTACTACGGTCTCTTACACGGGTTAAGTAGTAGGCAAGTGAGGGGGAGTAAGAAAAGAAAAAGTCAAGAAAAATGATGACTTCTGAAAATTACTTTAGCCCTCGGACAACCATTTAACTAAGCTCCTTATTTTTGGCTACAGCTCCTGACCACTTGATTTAAAAAGGCAAAAAACGGTAACCATAAACTCATGAGCTTTTTGGCTATTTTGAAGTTTTAGGTTTCCAAAAAAAAAAAATTCCAGAAAAAAACTTTTTCAAAAGGTTTCAGAATGAAAAGCTTTTTCAACTTTTTAGAACAGTAGCGTAGACAGGGGTGAAGAAAGATCTGCGTATGAGAGTAGATTTTAACGACAAAGCACTTACCTATTCGTGACATAAAAACATCAACCGCCCCCCCCAACATGGACCCCCTCAAAAATACCATATGTTTAATTAACTGTGCTATTCATTGTTACTAAAAAAGGTAACACATGGTAACAGGGAGGAACGAGGTGACAGGTGAAGAATGGTGGCTCTGAGGCGTGAAAAATTTAAGAATACACTCTTTTTATTAGCATAACGTTTATAAGCCTACTTAGGTTCAAATTCGGTAAAAAAAAAGCATAACGCTAAGTATCTAAACATATATTATATATAAAGCTGAAAATGAGATTTTGCTTTGTCAAGAAAATGACAGGTAGACTACTGCCTTTCGCGTGGAAGAAACACGTGTATCTCCTTCAAAACTTTTAAAGTTATGTAATGCTCTGTTCATATAAAAATGAAAATAATAAAATAATAATAAAAGTACTACTATTTTCATATCTCTAAAACAGTTCTTTTGGAGCATTTAATGTTTTCATTGCATGACAATCTATATCCATTTGCACCGCCAGCATCCTATTGAGCATGAGAAAACATCTTGTTGTAAATTGGTGTACACACCTCATATTTTGTGATAATGCCATTATTTACATAATTTAAGTGTCATTACATAAAATAACCTTGAAAATGCTTTCCCACTAATTTTGAGGGAGTCCATATTGGGGTCCACAATGGGGTCCATATTACAGGGGTCCAAGTTGTGTCATCTTCTCCCCAAGCTTTACCGAAATTTCGGTAAAAATTCGGACGAGCACGCCGAAATTTGGATGGCACGCCAAAATTCGGATGGCATGCCAAAATTCGGATGGCACGCCGAAATTCGGATGGCACGCCAAAATTCGGATGGCACGCCAAAATTCGGATGGCACGCCAAAATTCGGATGGCACGCCGAAGTTTTAATGGCACGCCAAATTTGGATGGCACGCTGGCACGTTGGCACGCCATGGCACGTTGGCACGCTGGCACGTTGGCACGCCAAGGCACGTTGGCACGCAGGCACGCATGACACGTAGGCACGCTGACACGCATAGCACGCTGGCACGCGATTTAGCAGACTCTGTTTTAGCAGGGTGGCTAAATCCAAAATAAACGCCCAAAGGAATACAAACAACAAAAACCCCATAAAGCAATGAATAATACATTAATACATTACAGACATTTTTTGTCCTTTTTGTGTGCCTATGTTACTTAAGCAATCCGTATAACAAATTATCTACCATTAAAATGCAATTACACACAGTAATTCTAATTAACAGAAACGCGTTGATTAGATTACAGAAAGTAGGAAATATAACACTGCATATTACTACAATTGTATTTTAGTAGACCAGGCACGCAAAAGAGACAATAAAAATGGGAGACTCTTTATGTGGATATTATTATGTTGCTTTTTTTGTTTTGGGTATTCTTATTATGGGTGGCGGATTTTTTGGATATATCAACCACCCCGCTGAAGCAAGTGTTGCTACTGGAGTGTATATTGTCTTCCATTTATTTGATGGAGTTTTTGCAGCTATTTGTCAAAATGATTTCGAATGTAAACGTTTGAAGGTCTTGCAATGGCGTAAGTATACATAAAGTTTTATTGTCATTACGCTCTACAAAAGTAAATGTACCAGATGCAGCTTTATATTCAATGCATTTTTTGGGCTCCCAAAATATTTATTTTTCATTGTCATCAAAAGCTATGTGTGTGATGCCAAGGAACTCAATCTGGTACCCAGAGCAACTTACAAAACTTTTTAATTTTACTGGGAGGACTGGATTGGAGTTTGCAAAGACCTTTAGTTCATTTGAATTGATCGAGACAGAATTATATCGAATTGGCTAGAGCTACCATACTTAAAATTAGTAACTATGGTCATGCCCAAAAAAGAAATAAATTCCTGATTAAACACATTTTATGACCGCCATTTTCGATTTTCCACTACGCATTTATTTCGGGGAAGTAACTGCCAAATCAGTGAAAAAAAAATAGACAAAAAAGGTATTAAGAAGAGTCTACTCTTCTTACTTATTTATTTAACCAGGGCGAACAGTTATTTGCCTTTTCTCCAGGACCATTTCCCGAGTGTTTAAAGCCAATTTTCTCAAACAGGAAACTTGCTTCTTATCCAATTTGGAAACAAAAGATGTTTCGGGATTTTTTCCACCTTCCCGTTCGGGAAGTATTTCCCGTTAAGCTAATACTTACCATTTCTGTATAGTGTTGCTGACTGGTTGTTGATATAGAGCAGATTCATATAGGTAAATAAAACTTCTTTTTCTCCGTTTTAGAGTTTTGTTTTGCTTTGCTTGGAACCCTTTGTGTTGAGTCGTCGATTATGAAATCTATTTTCGGAGCATGGGCAGTGTTGTCATTTAGTCACACAGTTATTGCAGCCATTAGGCTATATTGCGGTGACGGTTTAAACAGTTTAGGATTAACTTTTGGAGGAATCAATGAAACAAGGATTGATTGGGAAAACAAAATCAAACAAAACATACGAAAAGCGCCTGAATTTGTAACATATTGTGAAGTAAGTGAACCAAAACTGATCTGGAAATTTTGGAAAACAAGAAAAGTCATTTGGAGAGAATATAAGACTTTCAAATATAAACATTGGATTGATTTGAGCCAGATTGATGAAGTTTCGATTGAGAATATTGAAAAGGAGCAGAATATTCAGAAGATTGAATTCGATATCCAATTTGATGATGAGGAAACAGAAAAATCATATCAACAACATGTTCAAAATCTTTTGGACGAGTTACCTGAAATGTGTCGGAATTGTGAGATCAAAACAAAAAGCATAATCAAACTGGATGGAATCAACATTGGAATCAACATTGACAGAGAGATTGTTATCAAGCTAAGTTCCAGCGGTCTTGAAAAGTTTCTAGAAGAGTATCCTTGGTTAGTTGTTTTGTTTTTGCCTGTCAGTATCCTTAGCATATGTCGGAAGATCATCGATTGGTTAATCGTTAGAATGGATATTGAACCCTTTTTCCGAAAGGTAACAATCAGAAAAGTTGTTTCAAACAAAGATATTGAAGTCATATAAATCTCACTTGAACTTCACGTCAAGTATTTTGTGGACAGATCTGCATATTTAACGTGATGATCCCGATCCAGACATATAAAATCACTTTTCTGTTCAACTGTAAATAAATTTAGCCTTTAAACACGAGAACTAGTTTCGTTATAGGGGCCGCCCACATAGTACGTATGCACTAAGGGGGAGGGGGGTTCTTCTTAAAAAGTGTATGTTTGTGTACAGGGGAAGGGGAGGGGTCAAAGGGAAATGTACGTACGTAGAGAATTTTTTTTCATAGCCCTTTTTCGCTGTTTTTTGTCGACTTTTACGCTTGTTATACGCATCTAGGAAAGGAAAAAGTTTCTTGATAAGCATTGAGTTTCATGTATGAAATAAAACCCTTTCTCCGAATCAAACGATTTGAATTCGAAATTTTTTTCAACCGAAGGGGGGGTGAATGAAAAAGTACGTACTTAGAAGAGGGGGTATAGCCATTTGTGTACGCTTGCGTACAGGGGGGGGGGAGAGGGTACTCGATTTTCGACATTTCAGTGCGTACGTTATGTGGACGGCCCCATATGACTTTAAAAAAATTGAAAAAAAAAACCTGGTACACAATAAAAACTCAGTAGAAAGTTTTATTTAACTATTTTCTTTGTATTTTTTTTAAATTAATAGTAAATGTCAATTTCCAGTCTCCCCCAGGGAAAGCCACTCGTTGACTTTTTGAAATTTGCGTAAAACGATACCCCGGATGGGACTGAAATTGGGAAATTATCTCTGAATTTTCCAGTCGCCCAAAATTCCCTCAATAAAATACCCTGTTTTTACGATGCTTTAAATATTCTTGATACAACTCTTGTGGATTAAAAAAGGGGCATACTGGTCTTTATATATTGACAAAATTTAATTCTCGTATACAGTCAGCCCTCTCTTATTCGAGCCTCAACAATTATTCGAATTTTTCTATAATTCGAACTAAGTATTGGTCCTCTCAGCTAGAAATAAGTATAAAATACTTTCTATAATTCGAATCTTTCTATTATCTGAAGAAAATTCTCGGGCCCTTGAAGTTCGAATTAGAGAGAGTCATTCGCTCTCTTATTTTTCTAACGTTATCGATTGAAACAACTTATTTAAGAAACATTTTTCAAATGAAATTTTCTATCAAAATATTTTCTTTTGAATAGTTATTCGTTTGGTAAAATACCAACTTCCACAATCCTCATCAAACAATAGCAAACCTTCCAACATAAGTCCTGGAATACCTAAAATCCAGAAAAACATTTCAAAAGATTCCTTTTGTTAAACAAATTACAGTCTTATTTTGTCTGCTGAATGTGATGTTGTATTTGACTGCAATCTCAGAGTCTTCTTGGTACTCCTCTGGCTCCTCTGGCAAGCTCTTTTGGAAATCATCAATAAATTGTTTGCTCGTTCGAAAATAGAGTGTCTCTATTTGCTCTTCAAAATCAATTTTAAAGTCTATAATTACTCGCCATGTCTTCGTGTAACCTTCAATGGAAATTTGATCAATCAAATCAATACAATTTTCGTAGTCGACAAATATTTTAGCATCATTACCAATTACTTCTTTAGATTGCCAAAATTTCCAAATCGATTTTGGTCGAAAAGCTTTACAACGAATTGTGATTTGTGGATCAGTATTTATTTGTTCTTCAATAAATTCTGGTAGAGTTTGTTTTTGAATAAAGAAATTCTCTTTGCCATACCAATATTGTTGGAATACTTTCGTTATTATAAGAACGAATATATAAATTGTTGTGAGCACACTCCATGATATGAAAATAATGCGAATAAGTGATTCTTCTATCAAGATTGCTGCCAAGAGACTTGCAGACAGTTCTAGAAGAAAGAAAAATAAAGAAATAGTCAAATTATTAAGCTCCACGTTATCTTGGTCTGTTTGTTCTGGAAGTGCCTTAAGGGAACAAAATTTGGCGGATTTGGTGGATTTGGCGGATTTGGCGGATTTGGTCAAAATTAAGTTCCCACCAAATTTATTTTTCCGGCCATTCGCCAAATTAAAATTACTGCATTTATTCCCCCAAATGTGTGCTATTTCAGGGAATTTCTTATTTGATTGAAGTTTTTGGACAAAAATATCCTTTATCCAGCCAAATTTAATTTTTCAAGCCATCCGCCAAAATTGATTCCCTCTGAAAACAACCCGTTCTCACAGACCCGGTAGGATTGGGGATAAAGATAAAGGACTGAAGGCCGATGGGGATTGATATAACCTTGTTTCTAATCGCTGGGGATTTGAATTCCATTGTTTTAAGAAAGATTATTCATTTGGGATGGGGAAAATATCCAAAAGTAAATCTTAAACCGTCATCGCAATGTAGCATAATGGTTGCGTGGCCGAATGACAACACAGCCCATGTTCCGAAAATAGATTTCATGATCGACGACTTGACAAAAATAGTTCCAATCAAAAGATGAGCAAAACTCTAAAACCGAGAGATAAAGAAGTTTGATATACCTATATGAATCTACTCTATATCCACAACCAGTCAGTAACGCTATAGAGAAATGGTAAGTATTAGCTTATCGGGAAATACTTCCCGAACAGGAAGGTCGAAAACATCTTTCGTTTCCAAATTGGATAAGAAGCAAGTTTCCTGTTTGAGAAAATTGGCTTTAAGCGCTCCGGAAATGGTCCTAGAGAAAAAGATAAATAACTGATCGCCCTTGTTAAATATATAAATAAGGAGAGTAGCCTCTAAAAGCCATAAAATGTGTTAAATCAGGAATTTATTTCATTTTCGAGCATGACGTCTGGGAACTAACTTTTACTATGGAGAATGGCTATGTGGCTGACTATGGTAGCTCTAGCCCTTTCGATATAATTCTGTCTCGATCAATTCAAATGTACATTGAATTAAAGGTCTTTGCAAACTTCAATCCGCAGTCCTCCCAGTAAAATTAAAATGTTTTTATGTGGCTCTAGGTACCAGATTTAGCACATTGTGCACATAGCCCTCTTCCTTAGGACAATGAAAAATAAATATTTTGGGAGCCCGAAAAATGCAGTGAATCTAAAGCTGCATAATGTATAGTCTAGCAAGCTAGACGACTAATTCAGACATATTAGAAATAAAGCAAAAAAGTAAATTTTAGTCGTCTAGAAACCTTTGTGCACTAACTCTTTAACTTTAACAAAAAAAAAGTGTCAATATCGCAATTAAAATTTTTCCCGGCTCAAAAAAAATTCTTGAAAATAAAATGTGTGTGGATTTGTGTGTTAAAAATGTTTCATTTGAGTTGATTTTATTTTGAGAGTTTGTTGTTGCTTAATAAATTGTTTTCTCGCTACGCAAGTTTCTGCGTAGCTAGGCCCGGTATCTATAAGGCTGGAACACCGGATTCTTCCAGTCGTTTATACAAACTAAATCCCGTATCATTATTTTTGTTTACTATTAGTATTACATGCATTATAAACGACTCCAGTCTACATAATGTACATTTACTTTTATAGAGCGTAATGACAATAAAAAAATTACGCAGGGGAACTTTATGTACACTTACGTCATCGTAGAACCTCCAAACGTACGCATTTTAAATCAGTTTCGTGGCGACAAAAAAAGGCAAAAACTCCATCAACTAAATGAAACACAATATACACTCCAGTGATGAAACCTGTTTTAGCGAGTCTGCTAAATCGCGTGCCACGCGTGCCAGCGTGCCATCGGTTTTTAAGCGTGCCAGCGTGACATGCGTGCCATGCGTGCCTTCGTGCCAACTGTCTTGGCGTGCCGGCGTGCCAGCGTGCCAACCGTCTACGCGTGCCAATTTGCTAGCGTGCCAATGTGTCTTGGTATGCCAGCGTGCCTACGTGCCATCCAAATTCCGGCGTGCCATCCAAATTTTGGCGTGCCATCCAAATTTTGGCGTGCCATCCAAATTTTGGCGTGCCAACCAAGTTTTGGCGTGCCATCCAAGTTTTGGCGTGCCATCCAAATTTTGGCGTGCCAATCAAATTTTGGCGTGCCATCCTTATTCCGGCGTGCCATCCAAGTTTTGGCGTGCCAACCAAATTCCGGCGTGCCATCCAAGTTTTAGCGTGACAACCAAATTTTGCGTACTTTTTTTAAATTTCCAGAGTCTTTATTTTCCATGAAACATTAATTGTTAGGCGATATTTCGGAATATACACTTACTACGGTCTCTTACACGGGTTAAAGTAAGGCAAGTGAGGGGAGTAAGAAAAAGAAAAAGTCAAGAAAAATGATGACTTCTGAAAATTACTTTAGCCCTCGGACAACCATTTAACTAAGCTCCTTATTTTTGGCTACAGCTCCTGACCACTTGATTTAAAAAGGCAAAAACGGTAACCATAAACTCATGAGCTTTTTGGCTATTTTGAAGTTTTAGGTTTCCAAAAAAAAAAAATTCCAGAAAAAAACTTTTTCAAAAGGTTTCAGAATGAAAAGCTTTTTCAACTTTTTAGAACAGTAGCGTAGACAGGGGTGAAGAAAGATCTGCGTATGAGAGTAGATTTTAACGACAAAGCACTTACCTATTCGTGACATAAAAACATCAACCGCCCCCCCCAACATGGACCCCCTCAAAAATACCATATGTTTAATTAACTGTGCTATTCATTGTTACTAAAAAAGGTAACACATGGTAACAGGGAGGAACGAGGTGACAGGTGAAGAATGGTGGCTCTGAGGCGTGAAAAATTTAAGAATACACTCTTTTTATTAGCATAACGTTTATAAGCCTACTTAGGTTCAAATTCGGTAAAAAAAAGCATAACGCTAAGTATCTAAACATATATTATATATAAAGCTGAAAATGAGATTTTGCTTTGTCAAGAAAATGACAGGTAGACTACTGCCTTTCGCGTGGAAGAAACACGTGTATCTCCTTCAAAACTTTTAAAGTTATGTAATGCTCTGTTCATATAAAAATGAAAATAATAAAATAATAATAAAAGTACTACTATTTTCATATCTCTAAAACAGTTCTTTTGGAGCATTTAATGTTTTCATTGCATGACAATCTATATCCATTTGCACCGCCAGCATCCTATTGAGCATGAGAAAACATCTTGTTGTAAATTGGTGTACACACCTCATATTTTGTGATAATGCCATTATTTACATAATTTAAGTGTCATTACATAAAATAACCTTGAAAATGCTTTCCCACTAATTTTGAGGGAGTCCATATTGGGGTCCACTATGGGGTCCATATTAGAGGGGTCCAAGTTGTGTCATCTTCTCCCCAAGCTTTACCGAAATTTCGGTAAAAATTCGGACGAGCACGCCGAAATTTGGATGGCACGCCAAAATTCGGATGGCATGCCAAAATTCGGATGGCACGCCGAAATTCGGATGGCACGCCAAAATTCGGATGGCACGCCAAAATTCGGATGGCACGCCAAAATTCGGATGGCACGCCGAAGTTTTAATGGCACGCCAAATTTGGATGGCACGCTGGCACGTTGGCACGCCATGGCACGTTGGCACGCTGGCACGTTGGCACGCCAAGGCACGTTGGCACGCAGGCACGCATGACACGTAGGCACGCTGACACGCATAGCACGCTGGCACGCGATTTAGCAGACTCTGTTTTAGCAGGGTGGCTAAATCCAAAATAAACGCCCAAAGGAATACAAACAACAAAAACCCCATAAAGCAATGAATAATACATTAATACATTACAGACATTTTTTGTCCTTTTTGTGTGCCTATGTTACTTAAGCAATCCGTATAACAAATTATCTACCATTAAAATGCAATTACACACAGTAATTCTAATTAACAGAAACGCGTTGATTAGATTACAGAAAGTAGGAAATATAACACTGCATATTACTACAATTGTATTTTAGTAGACCAGGCACGCAAAAGAGACAATAAAAATGGGAGACTCTTTATGTGGATATTATTATGCTGCTTTTTTTGTTTTGGGTATTCTTATTATGGGTGGCGGATTTTTTGGATATATCAACCACCCCGCTGAAGCAGGTGTTGCTACTGGAGTTTATATTGTCTTCCATTTATTTGATGGAGTTTTTGCAACTATTTGTCAAAATGATTTCAAATGTAAACGTTTGAAGGTCTTGCAATGGCGTAAGTATACATAAAGTTTTATTGTCATTACGCTCTACAAAAACAAATGTACCAGATGCAGCTTTATATTCAATGCATTTTTTGGGCTCCCAAAATATTTATTTTTCATTGTCATCAAAAGCTATGTGTGTGATGCCAAGGAACTCAATCTGGTACCCAGAGCAACTTACAAAACTTTTTAATTTTACTGGGAGGACTGGATTGGAGTTTGCAAAGACCTTTAGTTCATTTGAATTGATCGAGACAGAATTATATCGAATTGGCTAGAGCTACCATACTTTAAATTAGTAACTATGGTCATGCCCAAAAAAGAAATAAATTCCTGATTAAACACATTTTATGACCGCCATTTTCGATTTTCCACTACGCATTTATTTCGGGGAAGTAACTGCCAAATCAGTGAAAAAAAAATAGACAAAGAAGGTATTAAGAAGAGTCTGCTCTTTTTACTTATTTATTTAACCAGGGCGAACAGTTATTTGCCTTTTCTCCAGGACCATTTCCGGAGTGTTTAAAGCCAATTTTCTCAAACAGGAAACTTGCTTCTTATCCAATTTGGAAACAAAAGATGTTTCGGGATTTTTTCCACCTTCCCGTTCGGGAAGTATTTCCCGTTAAGCTAATACTTACCATTTCTGTATAGTGTTGCTGACTGGTTGTCGATATAGAGCATATTCATATAGGTAAATAAAACTTCTTTTTCTCCGTTTTAGAGTTTTGTTTTGCTTTGCTTGGAACCCTTTGTATTGAGTCGTCGATTATGAAATCTATTTTCGGAGCATGGGCAGTGTTGTCATTTAGTCACACAGTTATTGCAGCCATTAGGCTATATTGCGGTGACGGTTTAAACAGTTTAGGATTAACTTTTGGAGGAATCAATGAAACAAGGATTGATTGGGAAAACAAAATCAAACAAAACATACGAAAAGCGCCTGAATTTGTAACATATTGTGAAGTAAGTGAACCAAAACTGATCTGGAAATTTTGGAAAACAAGAAAAGTCATTTGGAGAGAATATAAGACTTTCAAATATAAACATTGGATTGATTTGAGCCAGATTGATGAAGTTTCGATTGAGAATATTGAAAAGGAGCAGTATATTCAGAAGATTGAATTTGATATTCAGTTTGATGATGAGGAAACAGAAAAATCATATCAACAACATGTTCAAAATCTTTTGGACAAGTTACCTGAAATGTGTCGGAATGGTGAGATCAAAACAAAACGCATGATCGAACTGGACGGAATCAATATTGAAAGAGGGATTGTTATCAAGCTAAGTTCCACCGGTCTTGAAAAGTTTCTAGAAGAGTATCCTTGGTTAGTTGTTTTGTTTTTGCCTGTCGGCATCTTAAGCATATGTCGGAAGATCATCGATTGGTTGATCGTTAGAATGGATATTGAGCCCTTTTTAAAGAAAGTAACAATCAGAAAAGTCGTTTCAAACAAAGATATTGAGGTCATATAAACCTCACTTAACTTCACGTCAAGTATTTTGTGGACAGATCTGCATTTTTAACGTGATGATCCCAAACCAAGCATATATACCCATTTTTCTGTTCAAATGTAAATACATTTAGCCTTTAAACACCAGAGCTCGTTTCATTATAGGACTTTTAAGAAATTAACAAACGAAACCTGGTAGACAATAAAGACTCAGTAGGTTCAAGTTTTATTTAATTTTTTTTCTTTGTAATTTTTTTATATTAATGGTAAATATCCCCCTGGGGGTACCACCTTTGCTCACCGACGGGGATTTCGCCGACGTTCGACAAAGGACCCTACGTGTAACTTGTTTTTTCTCAAAATCTTGCCAAAATTTGTATAAAAGTAAAACGATACCCTGAATGGATTTGAAAATGCGAAATTTTCTCTGAGTTTTTCCAGTTTCCTAAAATTACATCAATGAAGACACCCTACGAGGGACTAATTTTATCATTTTGGTGTGTTTGCGACCCTACAATGGAGGTAAAAAAAGGTTTACTGTACATCCTTGTACCCCATTTGCAAAGTCAGGGGTACTTGGGTACCCTTTTTGCAAAGTGAGAAGTACTTGGGTACCCCAGGGTAAATGGTTAACCCTCCCAATTTTAATTTTTAAATGTTTTACGATGCTTTAATTATTATTGATACAACTCTTGAGGATCAAAAAGGGGCCAACTGGATACTGCTCTTTATGTATTGAGAAATTTAATACTCATATACAGTCAACCCTCAACTATAATTCGAACTAAACTATTTGTCTTCTTAGGTAGAAATAAGTATAAAATAATTTCTGTAATTCGAATCTTTCTCTCATCCGAAGAAAATTCTTAGTAGTTAGAATTTCTATTAGTAGTTCTAATTAGAGAGTCATTTGTACTCTTATTTCTCTAATGATATCGATTGAAACAGCTTGTATTTAAAAGAAACATTTTTCAAACGAAATTTTCCATCATGATATTTTCTTTTGAATAGTGATTCGTTTGGTAAAATAACAACTTCCACATTTCTCATCAAACAATAGCAAACCTTCCAACATAAGTCCTGGAATACCTAAAATCCAGAGAAACATTTCCAAAGATTCATTTTTTAAACAAATTACGGTCTTATTTTGTCTGCTGAAACTGATATCGTATTTGACTGTAATCTCAGAGTCTTCTTGGTACTCCTGCAGTAAGCTCTTTCGGAAATCATCAATGAATTGTTGGCTCGTTCGAAAATATAGTGTCTCTATTTGCTCTTCAAAATCAATTTTAAAGTCTATAATTACTTGCCATGTTTTTTTGTAACCTTCAATAGAGCTTTGATCAGTCAAATCAATACAATTTTCGTAGTCGACAAATATTTTAGCATCGTTACCAATTACTTCTTTAGATTGCCAAAATTTCCAAATCGATTTTGGTCGAAAAGCTTTACAACGAATTGTGATTTGTGGATCAGTATTCATTTGTTCGTCAATAAATTCTGATAGAGTTTGTTTTTGAATAGAGAAGTTCTCTTTGCCATACCAATATTGGTGGAATACTTTCGTTATTATGAGAACGAATATATAAATTGTTGTGAACACACTCCATGATATGAAAATAATGCGAATAAGTGATTCTTCTATCAAGATTGCTGCCAAGAGACTTGCCGACAGTTCTAGAAGAAAGAGAAATAAGAAATGGTCAAATTATTAAGCTTCATGTTATCACGATCTGTTCGCTCTGAAAGTACCGCGGTAAGAAAATTTTGCGGACTTGGCGGATTTGGTCGCAAAAATGTCCTTCATCCACCAGATTAAATAGACGCAAAAGTTCTTTCAGAAGAGATTTAATTTGGATCTTATTATCGGACTTTTTGATTTTTCTAAAAAAGCGATGCATTGTGGGATTGTTTCGGGTGTATTACAATAGAATTCCCTCGAGGAATTGCTAGTTTTTACAAAAAAGATCTCCTTTTGTTGAAGTTTCAATGCAGATTATACTTTACCTATATTGAGTATAAGGTGGTTGTATTTTTTCTTGTCTGTGTATACTGTTTGAAAGACATATCTTAAACAAAGGTTTAAGCAGAGAAATACCACAAATGTCCCATGTACCATTCCATTTTCTGCTGGGTACCGGTAAAATATATAGATATCAGTTCCCAATAATGACAAGGAGACAAGACAACAGAATGCTAGTACTATTAAGACTGCCCATTCATCGCATCTCATTCTAATATAGCAAAAATAAAAATGAATTAAACACATTACAAAGGAATATTAAATACTAAGAACAATGACCAATATATTTTAATGTGTTGAATTTTCGCTGGAATTAAATTAATATTTCACAGGGACTTACTCTCGGGTACCTAATAGCCAGAAGGGGGGCTGGAATAAGTGGAGGAGGAGGGATTTAGAAAAATTCTCAAAACAAACAAAGCAAGGGGGTTGTAATAAAAATGTCCTGCGGGTGGAAAATTTTTGAAAAATTAATTAGTCGGGGGATGGCTAATAGGTACCCGAGAGTAATCCCCGCTTTAACCCTCGCTAAAATTTATCCCATTTGAGTATAGTGTATGTATCACATTGAGAGTGAGACATCGTATTTAGATTAGATCATTGGGATATAGCCCAATCGACACATAACATTATTTCAGCGTTCATTTAACGTTATTTGGACGTTGTGAACATTAGATAAACGTCGGAAAAACGTTGTGTGGGAGCTGAACCCTGCAGAAGAATCTCTTATGTAGGATTTAAAGCCAATTACTCTCGGGTACCTAATAGCCGCCCCCCCCCCCCCCCCCCCCGCTAATTGAAATTTCCCTTTTTTGTCCCAATTCTGCTGTATTAGCCTCCTTTACAAAAATATTCCACCCAGGACATTTTTATTCCAACCCCCCCCCCCCGCTTATTCCAATCCCCCCGGCTATTAGGTACCCCGCTATAGCGACCGTAGCATGAAGGTAGAGCATCCAGCTACGGTGCGCAAGGTTGTGGGTTCGATCCTTAGCCGGGTCACACCAAAGATTCCCAAAATGGTACTTGATGCCTCTCTGCTTGATGCTCAGTAAGTAAAGAGACGGATCAAGGGTAAGTGGAGAATTCCAGGGAAAGGAGTGGCGCCCTCCCCTACCTTCGGGTAGACAGCCGAACGAAAAGGGAGCCTTCGGGTCGCACTCGACTGCGGTCGCAAACTTACTTACTTATTAGGTACCCGAGAGTAATTACAACATAAGTTGCGAGACCCGTTTGGTTTTCACACCCCTTTCTCACAGACACACTGGGAACCCTTCCAACTGGAAAAATTGTCCAAAATATCGTCCCCAGTTGAAAATCATCCTCCAATTTTTGTCCCCATTGAAAAGAATCATACAAACCAATCCTCACTGCAAATTATTATGCTATTTTTCTCATCCCCACTGAATCTCCTGACTTGAAACAATGGAATTCAAATCCCCAGCCATAAAAAAACATGGGAGTAACAAATCCATCGAGTTTCAGTCTGCTATTTTTACCCCCCCTACCGAATCTGTGAGAAGGGGTGTACGTAGGATTTTGGGATGAGCTGGAGTTTTTACAAGATACTTCACTAATTGGTCATTTAAAGTGATAGAAATGACGCGTTCTTTAGAAAAAGTAATAAGATTCTTTTATCACATCTTAACGACCAACCAAATCAAATAAGAGCTTGTAAAAACTCCAGCTTGTCCCAGGATTTTAAGCCACGTAATTATAACATAAGTTGCGCCGCCCGCGCAGTTTTCATTAAAAAGCTAGATTGGATAATTGAATTTTTTTCTTCATCAATCCTTCAATTTAACTTGATGATATCCCTACCCTGGGTATCCTAGCTTCACTATTTTGCTTGAGAAAGGTTGAATATTATTCTTTAAACTCAATGAACTTAGCCTGGAGTCGTTTGTAATCCATGTATAAAAATACAATAATTGTTACGGGATGATATCAGTTTGTATAAACTACAATTTGTCGCTTGTTTTACTTATGCGTCTAGCGTGCTATGATCTCAATGACCATTGTAACCCTGACCATTGTAGACCTGCTGAACTTTTCCAGAAATACGAAATTTGAAGCACTCACATGAATAAATTTTAGCTCCCTTTTCGATAACAAAGACCAACATTACAATTTTTTCTTGAAAAAATATAATACAAGCTTCGCTCATAACATTTGATTTTACTTCTCTCTCTCTATTCTCGAGAAAAAAACTCTTAATGCTCTGCTGTAACATTATAGTGGCAGTAATTATCAGGATCCAATTTCAACGAAAATGATTCTGCGGTTTACTCACGACGATGTAATGAAAAACAAGAATTTTATACACGATACACATCTCCTTTATCAAAATCATTTCCGGAGATGCGCGCAGTCTGATCTATCACAGGTTCTAGTTTAGAGTTCGGTGAACCAAATTTTCTTTAGATAGCGAATGTTTCTAAAGCAATTTCCAATATTTCTTTATTCGTAGGTTTATGACCATCATGTTCTATTGGCGGAAAAACTCGCAAAATTCGCCAAAATTAATTCTCGCCAAATATAATTTCTAGAAACCACTTTCTTGTGTTTGACCGTATATTTTTTTCTTCATTCGTAGAAATTAATTTTCGCCAAAATTTAATTTTTTTCACATAAGCCTCCATTATTTTGAGATGCCTTGGAGTTTTTACAAGATACTTTACTAATTGGTCATTTAAAGTGATAGAGATGACGCGTTCTTTAGAAAAAGTAATAAGATTCTTTTATTACATCTTAACGACCAACCAAATCAAATAAGAGCTTGTAAAAGTTCCAGCTTCTCCCATTATTTTCCCTAAAATCGCCATTTCTTCTCGATTTTCAGCTAGAAGATTTGAAAAATAACATGTCGCTCGCTAAATTTAGAAATTTTATCAGATCGCCAAAATAAATTCCGCCAAATTTCTTCTCTTAAAGAAGGTATATGGAGTTCGGTGAACCAAATTATCTTTGGATAGCGAATATTATTAAAGCAATTTCCTATATTTTTTCTATTCGTAGGTTTATGACTATCATGTTTTATTTGGAGAAACCTGAAGAAGGTGGAGAAACGGCTTTCCCTGCCGCTGATAACATCACTTATTCAGATGCTGTAAGTTTACTTTTTCCTCGATTAGCTCAAAGTTTTTCATACTTTTTACACCCTTAGCACTTCTCCCATCTTATTTCATTACAATTTTTACAGTGTGCGTCTCACGCGCGTTGTATTTTGCGCAAGGCTTAAAATGGGACAGATTTCGAAAAATAAAGATTTGATAGATTTAGAGATTTGAATTTTTTCTTAAAATGTCACCACTTCTTTCTGAAAGAAAAAGAACACATCGTTGATTTTTCTATTTTTTAAAGAGAAAGAAATATCTTAATGGTCTCTAGTGTTGGAAACTTCATCAACTTATTTTGAATTGACAGGAATTTCGTCGACATGGTTATCCAGCAAAAGATTTATTCAACTTGAACGAACATTGTTACGATTCAAATCTTGTTGTGAAGCCCCAGAAAAGATCAGCTGTAGCCTGGTATAACCATCATGTTGATGCGAACACAGGCTGGTTGGGAGAGATTGATGATTGGTCTTTGCATGGTGGTTGTGAGGTGCGCAAAGGTGAAAAATGGATTGCTAATTTATGGTTAACAGCTCCTTATGCCGGCGAAGAAACGAAATTGAGTATGTATTCGGCAGAATATATGGAAATGATGAGAGATAGAGGTGAAGATCTGTATTAAATGAACTTGACTTATTTTAGTGTAGTTTGATGAACAGGATAATCATATCACTTAAATCCTTATAAATAATAAGTAGAATATATTAGTTTAAAATTCGATAGAAAATAAAAGTTCGGATCGTATCTTAACTTTAAAAAGGCCTTTGGCACCGGAAGCGCAAACACTCCCCTAATGCACCCGACAATTTTTCTTCGAGGAATACACTATAATTCTTTTCATTTCACGATGCCAATGTGATGCATGTGATGTAATAGAGTGATGCCGGCCGGGTGTAGGAAATTTCATAAAATTGGGCTCTTCCAGAAAATGTCCGAACATTGGGGGTGGAGGTAGGCTGCATGCATCCCCAAATTAGTTTTGATATAGGGGATGCGAATCAGGCTCTGATATCGCTTCCGAGAAAATTACCGAATAGCTATGTATTTTGCAGAATTTTGGCGACTTGTATTTTTCAAAAAACTCGATGTGTATTGTTTGAGTTATTTGATGACGTAAATAGAAATTAAATAAAGATTCAAATAAAAAGAACATATGGCTAGAAATCTCTCTTTCTCCTCTATTTCTTTTTGTTTATCGAAATTAATTGAATTAGCAAACAAAACTCTCAAGATAACAAAAGACGACAAACTGTCAATCAAAGTTCTCTATCATTCAACTCTTTTTTTGGTTAGCAGATTTTTTGCTAAGTTCGGAACGGTTTTGTGAGCCTGATTCGCATCCCCTATATCAAAACTTATCAGAGGGGATGTGGGCAGCCTAGGGTGGAGGATATATTGTCCCGGCGTGGGGTAGCGAAAAATCATCAAAATTTGCCTTGTGGGGTAAATTTGCTCTGTCTGGGGGGTCAACTGATGCTTGTCCGGGGGGTAAAACCCGTTTTCTGGGTCACTGGAAATCGTTATATCCTCCACCCACCCCCCATATTCAATTTTTTTCTGGCCATTCATGGTTTAGTAGAATTGAATATTCTAACCTTTAGAAATTTTTAAATACAAAAAGCTTTATGAAATTAATATGACTGAAATTTGTGTAGGTATATTTCTGAATGATGAAGTTCGAATAATGACCTCACTCACTTAACTTACTCTTGAGTAAGTATACTTACTTTTGAGTTTTCAAGACAATTTGAAACCTCATTACACTTTTTTTATAAGAACATCCAAAATTTTTGAAGCCTTCAGATATTCTTAACTTTTCGGGTTCTAAGCCTAAAAATGTTCTTAACATGTTTTTGTCTTCACCATGTTTTAAGTATTTTTTGTCCATTTTCCTGATAAATCAAGTGTTTTCGAGTCCATAAAACCATAAAATGTTTATAATATTTTGGTCATCAAAGCCTTATATTCTTATTATTATTCTTATTTGTTCTTATAAAAAACATGTACTTAAACTTTCACTCATTTTACTCATTTTCTTCCACTTGATTACTTTTTCAACAATCACAAAACCGCTATTAAATTCAAATGCAATCAAAAGTTACAGCCTCTTTTTGTCTCCGACTTTAATTTAAAGGCTCTGAAGTCTTGTTTTTTTTAATGTTTATTTTCGCACACAGTATATTACAACATGTGGTCGTATTTGGTAATTAATTGATCGATATAAGCCCCCCGAATGAAATACTTGAAATACGTGAAGTTAAGTGAGATTTATATGACCTCGATAGCTTTGTTTGAAACGACATTTCTGATGGTAACTTTCTTTAAAAAGGGTTCAATATCCATTCTAGCGATTAACCATTCGATAATTTTCCGACAGATGCTTAGGATGCTTACAGGCACTAACCAAGGATGCTCTTCTATAAGCATTCAAATACCATTAGAACTTAGATTCTTGACAATCTTTCTTTCAATATCGATTCCATCCACTTTAATTTTGCGTTTTGTTTCGATCTCACCATTCCGACACATTTCAGGTAACTCGTCCAAAAGATTTTGAACATGTCGTTGATATGATTTTTCTGTTTCCTTGCCATCAAACTGAATATCAAATTCTATCTTCCGAATATTCTGCTCATTTTCAATATTGTTAATCGGAGCTTCATCAATGTGGCTCAAATCAATCCAAAGTTTGTATTTGAAAGTCTTATTTTCTCTCTAAATGACTTTTCTTGTTTTACAAAATTTCCAGATCGGTTTTGGTTCTCTCACTTCATATTTTGTTATATCTTCCAGGCGATACTCCTATGTTTTGTTTGATTTTATCTTCCCAAGCAATCCCTCTTTTATGGCTTCCTCTAAAATGTAATCTTAAATCCTTATTGCAACATAGCATAATGGCTGCTATAGCTACATGAAGGAATGAGAAAACAGACCATGTTCCAAAAAAAGATTTCATAATCGATGACTTGACACAAATTGTTCCAATCAAAGATGAGCAAAACTCTAAAACCGAGACAAAAAGAAGTTTGATATAGCAAGTCACTGGATTTGGTTGAAGAGAAATGACGAGTTTTGGCAAGAGGGATAAAGAAGAAAGACAGTGAAGTAGGCAACCGATTGCCTTGTGCAAGTTGGACCTACATGAATGGTTTTGTCGTCACCAACAAATCAACCAGCCGTAACCAGTTGGATTGGGACTCACTTCAGTGAGGGGGGCCGGTGCGTTATGGATACCGTCGAGAGGAAGGCCCCGAAACGGAACGCATTCTCTCCTGATGACCCATGAAGACTGGATCCGGTATGCGGAGCAATGTGGCTGGCAATCACTTACCAAGGTAAGCTGTTATTCATTTCTAGGAATCTACTCTATATCCACAACCAGTCAGCAACACTTTACAGAAATGGTAAGTATTAGCTGAACGAAAATTACTTCCTGAACGGGAAGGTTGAAAATTTCCTGAAACATCTTTAGTTTCAAAAGTTGATAAGAAGCAAGTTTCCTGTTTGAGAAAATTGGCTTTAAGCACTCCGGAAATGGTCCTGGAGAAAAGGCAAATAACTGATCGCCCTTGTTAATTAAATAAATAAGGAGGGCAGTCTCTTCTTGATTCTCATTTTTGTCTAATTTTTTTTTTTACTGATTCGGAAAATACTTCCCAAAAATAAATGCGTGGAGGAAAATTGAAAATGGTGGCCGTAAGATGTGTTAAATCAGGAACTTATTTCTTTTTCGGGCATGACCATAGTTACTAATTTTAAGCCGTCTTGATATAATTATCTATTGACTGATCAATTCAAGTCTACATTGCAAACTGCAATCCAGTCCTCCCAGTAAAATTGAAATGTTTTTAATGTGGCTCTGGGGACCAGATTGAGCACATTACGCAAATAGCTTCTTTCCTGAGGACAATGAAAAGACAAGAAGCCGGAGCGGCGTGAAGGTCCAGCTGACGTGGCAATAACCGAATGTCGTTTGTACAGGGTTCCTTAAGTGACGCAAAAAAATTCCTTCCCATCCTCCACCCTGAGCTACTATTCTTTGACACTTTCTGTATATTATTAAGTTTTGAAAGTTTTTGATGCATTTCCCGAAATTTCGAAACTTTTGCCGCTTAGGGGATTCGAACCCACTATATACAAAGCACCTATGATTAGAACGCCAGCGTCTTAACTACTCGGCCATCGAGTCACAACTGCATTGAGGAGTTCAAAGTTACTTATAAACAAGGTATTTACTCCAAACTCTACCCGGGGGCTAAAACCCTAACCAGGGGTTAACTCGCATCCCCAACCCTAGCCATAACCCTACCTGAAACAACCCTTTAATCTAACCGGGAAATTTGACTCTACTACCAATTCAATCCAAAACATAGGTCAAACTTCGCGCGAGTAGGCGGGGCAAAAATTCTAGATCGGCAGTTGGTTTAGCCTGGACTTGTTAATTTATTGCGCGCACAGTCCCCGACAAAGACAAAATCCTTTCGATCAGTTGCTTTTTAAAGGTCCATTCTGCTGCGCGCTGAACCAATTAAACAGGAAAACTTTATGTATACTTACGCCATTGCAGGACCACCGAATGTACGCATTTTAAATAATTTTCATGTCGACAAAAAGATGCGAAAACTCTATCAAATAAATGGAAGACAATATACACTCCGGTGTCGAAACTTGTTTCAGTGGGGTGGCTAAATCTAAAGAAAACGCGCCCAATGGCGGATACAAACAACAAAAACGCCATAAACCATTGAATAATATTATCCATATAAAGTCAGACATTTTTTGTCCCTTTTGCGTGCCTGTTTGTACAGGGTGTCCCTAATTAAAGTATCGAGTTTGAACATGCGATTGAGTAGAAAAGTTTGTGTGTGTTATCGCTAAAATATAAGAACGTTCTCCATCACACAGGCTTATTACAAAAGGTAGTTACAACGTATAAATTAATCGTAATGACAAAGAAAAAAGAGGGAGAGCTCAAAATACAATTTTGTGAACACGCAGATAAAACTTTCTACTCATAGTTGTGTTTCGACTCGATACTTTAATTAGGGACACCCTGTACAAGTATACAAGCAATTATCCGTATAACAAGATATCTACCATTAAAATACAATTACAGTAATTCTAATTGACAGAAAATGCGTTGATAAGATTACAGAAGGTAGGAAATATAACCATGGAGGTACAAAGAAAAACAAGAGAAGAATGGGTGGGTTTAAATCTGTAGGGGAGAATTGATTGACACTCCCTTTGTCGATAACAATTCAGAACATAAACGAAACAAAAACTCAAAATCACTTTTATGCATTCTTTTATGAACATAATCAATCTTCTTCCCTTTGTTATTCGTGCCACTGTTACAAGAGGTAAGTTCGGGAACCTCTTAAGACAAAGAACGTAAGGAGGAGAAGATCCATTAAGTTTTGAAAAGAAATCTTGTAAACGATTTTTCCGATTCATTTTAAATGAGTAAAAAATTGGAAAATGATTTCAATGACGATGATGACAACTACGCAAATGACTGCATTTTTAATGATCCCTTTTGTCAATTGGTGAAATTTTATTGGCCTAGTTTTAGAAATTAGATAGACGAGATCCATTTTTTGGCATCGGTTTAAGAAAATATTTGGACTAAAAAAAGGCCTATAAACTTGGCAATCCTTCATCAAATGACAAGACTTTTCAATTAATGTTTTCTTCAATGTGAGCTTAATTGCTTGATATTTTCCTCCAAAATTCTCCAGCGACTTTTTGTCTAAAAATTGATTCTGAAATCGTGTGTGCTTATAAATAACTTTCTATTTTCTAGCTTCAGAAAATATATTTTCGAAACAAAATTTATAACGGATAACGAAATGGAACATAAACTTGTTTTTTGGGGCTAAGTTTTATTTATAATTCTCGTATATTAGAAGGCTAGTATCTTCAATACTGATGTTAAGAATATTCAGAGCAAACTTGAGTTCTACTAAAGAGTCTTTACTTCATCGGGCGAGCTTAGATTTCTTCTATATATTAATAGCCGTAGTCTGTATGTCAGTTTGTTTTTTGTTGGTTTGTTTTTTGTTTGTTTTTTGTGTGTCACTTTCGTTTTCGCAAGCAATGTTCTTTTAAAAGATGACTTTTGCTTCTTGCTCCACAAATTTGTTTAACGATATTCGCGCCGTTTTATAAAGACTTTGTTTTGATTGATAGATTAGACTTTTTCTTTTTTTTTTCTTTCTTTTCTTTTGTTTTATGTTTTCGAATGTAATTAACGACCTTATTTGATTTGAGACATTCGAATTCTTTTCAAAACAAAAGAAATTTTTTAAACAGAATCTGTTAAAGAAAAGAACAAATATAAAATAAAACTCAAGAATCACATAACAAGTTTGTTAGAACAACAGCAACATAAAAAATACATTCAAAAGGCGGTAAAAACTAGAATTCTTTCTTCGTAAAAACGGACCTTTAAACATGTATGTCGATAATTATTTTGCTGTAAATCTAAGTCATTGTTGAATTTGTAAAATTATTGAAGTTATGACGAAGTTATTTTATAAAAAACAATATAAAATTGCGCTATCACGCCTTTTTGTCTGCGTGTCCTAGCTGCCTTCCGGGGGGACTATGGTTGCGAGCTGACTTTCGGCCCTGCCCCTCGGACCCTTAGCAGAATAAAGAGGAGACGAAACAAGGGAAATTGTGTGAATTTTAATTCACTTTTTGAACTAATTTGACCAAATTTCTATCTTTCTGGGGGCAAAAAGTTGAAATTTTCCTATTTTTCCGATTCTTAATGGGACTGAAGTTTGATTTTCCGATTTTTCAAACTGCCATGTTTCAAAAAGGCACACTTAAGGCCGGCACATACCCATACCCATACACTTCTCTTGCCTAAGTACCCCCCCCATCGGGCTGCCTTTTTTCGACGAATCACGTGTCATGTCTATTATTTCACTCCGCTTATCTTGACATCAAAGTTTTCCTAAACTTAAACATCAAGAACTACGGAAAATATAACGCAAGCGAAGCGAGAAAAAAAATCTAATTGCAGAGCCGTCTTGGACGTCGCCGGTATGGTGTAATTTGGGAATGATGCCCTTTCTGTTTTCTGATCATTTTTGCCACAAAAAATATGGTTAAAAGATACGTCACCCGGGAGGGATAGAGTAAAACTTTGAAGAGAATTCTTCCCTTAAATTTTGATTTCATCGTGTTTAAGCCACCTTCCCAACATCTCAAAGGACTTTAAATGCGTTCAGCAAACAGCTAAACCGGCGTGCGAAGCCGGGTACCGGCTAGTTTTGTTATATTTTTATAAAAGAGATTAAATGACGTTCATGACCGATTACCGACAATTAAACTCCTGTTATGCTTTATATCTTCATGATATTGCAAAAGACAAGTTTGGCATACTATGCGTTTTTTATAAGAAATCTAATATTTTTGAAGCCTTTTGATGGAAAATAGAAAATTCAAAAAGTGGTTGGTCAGCTAGAAAGGGTTTTATATTTCCTACTTTCAGTACTTATATCAATCATATAAGGCTTTTCTTTTCTGTTTATGATTGATATATTACTTGAATTGCATTTTAATAGAACAGGCACGCAAAAGGGACAGTAAAAATGTCCAACTTTTTATCTGTATATTATGGTGTTGCTTTTCTTGTTTTGGTTATTGTTATTGTTAATGGCGGATTTTTTGGATATATTCACAACCCTGCTGAAGCATGTTTCGTCACTGGAGTGTATATTGTGTTCCATTTAGTTGATGGAGTCTTTGCATTTTCTTGTCGCCACGAAACTAATTTAAAATGGGAACGTTTGAAGTTCCTGCAAGGGCGTAAGTATACATAAAGTTTCCCTGTTTAATCTTTTCATTATTATAACGCTCCTAAAAGTAAATGTTACCAGATGCAGCTTTAGATTCACTGCATTTTTTAGGCTCCCAAAATATTTATTGTTCATTGTCCTCAGGAAGAAGGCTATGTGCATGATGCTAAAGACCTTAATCTGGGTTCCAAAGCCGCTTGCAAAACTTCTTAATTTTACTGAGAGGACTGAATTGAAGTTTGCAAGGACCTTTAGTTCATTTTACACTTTTGAATTGATCAGTCAGCAACATTATATCGAATCGGCTAGAGCTACCATAGTGAAATTTAGTTCCCAAAACGTTATATCTGAAAAAAGAAATAAACTCCAGGTCTACTTTAATGGGATGAACTTTCGCAGGGATTAAATTTCGTGGATTTCGCGGATTTGGCTGTCATCCGCAAAAATCCGCGAAATCAAGTCCCAATGGAAATTTAGAAGGGCCTCATCTGCGAAATATTTCTAAGCAAACCTCAAGATATGTCAAATAAATACTTTTTGAATGGTTACTTGCATCAAAGAGGCGCAACTGATGTTTATTTTAACAACCTACATGTATGATTTGACAATTAAAGTCACAAAATCGTGAAAATATTGACACACAATAGTGCCACCCACGAAATTAAGTCCCTACAAGATTTTTGATTTTTGCAAATAGGCCCAACCGCGAAATTCAATCCCCACAAAAGTTTATCCCATTAAAGTAACAAATTTTATTTCGATTTTTGACCACGCATTCATCTCTGGGAAGTATCTGCCGAATCAGTGAAAAAAATAGACAAAAATGGTATTGAGAAGAAAATACTCTCCTTATTCATATATTCAACAAAGACGATGAGTTATTTGCCTTATCTTTAGTACCATTTCCGGAGTGCTTAAATCCAATTATCTCAAACAAGAATCTTGTTTCTTATCCAATTTGGAAACTAAAGATGTTTTCGGAAAATTTCCAGTTTCTTGTTCGGGAAATATTTCCCGTTAAGCTAATACTTACTATTTCCGTATAATGTTGCTGACTGGTTGTGGATATAGGGCAGATTCATATAGGTATAATATAAAACTTCTTTTCTCTCTGTTTTAGAGTTTTATTTGGCTTTGCTTGGAACCCTTTGTATTGACTCGTCCATTATAAAATCTATTTTCGGAGCATGGGCTGTGTTGTCATTCGGTCACACAGTTATTGCAGCCATTATGCTATATCGTGATGACAGTTTAAGATTAACTTTTGGAGGAAGCTATGAAAGAAAGATTGCTTGGGAAGACAAAATCAAACAAAATATACGAGCAGCGCCTGAAGTTATAACAAATTGTGAAGTGAGAGAACCAAAACCGATCTGGAAATTTTGTAAAACAAGAAAAATTATTTGGAGAGAAAATAAGACTTACAAATATAAACATTGGATTGATTTGAGCCTGGTTGTTTTGTTTAAGAATATTGAAAAGGAGCAGAATATTCAAAAGATTGAATTAGATATTCAATTTGATGACGAGGAAACAGAAAAATCATATCAACGACATGTTCAAAATCTTTTGGACGAGTTACCTGAAATGTGTCGATATGGTGTGATCGAAACAAAACGCATAATCAAAGTGGATGGAATCAACATTGACAGAAACATTGTCATGAATCTACATTCCCCTGGTCTTGAAGAGCTTCTAGAAAAGCATCCTTGGTTAGTGGTTTTGTCTTTGCCTTTCAGCATCCTAAAAATCATCGAATGGTTAATCGTTAGAATGGATATTGAACCCTTTTTACAGAAAGTGACCATCAGAAAAGTAGTTTCAAACAAAGATATTGAGGTCATATAAACCTTACTTAACTTCACGTCAAGTATTTTGCTTCGACAAATGGTAAAAATATAGAATAGATTAACATATCTTTTTTATTACCTGAATATTATATATCACGTTTTTATAAGCATGATAAATTTTTTTTTATCATTCACTTGCTTACCTATTCTAGAAGAATGTGGTTTATGTGCTCATTAAGTTCATCAATTATTAACGTATATTTCTCAATGAGTGTGATTAATTACGTGCGTCCCGTGCCCTCGTGCCCTCGTGGGTCGTGCCTTCGTGACTCGTGCGTCCCGTGCCCTCGTGCCTTCGTGCCCTCGTGGGTAGTTCGTGGGTCCTGAAAAAAGTTACGTGGGTCCTGAAAAAAATTACGTGGGTCCTGAAAAAAATTACGTGGGTCCTGAAAAAAAATTACGTGGGTCCTAAAAAAAATTACGTGGGTCCTGAAGATTTGATTTTGTGGGTCCAGAAAATGATTTCGTGGGTTCAGTAGTCACGCGTGTCCTTGTAATTGTGCGGAATCTTTTTTGGAGAGTTTGTTGGGATAAATTTGAGAGTTTAATCGGATATTGTTCTCCTTAAAGCTATACTTTGAGACAACATACGATCTCGCCAAAATGAAAACACCATTTTCGAATACAAATTTCCAAAATTAATTGACATTGAATATTAAAAATTTTTATACTAGGGAAACATGGCACTATCAGACTGTCTTTGTGCAAAATTTCAAGTTGTATTCCAGTGTGATGCTTGAGATATGAGAGGATTTCTAATGCCAAACTTCAATTAAATATTGAAAAATCCCTGCCTATTTCAGAAAGTTCTTATAATTAACACTATATCCATCTCTTATTGCCCCGCAGGGGCTTTTGTTGCTTCACGTAGCGGACTTGCTCGCCAGAAAAATATTCATGTTCAGATTCATCTTGTTTCTTCCGATTCTGAGCGGGCCGCCGCGGTTCAAAAATGTTCGCGCGCGATATCTCTTTTGTTGCTACTTGGTACTTTATAAGAATCAAATCAATAACTCTTGATTGAAGGCAATATGCCTTTCGGTAATTAGTTCTTACAAAGTAAACAAAAGATGGCGAAAAAGATGAGCATATTTATTTTTATTATAAGCATCTACTTTATAAGAATCAAATCAATAACTCTTGATTGAAGGCAATATGCCTTTCTGTAATTAGGTCTTACAAACTAAGTAAACAAAGTATGGCGAAAAAGATGAGCATATTTATTTTTATTATAAGTGTCAAATCAATTTCAGAATTTTTGGCGTTTCCACTGTGATAACATGTGAGCAATAACTTCTCTTTTTGAGATGTGAGCGACCGTCTATCGCATGTCATCTCAAAAGTAAAGTTGAAACCAAGCTTTCTTCCTCCGACTTAAATTTTATCGATTAAACGAATTTAAAATCTACATATGCGTTATTTTGCTTACTTAGGGATATTTCGAAAGGAAGCTCTGCAGGGCATTCTTAGCGACAGCTACTTGCTAGTAATAAAAACCTGAATAGTTCGGTTAAATAACCCGAAAATAAATTTTTCTGCATCTGTTGACATAACAGATAAATTTAAGGGCTCTGACCATAGCGAGCCTAATCGTTTGTGTTTACAAGATTTTGTAAAAAGTTTTCGACAAATTTATACAAAGCCCTTCGTGGCATCGAACCATCGACTTTTCGCACCTCAACTTAACCAAATTTTCTATAATAATTCTGGGATGCCAAGTATATGTTTTTCGGACCCACGAACTGTACCCACGAGATTTTCTTTCAGACCCACGAACTACCCACGAGATTTTTTTGGACCCACGAACTACCCACGTAATTTTTTTCGGGACCCACGAACTACCCACGTAATTTTTTTTGGGACCCACGAACTACCCACGTAATTTTTTTCGGGACTCACGTATTTTTTTTTTGAACCCACGTAATTTTTTTTAGGACCCACGTACTTTTTTTTTGGACCCACGTATTTTTTTTCGGAACCCACGTAATTTTTTTCGGGACCCACGAGGGCACGAAGGCACGAGGGCACGGGACGCACGAGGCACGAAGGCACGACCCACGAGGGCACGAGGGCACGGGACGCACGTAATTAATCACACTCTTTCTCAATTTGCTAACACAACAGAATGAAAGAAAAGAATCACTTTCCCCACCTCCAACAAAAATTGATAAAATCTTTAAAAAGTTTTTATCATGCTCATAAAAAACGTATTCATTTATTGATGTCAAACAACGTACGTCATCACAAAAGTATTCCAGTGAAAGTTGAGCGTCCGAGGGGGGGCGGGGCACTTCTATGGTCCGACCCACGGTCTTACGTGTAGGTTTTTCGAGACCCTTAAAATGCACTGTAAGGGTTTTGTTTTTTTGGAATTGAGAAACTGGTGGGGCCTCTTTCCCTCTCCCCTCAAATTCTTTTGTGTTAAGAAAGATAGAAACTCAAAAAACTGATTCAAATAGAAATGACTTTACTAATTAATGTACGTCCATTATTATCCGTCAATCAGTGTCATTACTATGGACCGCATACAGAGTTATAAAAGGATTTTGTATTTACAAGAAAAAGAATATTGTATTAAGAACCTAATTTAGTTTATTACATTTCCTCCTTTCTCAGGAACTTTTTTAAGCGCTCAGCTTTAGACTTCAAATTGTAATATGGTACTTTTTCCAGTGCTTTAATGAGCTCACTGTAGTTTTTTGAGAAAGATGAATTTTGATGGTATTTTTCATACTGAAAACAGTTTTCGGGCAATTATGGACCTCTTCATAAATTACATCATGAGTAACGCTTACCTCGTTTTTAAATGGTAATTCATTTCTCAGAGGATTTCATTAAAACGTTTACTCTACTTATAAAAGTAGCACTTTATGAATTTTTGAGAATGGGTGGTGTAACATAACAGAATAGATAGTTCAAAAATATTTTTCAATCGCTTAAAGATAGGTAGCTTTTTTCTAATGGCCCCCAAAACGGAGGTTTGCAATTTTAGCGATTTCTCGAGATATCTTTAAGATATGAAAACAAAATTTTTACATAGTTTTGAAATGTGATTTACCTTAAAGGAAAAATTTTGGCGGAAAGAAAATTTGGCGGATTTGGCGGATTTGAATGAAATCCGCCAAATTAAGTTCCCACCAAAATTTATTTTTTCCGCCATCCGCCAAATTAAATTCCCGCAAAATTAAACATTTTGAAAATATGATCTCTTTTAAGTTGTTTTTGCTATTTTTTCGCTGTTTTGACGCCATCTTAAGGTTAAATTTTTAAGGGACCGCCAAATTAAATTCCCGCCAAATTTAGTTTTTTCGTCCATCCGCCAAATTAAATTCCCTATAAAAAAACTTTTTTGGCCATCCGCCAAATTAAATTCCCGCCAAAATTTCTTCCTTTAAGGTAGAGGGTTTTGGGCACAAATTAGAGGATTTCATTAAAACGTTTACTCTCCTTATAAAAGTAGCACTTTATGAATTTTTGAGAATGGGGGGTGTAACATAACAGAATAGATAGTTCCGGCTTTTAGCCAATATTAGAATTGAAAGCTACAGCATGGTGTCTGGAAAAAATATCGAGTTTCAACAATTTTCAGGAAGCTTTTGGGATCTTCTACAAATATTATTTTGATGAAAAGTGGGAACATCATAGCAAAATATGTGCAAACGTACTGCATGAATACTTTTTCTGATTCATTTTTCTTCTAAAAACAGAACACTCAAGGGGACAGAGATGGATTTCTATTATGAACAGTTTACAATAGAAAAGACAAAGAAGCAATCCGCTAAGGAATTCTCGTCCTTCATCCAGCTCCGCTATAACATATCCCTGGTTCTAGTTCAAAATATTGTCGAAAGGTTTTACATTACAATTTACAGTATGTGGCCCCCAAAACGGCGATCAAATTTAAAATTTCTCTCGAATCTAGAGGAAAGTTTTACAAAAATTTTTGCTGCATGAAAAACTTTAACATTTCTACTTTATTTCCAAGAAGTTATTTTTCAAAACTTTAAATTTCAAAAATATTTTTCAATCGTTTAAAGGTAGGTAGCTTTTATCTAATGGCCCCCAAAACGGAGGTTTGCAATTTTAGCGATTTCTCGAGATATCTTTAAGATATGAATACAAAATGTTTACATAGTTTTGAAATGTGATTTAGAGGGTTTTGGGCACAAATTAGTTTGATAAAATTTTTACAGTATACCCCTGGTTGTCAAAACGGAGGTTTGGGGCCCCCAAAACGTAGGTGTGGTTAAAATCAAATTATTAAGCCCAGTGGTAATAAGGGGAGAAACTATGAACATATTTTTGTTTTCCCCTAAATTTACGACCCGATAGATGTAAAATTTATGATTTTTATAAAATATTTCAAGAAATTCGATGATGCAAAGTCCAAACTGAAAATTGAGAAATTTTCAAAATTACAATTTTGATTTAACAACGTCTTAATCAAGTTTCTGAAAACCAATCTCTTTTGAAAATAGTTCCATTCATTTATGGAATAAGCTGTGAAAATTTTAGAAAAACAGCTTAACTGATATTTTTCTCCTATATTTTGCAAAAAAATTACAGAATTTGCCGTTTTTGCTGATTTAGCGAAAAATTTTATATGTAATATTGATTTTTTGTTATAAACTATTATTTCAAGCTGATAGGAATGGAATTCCAATAGTTTCTCATATTTAGAATTTTCGGTTTTATCAATGCTGGTTCTAGGACCCCAAAATACTGGTTGACCTTTAAGATGCTATATCTTTTACCCATCCTCTAAAGTCACAGATGTATCTGCATTTTCTGAAAGGCATTAGGTGTAGAAAGTTTCCTATACCCCATTTTCATAACTTATTTTCACTATCCAAGCTAGAGTGAGTTATATGCAATTTTTATCTCATTTTGGTTTTAAAATATTTCCTTTAGACGCAAATATGTTATTTTGAATCTGTCACAAACCATCAAAAACATGCTCATTTTTAAGTATAACCATCATTCTTTCAAAATAAACAAAAATTGTTTAATTCTGATAAATCTACATGTCAAAATTCTCATTTTAATGATGACCTCCGCTTTGGGGGCCGTCTCCGTTTCGGGGGCCATATATTGTATTAACAATTGAAACAAAATGTGCATAAAATTCATTTTGACCCATAAAATGCATTCGTCCGATCCACACGGCATGTTCCGCCCTTAAGGGTAGGTTTTTCGAGAGCCTCAAATGCACTACAAGGGTGTACTCTTGATAGAGTGCACTACAAGGGTCTTCTTTAAATCTTTTAATTTTGATGACGCTCATAATGGTTTTGTGTTAAGACAGATCTAATCTCGAAAATTGTTATTCAAAATGACTAATTAGGGTCATTTATGCATTATCCATTAATCAGTGTCATTACTATGGACCACATACAGAGAGAGTAAAAAAGATCGTATTAAGATTTCTAATTTAGTTTATTACATTTCCTCCTTTCTCAGGGACTCTTTTTAAGCGATAAGCGCTCAGCTTTAGGCTTCACAATGTAATATGGTAGTTTTTCCAGTGCTGATATGAAAACACTGTAGTTTTCTGACCGAGATAAATAGACCTTTTCATAAATTACGTCACGAACATCACTTGCCTCGTATTCAAACAATTACTATGGTGATTATGTCCCTTGAGACATTAAATGATTTTTTTATAAATAAAAAGTAGTTTTAATAAAATCCGCTGGGAGTGAATCACCTTGGCAATAATTTTAAAACGAGGCAAGTGATGTTCGTGATGTAATTTATGAAAAGGCCTATTTTGATGGTATTTTTCATACTAAAAAACGATTTTCAGGCAATAAAAGAATTGAAAACATGGTGTCAGTAAAAAAATATCGAGTTTCAACATGTGATTAAGTAGAAAAGTGTTTGTGTATGTTAATACCGAAATACAGTATAAGAAAGTATTCCATCATGCAGGCTTGTTAACACCCTTGTCTAACAGCCAAGGTGGATCTTTTTCCTCAGTGGTGATGGAAATTCCTATTGAAATCCTAATGAGGATAGAAATTCAATTGTTCCAAAGATAAAAAATCTAGTATGAATGGTTTTGAAGTGCAATTTTTTAACATTGAATTTCAAGTGGGGATGAAATGAAGTTATTTTCCCAGTGGGTTTTAATTTTCAAGGTATTTTCCCACCCAGGGACGAAATTTTTTCCAGTAGGGTTCTGGCGTCCCACCGGCTCTTTGAGACAGAGGTCATTATTGTATTAAAAATGTACGTCTTTAAAAAATGAATGATAAAAAGAGACAACTACTCAAAATACAATTTTGTTAACGAGTGTGATTAATTACGTGCGTCCCGTGCCCTCGTAGGTCATGCCTTCGTGCCTCGTGCGCCCCGTGCCCTCGTGCTTTCGTGCCCTCGTGGGTCCCGAAAAAAATTACGTGGGTCCCGAAAAACAATACGTGGGTCCATAAAAAAAATACGTGGGTCCTAAAAAAAATTACATGGGTTCTAAAAAAAATTACGTGGGTTGAAAAAAAAAATACGTGGGTCCCGAAAAAAATTACGTGGGTAGTTCGTGGGTTCCAAAAAAAATTACGTGGGTAGTTCGTGGGTCCCGAAAAAAATTACGTGAGTAGTTTGTGGGTCCAAAAAAATCTCGTGGGTAGTTTGTGGGTCCGAAAGAAAATCTCGTGGGTACAGTTCGTGGGTCCGAAAAACATATCCTTGGCATCCCAGAAATATTATAGAAAATTTGGTTAAGTTGAGGTGCAAAAAGTCCATGGTTCGATGCCACGAAGGGCTTTGTATAAATTTGTCGAAAACTTTTTACAAAATCTTGTAAACACAAATGATTAAGGTTCACTATGGCCAGAGCCCTTAAATTTATCTGTTATGTCAACAGATTCAGAAAAATTTATTTTCGGGTTATTTAACCGAACTATTCAGGTTTTTATTATAAGTGATGGATATAGTGTTAATTATAAGAACTTTCTGAAATAGGCAGGGATTTTTTAATATTTTAATTGAAGTTTGGCATTAGAAATCCTCTCATATCTCAAGCATCACACTGAAAAATAACTTGAAATTTTGCACAAAGACAGTCTGATAGTGCCATGTTTCCCTAGTATAAAAATTTTTGATATTCAATGTCAATTATTTTTGAAAATTTGTATTCGAAAATGGGCTTTTCATTTTGGCGAGATCATGTGTTGTCTTAAAGTATAGCTTTAAGGAGAACAATATCCGATTAATCTCTCAAATTTATCCCAACAAATTCTCCAAAAAAGATTCCGCACAATTACAAGGACACGCGTGACTACTGAACCCACGAAATCATTTTCTGGACCCACGAAATCATTTTCCGGACCCACAAAATCAAATCTTCAGGACCCACGTAATTTCCTTTAGGACCCACGTAATTTTTTTCAGGACCCATGTAATTTTTTTCAGGACCCACGTAATTTTTTTCAGGACCCACGTAATTTTTTTTAGGACCCACGTAATTTTTTTCAGGACCCACGTAATTTTTTTCAGGACCCACGTAATTTTTTTCAGGACCCACGTAATTTTTTTCAGAACCCACGTAATTTTTTTCAGGACCCACGAACTACCCACGAGAGCACGAAGGTACGAGGGCACGGGACGCACGAGGCACGAACGCACGACCCACGAGGGCACGAGGGCACGGGACGCACGTAATTAATCACACTCTTTGTTAACATACATATTAAAACTTTTTGCTCACAGTTGCACAGGGTGTCCCCAAAAAGAGTATTGAGTCGTACCACTTCTACAGAAAGAAAGTTCTTGTGTGTGTTTCACTAAATTTGCAATGTTTATGAAAGTTTCTCTCTGTGTCATATTAATTGTCACGAGACGCATGAGACATCTTTCATTAATAAAATAACCAATTCTCAATAACTGTAACGTCATTAGAATTGTAAAGAAAGTTAATCCTTTTAATCATAATGAATGTTGTAAAAACAATTACTTTGGCTGCGTTTAGACCAACTGGCATTTGTAATTTGGCATTTGCTCATGAGTGAGTCGATTTTAATAGCTTTTCCATTGTATTTTCTGTCATGGCATTTAAGGAATCGTCTTTTTAGAGTCATTACTGAAAAGGTGATTCCTTCAAGTTCAACTTTGACAGATCAAACAATGAAAAGCATGGAATTTCTCAAAAACTGCAGTCATTAAGAGTGAAACTTTTTGCCGTAGGGCTAGGCTATGGCAAATCTTGCAAATTTTACAATCTATAGAAAGAACTGAATAAAAAACGTGCAAATACTTTAAAAAATCAAAAAAGTCATTTTTTCTCTTTGTTTTGGTTCCTTTGTTTGATTTGAAATGCCAGAAAAGGGGAAATGGCATTTCAAATGCCAACGAAATGCCAACACGCTGGCATCATTAGGCGTTTGACAAACCGAACAATTGCGCGGAACAATAGAATTCAAAAGAATACTGCAAGCAATTACAAATGCCAGGCTGGTCTAAACGCAGCCTTTGTTGGTATCTATTTCTTACATTGTGTTACCGTATTCAACCTAGGCTTTTAGGGGTAGTTCAGAACTAGGGGGGCTTTTCCTGTACAACCCCTTAACTTTTGATCTAGTGGGTCTTTTTGGATGAAATTTGGCACACAGCAAGATCCTTGTCACATACTGTAAGGGCACCCTGTAGTTCGACTCACTATAATTTTCATTTCTTTTATTGCTGAAAACACTTTTTTTTTTTTTATAAGAACCAGTAATTTTTGTTGAGGCTCGGCTGTTCTTATTTTTTTGGCACTTCGAGCCTCAAATTGTTCTTATCCTGTTCTTATTTTTAGGGCAAATTTGGGGGTATTTTTGGGTTTGAGCCCTAATTTCATTAATTTGGCTCTTATTTTACCTAAAACTCAGCAACTCCAGGCTCAGGATTGTTCTTAAATTGTTCTTATTTTTTGGCATTTTTGAGCCTCACTGTTCTTATAAAATTGTTCTTATAAAAAAAAAGTGTATACAGCAGCAAGTCCTAGCGCATGAACGGTGATTTAAATAATTCCTATTGGAATTATATTTTAAGATTCTGAATACAGTAAAAATTCTTTTAGCTTTTTCATTTCCATCCTGTAGGCTGAATCATATCACCTCTCACGTTCTTTTATAAGATCATTACAAATTTTTTAAAACATTCGGATGTTCTTAACTTTTTGAAAATTAAGACAATATATTTTTCATTTTTTACGAGGACAAAATATATAAGAACATGAGGCTTAAATGGCAAAATATTATTTAGAACATTTAGGGTTCCACTGACACCTGATTTCTTAGGAAATCGAACAAAAATACTCCATAGAATAATAATTACAAGAACATTTAAGAACATTTTTAGACTTACATGTGAAAAAGTTTAGAGCACCCGAGAGCTTCAATGATTTAGGATATGCTCTTACAAAAAACGTGTATTTAACGTACGACATTTGGACATATACATGACTGGCACACGACGTTGTTTCAACATTCATCTAACGTTATATGGACGTTATGAACATTAGATAAACGTTGAAACAACGTTGTGTGCCAGCTGGGAAAGTAAAAGAACCTCAAAAGGGCTTAAAAATCTTATTCAAAAATTGTATTTTTAAGTTCTTTTGTTATAGAGAATCAGTTGTAAGTACATATATACGTGAAAAGGAGAAAATGCTTAAAATGGAAGTGGAAGTATTTTTAATGATATATTACATAATTGCTTTTTGTTTGTTGGTGTTTGGTATTATTGTTGATGGATTTGCATTTGGACATTATATGTTCACCTCTAAAGGAGGTTGGGTCACTGGAGTGTATATTGTCTTCCACTTATTTGATGGAGTTTTTGCAGCCATTTGTCGTCGCTCAAAGGGCTTAAAACGTATGCGTTTAATAGTTCTTCAATGGCGTAAGTAAATATAAATCTCCCTTTTTGATTAAAAATCTATTCATTTCCCTTTCCGAAACAGACGGCGTACGAGATTTTTACGTTGAAATCTCGAATGGGGAGATGTCATCCTCAATCTCAGCATCTTGGCAAAATAGCACAAACAGGAGAAAAGATTGAGATCGAAATAACTAAATCTTTTTTATCCTAAATTTTGCAAGGTCTTTTTTGTTTGTCTTTTCTACATTAGAAGATTGAATTTAATATAGTCTTTGGATAGTATCATTTGATCTTTTATGTATTCAAAATATCGGCACTTTCTCTGATTTAGAATTTTGTTTGGCTTTGCTTGGAATTCTTTTGCTGGAGTCGTTAATCATGAAATCTATTTTTGGAACATGGGCTGCGTTGTCATTTGGCCACGCAACCATTATGCTATATCGCGGTGACGATTTAAAATTAACTTTTGGAGGAAGCCATGAAAGATCGTTTGATTGGGAAGACAAAATCAAACAAAAAATACAAACAGCGCCTGAAGTTGTAACATATTGTGAAGTGAGAGAACCAAAACCGATCTGGAAATTTTGGAAAACAAGAAAAGTCATTTGGAGAGAAAATGAGACTTTCAAATATAAACATTGGATTGATTTGAGCCATATTGATAAAGTTTTGTTTAAGAATATTGGAAAGGAGCAGAATATTCAGAAGATTGAATTCGACATTCATTTTGATGATGAGGAAACAGAAAAATCATATCAACAACATGTTCAAAATCTTTTGGACGATTTACCTGAAATGTGTCGGAATGGTGAGATCAAAACAAAACGCATAATCAAAGTGGATGGAATCAACATTGAAAGAGGGATTGTGATGAATCTAAGTTCCATTGGTCTTCTAGAAAAGCAACCTTGGCTAGTGTTTTTGTCTTTACCTGTCGGCATCCTTAACATATGTCAGAAGATCATCGAATGGTTAATCGTTAGAATGGATATTGAACCCTTTTTACAGAAAGTGACCATCAGAAAAGTCGTTTCAAACAAAGATATCGAGGTCATATAAACCTCACTTAACTTCACGTCAATCATTCTTTGGACAGATCAGCACTTTTTACGTGATAATCCCAAACCAAGCATATGAAACCATTTTTCTGTTCAAATGTAAATACATTTAGCCTTTAAACACGAGAGCTCGTTTCATTATAGGACTTTTAAGAAATTAACAAACGAAACCTGGTAGACAATAAAGACTCAGTAGAAAGTTTTATTTAAATATTTTTCATTGTATTTTTTTTATATTAATGGTAAATATCCCCCTGGGGGTGCCACCTTTGCTCACAGACGGGGGTGTCGCCGACGTTCGAAAAAGGACCCTACGTGTAACTTGTTTTTTTCTGAAAGTCTTGCAAAATCTTGCAAAAAACGATACCCCGAATGGGTTTAAAATGCGAAATTTTCTCTGATTTTTTCCAGTCTTCTAAAAATACCTCAATGAAGACACCCTATGAGGGACTAATTTTGGTGTGTTTGCGACCCTACAATGGAAGTAAAAAAAGGTTTACTCTACATCCTTGTACCCGTTTTGCTAAGTGAGGGGTACTTGGGTACCCTTTTTGCAAAGTGAGAAGTACTTGGGTACCCCAGGTTAAATGGTTAACCCTCCCAATTTTAACTTTTAAATGTTTTACGATGCTTTAAATATTCTTGATACAACTCTTGAGGATCAAAAAGGGGCCAACTGGATACTGCTCTTTATGTATTGAGAAATTTAATACTCATATACAGTCAACCCTCAACTATAATTCGAACTAAACTATTTGTCTTCTTAGGTAGAAATAAGTATAAAATAATTTCTGTAATTCGAATCTTTCTCTCATTCGAAGAAAATTCTTAGAATTTCTATTAGTAGTTCTAATTAGAGAGTCATTTGTACTCTTATTTCTCTAATGATATCGATTGAAACAGCTTGTATTTAAAAGAAACATTTTTCAAAAAAATAAATTTGACGTCAATCAGAAAGGTTGTGCTCTTCGTTTTTTCGAAAAAATGGAGAATTTTTAATAAAATTATAAAAAATGGAAAAAACAACCAAATTTCGACAAAAACTGGCATCACCTGACAAGAACCTGACCCTTGATGAAGATGTGATTGACAACAACCGTTGTACGGAGCATAATTGCATTAAAGATAATGAAAAAATGAAGATTCAATGCCATAAATGTCAAAGAATGCTACATTATGCCTGCACTGGACTACCATCATACCAGCTGAATATGTTTTTGAATAAAGGTTACAGAAAATACCAATGCATAACTTGTTGTTCTCTGGCAAAAGACCTCAGCATAAAAATCCATCATCAAGCAGAAAGAATAGAATGCTGTACACACAGCTATAAAAAAATTGACGCATGTGAAACCATAATACACCATAAAAGTGAGAATGAAAAGAGACTTAACACCGTGGTCAAGGACTTACAGGCAAAATGTCAGGAATACCTAAAAGACAAAAATCAAGTAGCTGATCTAATCCAGAGCCAATTTTCCGTCCTGGAAAAGAAGCTACCCACCAAAATTGAAGAGACAGTGAATGCTAAGATTTCGAAAGTTCAAGTGGCTAAAGAACCAAAAAGTTTTGCCGACGCTGCGAAAGTAAATAGTTCGTTGAACCTAAACAACATGAAGCAGTTACTCAGAAGGGAGAAAGTCGAAGAACAAATCAAAGACCAAAGAAAGCTGTCAATAGACGCAAACATCATCATCCACGGGGTGCGTGAAAAAGAAAATGAAGAAGATATCGATTTCGTAAACGAACTTTTGAACGACGTCAACGTAAAAACTCAACCAACCTTCGTCTCTCGAGTTGGAAAACAATCAAATGGTGTGCGTCCAATCAAAGTCGCCTTCAAAGACAGCCATATAAAGTACCGCTTCATGAAGAAGTTGACTGAACTAAGACAGCACGAGAAGTACGTAAAATTGATCATCACCGACGATTTAACGAAAATTGAGAGAGAGCAAATCAAAGAATGGAAAAGAAGAGCAGACGAGATGAATAAAGCCAAGTCGAATGAAGATTTTAATTGGAGGGTGCGGGGAAGTCCTCGTGACAAACTGTACCTAAAAAAGATTTTTTGTACAAGATCGGTTTAGAGGCCCTCGTGTGCCTGGACTGTAATTCTTTAATAAATAAATAAACGAAATTTTCTTTTGAATAGTGATTCGTTTGGTAAAATAACAACTTCCATATTTCTCATCAAACAATAACAAACCTTCCAACATAAGTCCTGGAATACCTAAAATCCAGAAAAACATTTCCAAAGATTCATTTCTTAAACTAATTACAGTCTTATTTTGTCTGCTGAATGTGATATCGTATTTGACTGCAATCGAGTCTTCTTTGTACTCCTCTGGTAAGCTCTTTCGAAAATCATCAATGAATTGTTGGCTCGTTCGAAAATATAGTGTCTCTATTTGTTCTTCAAAATCAATTTCAAAGTCTATAATTACTTGCCATGTTTTTTTGTAACCTTCAATAGAGCTTTGATAAGTCAAATCAATACAATTTTCGTAGTCGACAAATATTTTAGCATCGTTACCAATTACTTCTTTAGATTGCCAAAATTTCCAAATCGATTTTGGTCGAAAAGCTTTACAACGAATTGTGATTTGTGGATCAGTATTTACTTGTTCTTCAATAAATTCTGGTAGACTTTGTTTTTGAATAAAGAAGTTCTCTTTGCCACCATAGCAATATTGGTGGAATACTTTCGTTATTATAAGGAAAAATATATAAATTGTTGTTAACACACTCCATGATATGAAAATAATGCGAATAAGTGATTCTTTTATCAAGATTGCTGCCAAGAGACTTGCCGACAGTTCTAGAAGAAAGAGAAATAAGAAATGGTCAAATTATTAAGCTTCATGTTATCACGATCTGTTCGTTCTGAAAGTACCGCGGTAAGAAAATTTTGCGGACTTGGCGGATTTGGTAACAAAAATGTCCTTCATCCACCAGATTAAATAGACCTTATTGTAGTTTTTGATTTTTTTTTAAACAGCGATGCATTGTGGGATTGTTTCGGGGACATCACAATAGAATCCCCTCGAGGAATTGCTAAGGGATTTAAATTGTAGTTCCCCGAAACAATTCCACAATGCATCGCATTTTTAGAAAAATCAAAAAGTCTGATAATAAGATCCAAATTAAATCCCTTCTGAAAGAACTTTTGCGGCCATCCGTCAAATTAAATTTCTGCCAAAACTTCTTCTCGCTTCTCACTTAGTCACTCGCTGACCACCTTATAAAAACAAGCGGATCATTTTAGTAAGAACCTAAGAACCTAAGAACTAAGAACAAACAACTCAGTCAAAATCTACTAGTTTTTACAAGAAAGAAAAAAATTCTCCTTTTATTGAAGTTTCAATGTAGGTCATACTTTACCTATATTGAGTATAAGGTGGTTGTATTTTTTCTTGTCTGTGTATACTGTTTGAAAGACATATCTTAAACAAAGGTTTAAGCAGAGAAATACCACCAATGTGCCATGTACCATTCCATTTTCTGCTGGGTACCGGTAAAATATATAGATATCAGCTCCCAATAACGACAAGGAGACAACAGAATGCCAGTACTATTAAGACTGCCCATTCATTGGATTCATTGACTGCCCATTCATCGCATCTCATTCTAGTTAGCAAAAATATAAATAAATTCAACTCATTATAAAGGGATACTAAATACAATGATATATCTTAATGTGTTGACTTCTCGCTGGAATTAAATTAATATTTCACAGGGACTTACCCTCGGGTACCTAATAGCCGGGGGGATTGGAATAAGCGGGGGGGGGGAGGGGTTGAAAAAAATCTAAAAACTTAATAAGCAGGGGGCCCGAAGGACTAGATACGGACTCGTGAATGGGAAATGAAACCACTACTTTCCATCCAGATCGCCCGCGCGTAGTTTTTACAAAAACGCCGGATTGAAACTAAAATCTATCGCTAGATTTCAAAAAATATAGTCCTCTTAAACAAAGAAACCACTAGATACAATCTTTCGTCATGATTACAGCGCATTCTATTCGCGTTTTGGATGGGATATAAGTAGGGATATATTTCTCTTGCCTGATAAGGGTTGAGGTTTCGCCTTTAGCCCCTCGGGCTTGAAACTCAATGACCCCGACCATTGTGGCCCACAGATCTGTAAAGCCCGAAGGGCTAGATTTGCGGCCTTTATCGAAAAGTGAAGCAAGTTTTGGTAGGATTTCCTACCAAAGAAATTACGTGACAACAAGCAATTTCACTGGTTTGAGAGATGCGAAATAGCGTTTTCCGCCTAATTTTTTTGATTTCGCGCTCTGAAAACAATTAAAATGCTAGATCCTATCCATCGGCACGAAATTTAAAAAGTCAAATTTTTGCTTCACTTTTTTTTGCCGGAGAAAGCTTAAAGTTGCCTATCTAGCCCTTCGGGCTTTACAGATATCTGTGTCGTGGCCCTGATGAATCTTTCCAGAACAACGAAATTTAAAGCGCTCATATGGATAATTTTTAGCCCCCCCTTCCGATAGACAGATAACCCGTCTTGTATTTATATAATCTGATGACCTGTGAGGCAGATTTCTGCCTAAAAAAATTTACAGTGGGAAATTCGAATTTAGCGATGTCCTCACTTACTAAAATAAAAACCAACCGACATTTATAGACCTGCTGTTTTCCAGAACAACGAAATTTGTAGCGCTCACATGGATAATTTTTAGTCCCCCTTCCGACAACAAACATCACCACAATATTGAAAACATTACAATTCTCTCTTGAAAAAAACACAATACAAGTCTCATAACATTGATTTTACTTAGAGTTCGGTGAACCAAATTTTCTTTAGATAGCGAATGTTTCTAAAGCAATTTCCAATATTTTTTTATTCGTAGGTTTATGACCATCATGTTCTATTGGCGGAAAAAAATCACAAAATTCGCCAAAATGAATTCTCGCCAAATATAATTTCCAGAAACCACTTTCTTGTGTTTGACCGTATAGTTTTTTTCTTCATTCGTCGAAATTAATTCTCGCCAAAATTCAATTTCTTTCACACAAGCCTCCATTATTTTGAGATGCCTTGGAGATTTTACAAGATACTTCACTAATTGGTCATTTAAAGTAATAGAGATGACGCTTTCTTTAGAAAAAGTATTAAGATTATTTTTATTACATCTTAACGACCAACCAAATCAAATAAGAGTTTTTAAAAACTCCAGCTTGTCCCATTATTTTCCCTAAAATCATTTCTTCTCGATTTTCAGCTAAAAGATTTGACAAATAACAGGTCGCTCGCTAAATTTAGAAATTTTGTCGGATCGCAAAAATAAATTCCGCCAAATTTCTTCTCTTAAGAAGTTATATAGAGTTCGGTGAACCAAATTATCTTTAGATAGCGAATATTATTAAAGCAATTTCCAATATTTTTTCTATTCGTAGGTTTATGACTATCATGTTTTATTTGGAGAAACCTGAAGAAGGTGGAGAAACGGCTTTCCCTGCCGCTGATAACATCACTTATTCAGATGCTGTAAGTTTTCTCTTTTCCTCGATTAGCTCAAAGGTTTTCACACTTTTTACACCCTTAGCACTTTCTCCCATTTTATTTCATTACAATTTTTACAGTGCACGTCTCGTGCACGTTCTATTTTGCGCAAGGCTTAAAATGGGACAGATTTCGAAAATTAAAGATTTGATAGATTTAGAGATTTGAATTTTTTCTTAAAATGTCACCACTTCTTTTTGAAAGAAAAGAGCACATTGTTGATTTTGCTAGTTTTTCAAGAGAAAGAAATATCTGAATGCTCTCTAGTGTTGAAAACTTTATCAACTTATCTTGAATTCACAGGAATTCCGTCGACACGGTTATCCAGCAAAAGATTTATTCAACTTGAATGAACATTGTTACGATTCAAATCTTGTTGTGAAGCCCCAAAAAAGATCAGCTGTAGCCTGGTATAACCATCATGTTGATGCGAACACAGGCTGGTTGGGTGAAATTGATGATTGGTCTTTGCATGGTGGTTGTGAAGTGCGCAAAGGTGAAAAATGGATTGCTAATTTATGGTTAACAGCTCCTTATGCTGGCGAAGAAACGAAATTGAGTATGTATTCGGCAGAATATATGGAAATGATGAGAGATAGAGGTGAAGATCTGTATTAAATGAACTAAAATCATTTTAGTGTAAAATTTTTATAAATAATGAGTAGAATATATTAGTTTAAAATTCGATAGGAATAAAAGTTCGGATCATATCTTAAAAAAGGCCCTTGGCACCGAAAGCGCAAACACTCCCCTTCTAATGCACCCAGCAATTTTCCTCGAGGAATACACTATATTTCTTTTCATTTCACGATGCTAATGGAAGTGTGGTGCCGGCCGGGTGTAGGAAGTTTCATAAAATTGGGCTCTTCCAGAAAATGTCTTTACATTGGGGGTAGAGGATATATTGTCCGTGCGGTAGCGAAAAACCATCAAAATTTGCCTTGTGGGGTAAATTTGCTCTGTCTGGGGGGGGGGTCAACTGATGCTTGTCCGGGAGGTAAAACCCGTTGTCCGGGTCACTGGAAATTTATCCTCCACCCCCCCCCTCATATTCACATTTTTTCTGTTCATTCATGGTTTAGTGAATTAAATATTCTAGCCTTTAGAAATTTTTAAATACAACAAACTTTATAAAATTAATATGACTGAAATTTGTGTAGGTATATTTCTGAATGATGAAGTTCGAATGATGACCTCACTCACTTAAGTTACTCAAACTTTTGACTTTTCAAGACCATTTAAAACCTCATTACAGGTTTTTTATAAGAGCATCCAAAATTTTTGAAGCCTTCAGATATTCTTAACTTTTCGGGTTCTAAGCCTAAAAATGTTCTTAACATGTTTTTGTCTTCACCATGTTTCAAGTATTTTTTGTCCATTTTCCTGATAAATCAAGTGTTTTCGAGTCCACAAAGCCATAAAATGTTCTTAATATTTTGGCCATCGAAGCCTTATATTCTTATATAATTTGTTCTTATAAAAAACATTCACACAATTTTTCCCGTTTAATTGTATCAGTTAACACAAATATAAGGAACTGGGAAATCACTTTGTTACATACTACGAATTCGATTTTTGCAATGTTATCAAAAATGATTTAGAAAATACAATTTTATACCACAGTATCTTTTGATTGAATAATTCCTTTTAAAATTTTTTTTCACATTGATAATACTCTAAAATCATAGAATCACTCATTTTCTTTTTGTTAATCTTCCACTTAATTACTTTTTCAACAATCACAAAACCGCTATTAAATTCAAATGTAATCAAAAGTTACAGCGGTCGTGTTCACACTGCAGACCTTCCTTAATTAAATCCATTAACAACAAACAAAGAGATTTATGATAAATGAATACACTGGTTTATCACAGTTCTTTGTAGCTTCACGAAATCTTTTGGTAACAGATAATTGATTTTGCTTAAGCCTTCTGATTGGTCGTTTTTAACTGATAATCTCATGTAAATTTGGATCGCATTGATACCCATACGCCATTCGAATTGATACCCATACCACGCCATTCGAAATTCGTAAACGTATTGATTATAGAGATTGTACTCCATTTTCTTGGCAGTTTTGAGATTAATCGTTCTCACGCATCAACAACACTGATTCATATGACTCAATTTTTACATTTTTTCTGTCTTTTTTTATCTTTTCTGTTTTGCTGAAATATACTTTATTGCACAAAAAGCTCCTTTTGTTCATGTTAATGTATCTTCCTTAATAAAATCTTTTGTTTTAAGGGAAGCCTTAACCCTACCTTTAAGACAATATAGCTTACGACTTTTAATTAAGGAAGATCGATTAAAAGTTACAATACTACGCGTTCGACTCTTTATTAAATACACGCTCTGGTCGTGTTCAGACCAAGGTTTAAAGCAATTAGGTCTACATGTTTCTTTTATATTTCTTTTGTATCTAACGGCACGCTCCTCATTAGTTAATCCAAAGTTTAAAAAGGAATCACCCTCTGGTTTAAAAAAAAAGTTTTTACGATTTCGTTACAGTTTTCTGAATAGATGAAATCAAAATTCGCAAGTGAAAAGCATGCTCTTTTTGTAAATGAAGAAAAAAGAACGTGAAATTTATGACTTAGAGACGCTCGGAGCATCTCTAGCAGTAATGGCTTAAACGAACACGAATTAGTGTTTTTCAGAGGGATTCCCTGAAATCTTTTTTGTTTCAAAGTATCTCAAGAGAGAAGATGACATGATTTCAAGTTAGGAAAGGAGATTCCTCGAGATCGCCAATCGATGATGACAAAAGAAAAGTGATTATAATTGAATTCCCATATCAACAAAGTATTACTTATAAACCTTAAACTTAAACTTTCAGATCTGAACACGACCTCTGTATGTAGTCAACAAAGGATTCTCCTAACTACATTTTAATTAAGGAAGATCTGCAGTGTGAACACGACCAACAGCACCGTTTGCACTATTTCTATTTTTTTGACTGGAAAACTCAGAGAAAATTTTGTAATTTCAAACCCATTCGGGGTATCGCTTTACGCAAATTTTGGCAAGATTTTCAGAAACACTAGTTACACATACGGTCCATTTTTCTACCCTCAGCGGCACTACACAGTCGGGTGTGTATCAAAAAATGCAAAGAATAATATTTAAATAAAGCTTTCTACTGAGTCTTTATTGTCTACATACTAGGTTTCGTTTGTTAATTTTTTAAAGTCCTATAATAAAACTACCTCTCGTGTTTAAAGGCTAAATGTCTTTAAATTTGAACAGAAAAGTGGGTTTAAATGCCTGGATAAGGATCTTCACGTTAAAGATGCAGATCTGTCCACAAGATACTTGATATGAAGTTGAAGTGGGATTTATATAAATTCAATATCTTTGCTTGAAACGACTTTTCTAATAGACGATATCGGCTTAACGAAATTCTCCCCGAATGATTACCCATGATGCATTGCGCAAAAAAATTCAGTAAGTCAATATTGTCAGTGAATTTGTTTGCGCAATGCATCATGGGTAATCATTCGGGGAGAATTCGGAAAGCCGATATCGTCTATTGTTACTTTCTTTAAAAAGGGCTCAGTATCCATTCTAACGATCAACCAATCGATGATCTTTTGACAGATGCTTAGGATGCTGACAGGTACAAACAAAACAATTAACCAAGGTTGCTCTTCTAGAAGCAATCCAATACCATTAGAACTTAGGCTCATGACAATCTCTGTTTCAATATTGATTCGATTCACTTTAATTTTGCGTTTTGTTTCGATCTCACCGTTCCGACACATTTCAGGTAACTCGTCCAAAAGATTTTGAACATGTTGTTGATATGATTTTTTCTGTTTCCTCATAATCAAATTAAATATCGAATTCAGTCTTCTGAGTAATCTGCTCCTTTCCATTATTCTTAACCGGAGCTTCATCAATCTGGCTCAAATCATTACAATGTTTATATTTAAAAGTCTTACTTTCTCTCCAAATGACTTTTCTCGTTTTCCAAAATTTCAAGATCAGTTTTGGTTCTCTCACTTCACAATTTGTTACAACTTCAGGCGCTGCTCCTATGTTTCGTTTGATTTTATCTTCCCAAGTAATCCCTCTCATATGGCTTCCCCCAAAATGTAATCTTAAACCGTCATCGCAATATAGCCTAATGGCTGCTATAGCTGCATGAAGGAATGACAAAACCCATGTTTTGAGAGTAGATTTCATGATGGACGACTTGAAAAAAAATTGTTCCAATCAAAGATGAGCAAAACTCTAAAACCAAGGAAAAAGAATTTTGTTATACCTATGGGAATCTACTCTATATCCACAACTAGTCAGCAACGACTTTGTAATCTTTGGATGTTTTAAATGGTTTTAGATTCTGTAAGGCTGCTTTTTATTAATTTCTATTTTGCCGCCCTGGGTTTGCTAGGAAAGTTTTGGAAACATGGGTTTGTACTTTCATTCTCTAGGGAGACCAAGCTCTATAATTTTAGAACTTTGTATTTTGAGGTAAATTTTTTTTTTTCTAAAATTTTGAGCTTGGATAAACCATTGAATAGTACATGCATTAAAAGTCAGACATATTTTGTCCCTTTTGCGTGCCTGTGCCTGTGTGTACAAGTATACAAGCAATTATCCGTGTAACAAGTTATAAACTTGTTTTGTGAGGCTAAGTTTTATTTAATTCTCGTATATTAGAAGGCTAGTATCTTCAATACTGATGGTAAGAATTTTCAGAGCAAACTTGAGTTCTACTAATGAGTCTTTACTTCATCGGGCGAGCTTAGAATTTCTTTTGTTACATTTTTATAAAAGAGTTCAAATGACGTTCACGACCGATTACCGACAAATTAAACTCCTGTTTTGCTTTATATCTTCATGATATTACACTGCAGAAGACAAGTTTGGCATACTATGCATTTTTTATAAGAAATCTAAAATTTTTGAAGCCTTTTGATGGAAAATAGAAAATTCAAAAAGTGGTTGGTCAGCTAGAAAGGGTTTTATATTTCCTACTTTCAGTACTTATATCAATTATATAAAGCTTTTTTTTTCTTTGATTGCTATATTACTGAAATTGCATCTTAATAGAACAGGCACGCAAAAGGGACAATAAAAATGTCCCTCTTTTTAGTTATATATTATTTTTTTGTTATTTTTGGTTTGGTTGGTGGTGTTGTTTGTGGCGGATTTATTGGATATAAGCGACACCCTGCTGAAGCAGGTTTTGCAACTGGAGTCTATATTGTCTTCCATTTATTTGATGGAGTTTTTGCATCTTTTTGTCGCCGCGAAACTCATTTAAAATGCGTACGTTTGAAGGTCCTGCAATGGCGTAAGTGTACATAAAGTTTCCCTGTTTAATCTGTTTATTGTCACAACGCTACTAAAAGGAAAAGTACCAGATGCAGCTTTAAGCATTTTTTACTCGCAAAATATAATTTATTTTTCATTGTCCTCAGGAAGGAGGTATATACGTGGTGCTAAGGACCTCAATCTGGTTTCCAAAGCCACTCGTAAAACTTCTTAATTTTACTGAGAGGACTGATTTGAAGTTTGTAAGGACCTTTAGTTCATTTTACACTTAAAGTCAGCAACATTATATCGAATCGGCTAGAGCTAACATAGTGAAATTTAGTTCCCAAAACGTCATGCCCGAAATAAATTCTTGGTCTACTTTAATTGGATAAACTTTCGCGGGGATTAAATTTCGTGAATTTCGCGGATTTGGCTGTCATCTGTGAAAATCCGCGAAATTAAGTCCCACTGGAAATTTGGAAGGGCCTCATCCGCAAAATATTTCTAAACAAAATTCAAAATATGTCAAATAAATACTTTTTGAATGTTTACTTGCTTCAAAGAAGCGCAAATAATGTGTATTTCAACAACCAACATGCATGATTTGACAGTTAAAGTCACAAAATCGTGAAAATATTGACACCCAATAGTGCCACCCACGAAATTGAGTCCCTACAAAATTTTTGAATTTTTCAGATAGGCCCAATACCGCGAAATTCAATCTCCACAAAAGCTTATCCCATTAAAGTATAACACACTTTATTTCGATTTTCCACCACGCATTCATCTCTGGGAAGTATCTGCCGAATCAGTGAAAAAATAGACAAAAATGGTATTATGAAGAAAATACTCTCCTTATTCATATATTCAACAAAGACGATGAGTTATTTGCCTTTTCTCCAGTACCATTTCCGGAGTGCTTAAAGCCAATTATCTCAAACAGGAATCTTGTTTCTTATCCAATTTGGAAACTAAAGATGTTTTCGGAAAATTTCCACCTTCTTGTTCGGAAAATATTTCCCGTTAAGCTAATACTTACTATTTCCGTATAATGTTGCTGACTGGTTGTCGATATAGAGCAGATTCATATTGGTATAATAAAACTTATTTTCTCTCGCTTTTAGAGTTTTGTTTGGCTTTGCTTGGAACCCTTTGTATTGAGTCGTCGATTATGAAATCTATTTTCGGAGCATGGGCTGTGTTGTCATTCGGTCACACAGTTATTGCAGCCATTATGCTATATCGTGATGACGGTTTAAGATTAATTTTTGGAGGAAGCCATGAAAGAAAGATTGCTTTGGAAGACAAAATCAAACAAAATATACGAGCAGCGCCTGAAGTTGTAACATATTGTGAAGTGAGAGAACCAAAACCGATCTGGAAATTTTGGAAAACAAGAAAAGTCATTTTGAGAAAAAATAAGACTTACGAATATAAACATTGGATTGATTTGAGCCTGGTTGTTTTGTTTAAGAATATTGAAAAGGAGCAGAATATTCAAAAGATTGATTTTGATATTCGATTTGATGACGAGGAAACAGAAAAATCATATCAACGACATGTTCAGAATCTTTTGGACGAGTTACCTGAAATGTGTCGGAATGGTGAGATCAAAACAAAACGCATAATCAAAGTGGATGGAATCGACATTGAAAAAGAGATTGTCACGAATCTACATTCACCTGGTCTTGAAGAGCTTCTAGAAAAGCATCCTTGGTTAGTGGTTTTGTCTTTGCCTTTCAGCATCCTCAACATCATGGAATGGTTAATCGTTAGACTAGATATTGAACCCTTTTTAAAGAAAGTGACCATCAGAAAAGTCGTTTCAAACAAAGATATTGAGGTCACATAAACCTCACTTAACTTCACGTCAAGTGTTTTGCTTCGACAAATGGCAGAAATATAGAATAGATTAACATATCTTTTTTATTACCTGAATATTATATCACGTTTTTATAAGCATGATAAATTTTTTTTTATCATTCACTCGCTTAGCTATTCTAAAATAATGTGGTTTATGTGCTCATTAAGTTCATCAATTATTAACCTATCTTTCTCAATTTGCTAACACAACAGAATGAAAGAAAAGAATCACTTACCCCACCTCCAACAAAAATTGATAAAATCGTTAAAAAGTTTTTATCATGCTCATAAAAAAACGTATTCATTTAATGATGTCAACCAACGTACGTCATCACAAAAGTATTCCAGTGAAAGTTGAGCGTCCGAGGGGGGCGGGCATTTCTATGGCCTCTTCAGGGGCCTCTTTCCCTCTCTTCTCAAATTCTTTTGTGTTAAGAAAGACAGAAACTCAAAAAACTGATTCAAATAGAAATGACTTTACTAATTAATGTACGTCAATTATCATCCGTCAATCAGTGTCATTACTATGGACCGCATACAGAGTTATAAAAGGATTTTGTATTTACAAGAAAAAGAATATTGTATTAAGAACCTAATTTAGTTTATTACATTTCCTCCTTTCTCAGGAAATTTTTTTAAGCGCTCAGCTTTAGACTTCAAATTGTAATATGGTACTTTTTCCAGTGCTTTAATGAGCTCACTGTAGTTTTTTGAGAAAGATGAATTTTGATGGTATTTTTCATACTGAAAACAGTTTTCGGGCGATTATGGACCTCTTCATAAATTACATCATGAGTAACGCTTACCTCGTTTTTAAATGGTAATTCATTTCTCAGAGGATTTCATTAAAACGTTTACTCTACTTATAAAAGTAGCACTTTATGAATTTTTGAGAATGGGTGGTGTAACATAACAGAATAGATAGTTCAAAAATATTTTTCAATCGCTTAAAGATAGGTAGCTTTTTTCTAATGGCCCCCAAAACGGAGGTTTGCAATTTTAGCGATTTCTCGAGATATCTTTAAGATATGAAAACAAAATTTTTACATAGTTTTGAAATGTGATTTACCTTAAAGGAAGAAATTTTGGCGGAAAGAAAATTTGGCGGATTTGGCGGATTTGAATGAAATCCGCCAAATTAAGATCCCACCAAAATTTATTTTTTCCGCCATCCGCCAAATTAAATTCCCGCAAATTTAAACATTTTGAAAATATGATCTCTTTTAAGTTGTTTTTGCTATTTTTTCGCTGTTTTGACGCCATCTTAAGGTTAAGTTTTTAAGGGACCGCCAAATTAAATTCCCGCCAAATTTAGTTTTTTCGTCCATCCGCCAAATTAAATTCCCTATGAAAAAACTTTTTTGGCCATGCGCCAAATTAAATTCCCGCCAAAATTTCTTCCTTTAAGGTAGAGGGTTTTGGGCACAAATTAGAGGATTTCATTAAAACGTTTACTCTCCTTATAAAAGTAGCACTTTATGAATTTTTGAGAATGGGGGTGTAACATAACAGAATAGATAGTTCCGGCTTTTAGCCAATATTAGAATTGAAAGCTACAGGGTGTCTGGAAAAAATATCGAGTTTCAACAATTTTCAGGAAGCTTTTGGGATCTTCTACAAATATTATTTTGATGAAAAGTGGGAACATCATAGCAAAATATGTGCAAACGTACTGCATGAATACTTTGTCTGATTCATTTTTCTTATAAAAACAGAACACTCAAGGGGACAGAGATGGATTTCTATTATGAACAGTTTACAATAGAAAAGACAAAGAAGCAATCCGCTAAGGAATTCTCGTCCTTCATCCAGCTCCACTATAACATATCCCTGGTTCTAGTTCAAAATATTGTCAAAAGGTTTTACATTACAATTTACAGTATGTGGCCCCCAAAACGGCGATCAAATTTAAAATTTCTCTCGAATCTAGAGGAAAAGACGTTTTACAAAAATTTTTGCTGCATGAAAAACTTTAACATTTCTACTTTATTTCCCAGAAGTTATTTTTCAAAATTTTAAATTTCAAAAATATTTTTCAATCGCTTAAAGGTAGGTAGCTTTTATCTAATGGCCCCCAAAACGGAGGTTTGCAATTTTAGCGATTTCTCGAGATATCTTTAAGATATGAATACAAAATGTTTACATAGTTTTGAAATGTGATTTAGAGGGTTTTGGGCACAAATTAGTTTGATAAAATTTTTACAGTATACCCCTGGTTGTCAAAACGGAGGTTTGGGGCCCCCAAAACGTAGGTGTGGTTAAAATCAAATTATTAAGCCCAGTGGTAATAAGGGGAGAAACTATGAACATATTTTTGTTTTCCCTTAAATTTACGACCCGATGGATGTAAAATTTATGATTTTTATAAAATATTTCAAGAAATTCGATGATGCAAAGTCCAAACTGAAAATTGAGAAATTTTCAAAATTACAATTTTGATTTAACAACGTCTTAATCAAGTTTCTGAAAACCAATCTCTTTTGAAAATAGTTCCATTCATTTATGGAATAAGCTGTGAAAATTTTAGAAAAACAGCTTAACTGATATTTTTCTCCTATATTTTGCAAAAAAATTACAGAATTTGCCGTTTTTGCTGATTCAGCGAAAAATTTTATATGTAATATTGATTTTTTGTTATAAACTATTATTTCAAGCTGATAGGAATGGAATTCCAATAGTTTCTCATATTTAGAATTTTCGGTTTTATCAATGCTGGTTCTAGGACCCCAAAATACTGGTTGACCTTTAAGATGCTATATCTTTTACCCATCCTCTAAAGTCACAGATGTATCTGCATTTTCTGAAAGGCATTAGGTGTAGAAAGTTTCCTATACCCCATTTTCATAACTTATTTTCACTATCCAAGCTACAGTGAGTTATATGCAATTTTTATCTAATTTTGGTTTTAAAATATTTCTTTTAGACGCAAATATGTTGTTTTGAATCTGTCACAAACCATCAAAAACATGCTCATATTTAAGTATAACCATCATTCTTTCAAAATAAACAAAAATTGTTTAATTCTGATAAATCTACATGTCAAAATCCTCATTTTAATGATGACCTCCGCTTTGGGGGCCGTCTCCGTTTCGGGGGCCATATACTGTATTAACAATTGAAACAAAATGTGCATAAAATTCATTTTGACCCATAAAATGCATTTTGACCACATCTTCACCTTAATGAGCCAAACAGTAAGAAAACATCAAGATGATTCAAAAATTTTGTCATGCTTATAAAAACCATATTCATTTATTGATGTCAAACGGCTGTACGTCATCACAAAAGTAGTCAAGTAAATGTCGTAAATGTTGAGCGTCCGAGGGGGGCACTTCTATGGTCCGATCCACACGGCATGTTCCGCCCTTAAGGGTAGGTTTTTCGAGAGCCTCAAATGCACTACAAGGGTGTACTCTTGATAGAGTGCACTACAAGGGTCTTCTTTAAATCTTTTAATTTTTATGACGCTCATAATGGTTTTGTGTTAAGAAAGATCTAATCTCGAAAATTGTTATTCAAAATGACTAATTAGGGTCATTTATGCATTATCCATTAATCAGTGTCATTACTATGGACCACATACAGAGAGAGTAAAAAAAATCGTATTAAGATTTCTAATTTAGTTTATTACATTTCCTCCTTTCTCAGGGACTCTTTTTAAGCGATAAGCGCTCAGCTTTAGGCTTCACATTGTAATATGGTAGTTTTTCCAGTGCTGATATGAAAACACTGTAGTTTTCTGACCGAGATGAATGGTCTATGCACATTTTCATAAATTACGTCACGAACATCACTTGCCTCGTATTCAAACAATTACTATGGTGATTATGTCCCTTGAGACATTAAATGATTTTTTTATAAATAAAAAGTAGTTTTAATAAAATCCGCTGGGAGTCAATCACCTTGGCAATAATTTCAAAACGAGGCAAGTGATGTTCGTGATGTAATTTATGAAAAAGCCTATTTTGATGGTATTTTTCATACTGAAAACGATTTTCAGGCAATAAAAGAATTGAAAACATGGTGTCAGTAAAAAAATATCGAGTTTCAACATGTGATTGAGTAGAAAATTGTTTGTGTATGTTAATACCGAAATATAAGAAAGTATTCCATCATGCAGGCTTGTTAACACCCTTGTCTAACAGCCAAGGTGGATCTTTTTCCTCAGTGGTGATGGAAATTCCTATTGAAATCCTAATGAGGATAGAAATTCAATTGTTCCAAAGATAAAAAATCTAGTATGAATGGTTTTGAAGTGCAATTTTTTAACATTGAATTTCAAGTGGGGATGAAATGAAGTTATTTTCCCAGTGGGTTTTAATTTTCAAGGTATTTTCCCACCCAGGGACAAAATTTTTTCCAGTAGGGTTCTGGCGTCCCACCGGCTCTTTGAGACAGAGGTCGTTATTGTATTAAAAATGTACGTCTTTAAAAAATGAATGATAAAAAGAGACAACTACACAAAATACAATTTTGTTAACGAGTGTGATTAATTACGTGCGTCCCGTGCCCTCGTAGGTCATGCCTTCGTGCCTCGTGCGCCCCGTGCCCTCGTGCTTTCGTGCCCTCGTGGGTCCCGAAAAAAATTACGTGGGTCCCGAAAAACAATACGTGGGTCCAAAAAAAAAATACGTGGGTCCTAAAAAAAATTACGTGGGTTCTAAAAAAAATTACGTGGGTTGAAAAAAAAAATACGTGGGTCCCGAAAAAAATTACGTGGGTAGTTCGTGGGTTCCAAAAAAAATTACGTGGGTAGTTCGTGGGTCCCGAAAAAAATTACGTGAGTAGTTCGTGGGTCCAAAAAAATCTCGTGGGTAGTTTGTGGGTCCGAAAGAAAATCTCGTGGGTACAGTTCGTGGGTCCGAAAAACATATACTTGGCATCCCAGAAGTATTATAGAAAATTTGGTTAAGTTGAGGTGCAAAAAGTCCATGGTTCGATGCCACGAAGGGCTTTGTATAAATTTGTCGAAAACTTTTTACAAAATCTTGTAAACACAAATGATTAAGGTTCACTATGGTCAGAGCCCTTAAATTTATCTGTTATGTCAACAGATTCAGAAAAATTTATTTTCGGGTTATTTAACCGAACTATTCAGGTTTTTATTATAAGTGATGGATATAGTGTTAATTATAAGAACTTTCTGAAATAGGCAGGGATTTTTTAATATTTTAATTGAAGTTTGGCATTAGAAATCCTCTCATATCTCAAGCATCACACTGAAAAATAACTTGAAATTTTGCACAAAGACAGTCTGATAGTGCCATGTTTCCCTAGTATAAAAATTTTTAATATTCAATTCTCTCAAATTTATTCAATGTCAATTATTTTTGAAAATTTGTATTCGAAAATGGGCTTTTCATTTTGGCGAGATCATGTGTTGTCTCAAAGTATAGCTTTAAGGAGAACAATATCCGATTAATCTCTCAAATTTATCCCAACAAATTCTTCAAAGAAGATTCCGCACAATTACAAGGACACGCGTGACTACTGAACCCACGAAATCATTTTCTGGACCCACGAAATCATTTTCCGGACCCACAAAATCAAATCTTCAGGACCCACGTAATTTTTTTTAGGACCCACGTAATTTTTTTCAGGACCCACGTAATTTTTTTCAGGACCCACGTAATTTTTTTCAGGACCCACGTAATTTTTTTCAGAACCCACGTAATTTTTTTCAGGACCCACGAACTACCCACGAGAGCACGAAGGTACGAGGGCACGGGACGCACGAGGCACGAACGCACGACCCGCGAGGGCACGAGGGCACGGGACGCACGTAATTAATCACACTCTTTGTTAACATACATATTAAAACTTTTTGCTCACAGTTGCACAGGGTGTCCCCAAAAAGAGTATTGAGTCGTACCACTTCTACAGAAAGAAAGTTCTTGTGTGTGTTTCACTAAATTTGCAATGTTTATGAAAGTTTCTCTCTGTGTCATATTAATTGTCACGAGACGCATGAGACATCTTTCATTAATAAAATAACCAATTCTCAATAACTGTAACGTCATTAGAATTGTAAAGAAAGTTAATCCTTTTAATCATAATGAATGTTGTAAAAACAATTACTTTGGCTGCGTTTAGACCAACTGGCATTTGTAATTTGGCATTTGCTCATGAGTGAGTCGATTTTAATAGCTTTTCCATTGTATTTTCTGTCATGGCATTTAAGGAATCGTCTTTTTAGAGTCATTACTGAAAAGGTGATTCCTTCAAGTTCAACTTTGACAGATCAAACAATGAAAAGCATGGAATTTCTCAAAAACTGCAGTCATTAAGAGTGAAACTTTTTGCCGTAGGGCTAGGCTATGGCAAATCTTGCAAATTTTACAATCTATAGAAAGAACTGAATAAAAAACGTGCAAATACTTTAAAAAATCAAAAAAGTCATTTTTTCTCTTTGTTTTGGTTCCTTTGTTTGATTTGAAATGCCAGAAAAGGGGAAATGGCATTTCAAATGCCAACGAAATGCAACACGCTGGCATCATTAGGCGTTTGACAAACCGAACAATTGCGCGGAACAATAGAATTCAAAAGAATACTGCAAGCAATTACAAATGCCAGGCTGGTCTAAACGCAGCCTTTGTTGGTATCTATTTCTTACATTGTGCTACCGTATTCAACCTAGGCTTTTAGGGGTGGTTCAGAACTAGGGGGGCTTTTCCTGTACAACCCCTTAACTTTTGATCTAGTGGGTCTTTTTGGATGAAATTTGGCACACAGCAAGATCCTTGTCACATACTGTAAGGGCACCCTGTAGTTCGACTCACTATAATTTTCATTTCTTTTATTGCTGAAAACACTTTTTTTTTTTATAAGAACCAGTAATTTTTGTTGAGGCTCGGCTGTTCTTATTTTTTGGCACTTCGAGCCTCAAATTGTTCTTATCCTGTTCTTATTTTTAGGGCAAATTTGGGGGTATTTTTGGGTTTGAGCCCTAATTTCATTAATTTGGCCCTTATTTTACCTAAAACTCAGCAACTCCAGGCTCAGGATTGTTCTTAAATTGTTCTTATTTTTTGGCATTTTTGAGCCTCATTGTTCTTATAAAATTTTTCTTATAAAAAAAAAGTGTATACAGCAGCAAGTCCTAGCGCATGAACGGTGATTTAAATAATTCCTATTATAATTATATTTTAAGATTCTGAATACAGTAAAAATTCTTTTAGCTTTTTCATTTCCATCCTGTAGGCTGAATCATATCACCTCTCACGTTCTTTTATAAGATCATTACAAATTTTTTAAAACATTCGGATGTTCTTAACTTTTTGAAAATTAAGACAATATATTTTTCATTTTTTACGAGGACAAAATATATAAGAACATGAGGCTTAAATGGCAAAATATTATTTAGAACATTTAGGGTTCCACGGACACCTGATTTCTTAGGAAATCGAACAAAAATACTCCATAGAATAATAATAACAAGAACATTTAAGAACATTTTTAGACTTACATGTGAAAAAGTTTAGAGCACCCGAGAGCTTCAATGATTTAGGATATGCTCTTACAAAAAACGTGTATTTAACGTACGACATTTGGACATATACATGACTGGCACACGACGTTGTTTCAACGTTCATTTAACGTTATATGGACGTTATGAACATTAGATAAACGTTGAAACAACGTTGTGTGCCAGCTGGGAAAGTAAGAGAACCTCAAAAGGGCTTAAAAATCTTATTCAAAAATTGTATTTTTAAGTTCTTTTGTTATAGAGAATCAGTTGTAAGTACATATATACGTAAAAAGGAGAAAATGCTTAAAATGGAAGTGGAAGTATTTTTAATGATATATTACATAATTGCTTTTTGTTTGTTGGTGTTTGGTATTATTGTTGATGGATTTGCATTTGGACATTATATGTTCACCTCTAAAGGAGGTTGGGTCACTGGAGTGTATATTGTCTTCCACTTATTTGATGGAGTTTTTGCAGCCATTTGTCGTCGCTCAAAGGGCTTAAAACGTATGCGTTTAATAGTTCTTCAATGGCGTAAGTAAATATAAATCTCCCTTTTTGATTAAAAATCTGTTCATTTCCCTTTCCGAAACAGACGGCGTACGAGATTTTTACGTTGAAATCTCGAATGGGGAGATGTCATCCTCAATTTTGGCATCTTGGCAAAATAGCACAAACAGGAGAAAAGATTGAGATCGAAATAACTAAATCTTTTTTATCCTAAATTTTGCAAGGTCTTTTTTGTTTGTCTTTTCTACATTAGAAGATTGAATTTAATATAGTCTTTGGATATTATCATTTGATCTTTTATGTATTCAAAATATCGGCACTTTCTCTGATTTAGAATTTTGTTTGGCTTTGCTTGGAATTCTTTTGCTGGAGTCGTTAATCATGAAATCTATTTTTGGAACATGGGCTGCGTTGTCATTTGGCCACGCAACCATTATGCTATATCGCGATGACGATATAAAATTAACTTTTGGAGGAAGCCAGGAAAGATCGTTTGATTGGGAAGACAAAATCAAACAAAAAATACAAACAGCGCCTGAAGTTGTAACATATTGTGAAGTGAGAGAACCAAAACCGATCTGGAAATTTTGGAAATCAAGAAAAGTCATTTGGAGAGAAAATGAGACTTTCAAATATAAACATTGGATTGATTTGAGCCATATTGATAAAGTTTTGTTTAAGAATATTGGAAAGGAGCAGAATATTCAGAAGATTGAATTCGACATTCATTTTGATGATGAGGAAACAGAAAAATCATATCAACAACATGTTCAAAATCTTTTGGACGATTTACCTGAAATGTGTCGGAATGGTGAGATCAAAACAAAACGCATAATCAAAGTGGATGGAATCAACATTGAAAGAGGGATTATGATGAATCTAAGTTCCATTGGTCTTCTAGAAAAGCAACCTTGGCTAGTGTTTTTGTCTTTACCTGTCGGCATCCTTAACATATGTCAGAAGATCATCGAATGGTTAATCGTTAGAATGGATATTGAACCCTTTTTACAGAAAGTGACCATCAGAAAAGTCGTTTCAAACAAAGATATTAAAGTCATATAAATCTCACTTGAAATAGCAAAGCTTCCAACATAAGTCCTGGAATACCTAAAATCCAGAAAAACATTTCCAAAGATTCATTTTTTAAACAAATTACAGTAGTCTTATTTTGTCTGCTGAATGTGATATCGTATTTGACTGCAATCTCAGAGTCTTCTTGGTACTCCTGCGGTAAGCTTTTTCGGAAATCATCAATGAATTGTTGGCTCGTTCGAAAATATAGTGTCTCTATTTGCTCTTCAAAATCAATTTTAAAGTCTATAATTACTTGCCATGTTTTTTTGTAACCTTCAAGAGAGCTTTGATCAGTCAAATCAATACAATTTTCGTAGTCGAGAAATATCTTAGCATCATTACCAATCACTTCTTTAGATTGCCAAAATTTCCAGATCGATTTTGGTCGAAAAGCTTTATAACGAATTGTGATTTGTGGATCAGTATTTATTTGTTCTTCAATAAATTCTGATAGAGTTTGTTTATGAATAGAGAAATTCTCTTTGCCATAGCAATATTGGTGGAATACTGTTGTTATTATAAGAACAAATATATAAATTGTTGTGAACACACTCCATGATATGAAAATAATGTGAATAAGTGATTCTTCTATCAAGATTGCTACCAAGAGACTTGCCGACAGTTCTAGAAGAAAGAAAAATAAAGAAATGGTCAAATTATTAAGCTCCACGTTATCTTGATCTGTTTGTTCTGGAAGTACCTTAAGGGAACAAAACTTGGCGGATTTGGTCAAAATCTGCCAAATTAAGTTCCCGCCAAATCTATTTTTTCCTGCTATCCGCGAAATTAAAATAACTGCATTTATTCTCCCAAAATGTGTGCTGTTTCAGGGTTTTTCTTATTTGATTGAAGTTTTTGGACAAAAATATCCTTTATCCCGGCAAATTTAATTTTTCAAGCCATCTGCCAAAATGAATTTCCTCTGAAAACAACCCGCTCTCACAGACCCAGTAGGATTGGGGATAAAGATAAAGGACTGAAACCCGATGGGGAATGAAATTACCTTGTTTCTAATCCCTGGGGATTTGAAATCCATCGTTTTAAGAAAGAAAATTCATTTGGGATGGGAAAAATAGCACAATATTATGCAGCGACGATTGGTTTATTTGATTATTTTTAATGTTGACAGAAATTAGAGGATGGTTTTCCAACGGGGACGATATTTTTGCCAAATTTTCCAGTGAGAAGGAGTCCCAGTGTGAGAAGGGGTGTTTGAACAACTTTTTCGGCCATCCATCAAACTAAATTTCCGTCAAAATTTCTTCTCTTAAGGTAATTCATGGTTTTTCTAACTCGCGACCTTATAAGAACAAGGGGATCATTTTAGTAAGAACCTAAGAACAATTTAAGAATAACCCGGAGCCTCAAACCTCAGATGTCATAAATAGCTAACACAGTGCTAATTTTACGTTTGCTTACTCATCAATTTTGACAAGCTTTTTTCACATTGGATTGACGCGGGTGTGGAGCAAGATTGGTCAAAAAGAGGAAAAGAAAAACTTTTTTTCGCTTATATCAGCATAATATAGCAATAGGCAGACACTGTTCTGATATGAAATATGTGTCTGATATGAAACGAGAATAAAAAATAAAACCTTTTAAGTCAGTAAGTGAAAGAACGATTCAGGTCATCTTGAAAATTACGAAAAAATAAGAACAGCGCCAAATCTCAGTCAAAATCTACTAGTTTTTTAAAAAAAAAAAGAAGAAAACTTAATTCCCCTTTCCTCTCATTTAGTTGCTACTAATGGCTTTTTCCAGAAAAAATTTGTTCATGGGGGTGGAAGATATAGCATTTTTCCCTGGGCATTTCGATTTTCCATCCCCTGAACACGCGTTTCACCCCTGGAAAAGCTCCAAATCTACCCCTGGACATTGCAAATTCACGCAATTGACATGGCAGTTCTTCAGGATGTTTCGATACCCATATGAACGCTTTTTTTCTGAAAAAGCCCAATTATTGAAAAAAGCTAAACTTTCAAAGTTTGTTATAGTTTACCTATATTGAGTATAAGGTGGTTGTATTTTTTCTTGTCCGTGTGTGCTGTTGGAAAGACATATCTTATACAAAGGTTTAAGCAGAGAAATACCACCAATGTGCCATGTACCATTCCATTATGAACTGGATACCGGTAAAATATATAGATATCAGTTCCCAATAACGACAAGGAGACAAGACAACAGAATGCCAGTACTATCTCGACTGGCCTTTCGCATCTCATTCTAGTATAGCAAAAATATAAATAAATGAAACTCATTACAAAGGAATATTAAATACTAAGAATAATGACCGATATATTTTAATGGGATAAATTTTTGCTGGAAGCAAATTATTAATTAATATTTTGCAGGGACCTTAAAGCCTGGGGGGGTTGGAAAAATTCTCAAAACTTAAGATAAACCTTGGAAGAACGTTGTGCGCCAACTTGGAGCCGAACCCTACATAAGAATCTCCCGGATGATATCGGGTTGATTTGCCCCTTCTATTTTTTTAAGTTTTTTTTTACAATGATCTTAACCGTGACCATTGTACACGTTTTTTTTATAAGAACATAAGGCTTCGATGGCAAAAATGCTAAGAACAAGTTAAAAACATTTTAAGGCTTTGTGGGCTCGAAAACACCCGATTTCTTAGCAAAATGGACAAAAACACCCAAGAAATAGTGAAAATAAGAACATCTTAAAAACATTTTTAGACTTAAAACCCAAAAAGTTAAGAACATCCCAAGGCTTCAAAAGTTTTGGATTCTCTTATAATATAACAATCAATCGTAAAAGGGGTTACGCACGGAGAACGAGTCTTGTGTTCGCAAAGCGAAAGGATTCTATAGATCCCCCAAGCCCACTAGTTATGTAAGAAGAGGTGAAGGCTATCAATCCGCTGCTCAAAAGAATATCGTACTTTTTTCCCGAAAATCCGAAATCCCAAAGAAATTCCGAAAATCTATAATTCCATAAATCTAAAAATTACAACTTAAAACAGATCAAAACTCAAAATACTGCGAATCTTGTGATGATGACGTCATTTTGGCCCTAAATATCGTCACCGAAAGGGTAATAAATTTTTAACTTCACTGAAATTCGAAATCGATTTGTAATTAATAATAATAATAATAATCTTTCTCTTTTAATCACCCCAAGGGGTATATCTACACTTACACATATAGTACAATGGTTAAAAATTTCTTTTTTAAGGCGAGACCAATTTAATTTGTTGTTCTACGGGCCCGACCGACCGTATTTTTGCTAAAATCAAAAAAATAATAATATTGAATTTCCACTACAATATATTTTACACACTAGTTATTTGTAAGAATCAAATTTGAATAAAGCTGAAAATTAATTCAAGAAATTGAAAAATTTAGAAAATCAAGCATTCCATACACTAAGATTTTATCATGATCTGCATCGAAGATAAAAAAAGTGAATTTTTTAACCAGATATTTTTTGGAAAACATTTTCGGTACCTTACCAACCCTGATAAATGAAAAATCTATTTTTATTTTACCGACCGACCGACCCATATTTTGCTAACGATCTGCCCGTAGAACAACAAATTAAATTGGTCTCGCCTAAAGTAAAATAAATCTATCTTGAATTATAAGATCTCATGCCCTCTGCTACTTGACTTGATTAGAGATGGATTGTTGGAATTAGGGGGAAAGAAATTATGTATACGAAGGATTAGAGTAAGAAAATGGCTAAGCCAAAGCACAACAAGAAAAATGTCTGAACTAAAAAAAAATATTGGCTCAAGAGACTTCCTAGAAGTAAAACTTACAGATACAAGGCCATATATAGGTTGATTAAAGGAGTGTTGGGATATCATCCATTCTACATGATGCCATAGTTATCACTCTTTGTTAACTTTGTTATTTTGTCTTTGTATTTTGTATATAGCTGAAAACGAGAAAACATTGTAATAAAGTATTAGAAAAAGCATGTGATTTTAGGATAGTATATAATATCATGTGATAGATTATATATTATGTTATTATGTTTTCCCTACCTTGCTGACTCATCTGATAGTGTCTGGATGAATGTAGCATTTGGAGTCAGCAAGGCCCCCCCCTTGTTTCTGTTTGCCTTGTTTGCCCAACTGCACTGTCATGCTCTCTGCTCCAGTCCCCTTTTGCTATAAAGCCTTTGCATGCAGGCAGTTCCAGTTGGGCTAGAGTCAGTGCTACCTTGACTAGCAAAATAAATTGAAGTTAAATTGCTTCGTCTGATAAGTCTTTAACTCAACTGTAATTTGTACACTATTGATTTATTGATTTGGTATATCTCAAGATGTTTTAAAGAAAGAGATTTATACATAGGATTTATAAAACCTCTTCGTCTCAGTCAACTGATACCCATACTCGTAAATAAACCGACCCAACAGGAGCATAAGGCTGTCCAAAGCAACCTCGTTCCCAGGGCCCTCTCACTTTTTTATAATTTTGACGGTCGTTTCGATTTGCTACATCCTATATAAAAAGCAAATCGTCATGGGGACGAGGTTGTGTCTAAAGTGGAAAGAGACCAATGATATGATATTAATTGTTCTGATAGATTCTATCGATGATTACCAATCCAATGAATAAGACTCAATAAGTAATAGTTATCGCATGAATTTGAGTGCAATACGAGAAATATTAAAGAGGCGAGCCTTTTTATTAAACGTAAATCTATTTACAGAAAGTTAGAGGAAGCAAAAATTCCCGAGTTAAAAAAGGAAAAATAACTCGGATAGTTAAAGGAAGCACAATTTCCCGAGTTAGAAGATCAAAAATAGCTCGGAAAGCTAAAGGAAGCAAAAATACCAAAGTTAAAATGAAAAATAACTTCCGGGTCTCTATGATTTCGAATGTTTTTGTTCGAAAATCTTGTTATTCGACAATAAGTTCCCGCCGAAATTATGCACATCAAAATAAAGAAAAAACTTTTCGATCCAGAAGCTTCAAAATAAATGCAGCAGCTTTTTCAGAGAAGTGAAATTATTATACATTATACCAAGGAATTGATTGTACACAAAAAAAGAAGATGTATTATAATTTTTTCGATTGAGAAGAAATTCTGCATCATTCCGTTTTTTTATCAGATTGATAACACTTTTCGATGTTTTTGTTTCGATGCATGGAGGAGAGAAAATGCATACTGGTTTAAATACGGTTAGTGTAAAACGCAGGTCTCAGGTCACAGGTCGCAGGTCACAGGTCAGTGATGACAGGTTGACTCTAATCATATCATTGCAGAGGAAAATGTTTGGAAAACACAAAGAATTATCAAAAACATAATTCTCAAGCAATTTCATCCATATAAAACCATTTCAAACATCAAAATTTAACCATGTGCTTTTATCGATCTTTCGCAGTTTGCGCCGTATATAACAACGCAGGAGACTTTTTACAAAAATTCCTCGTTACCTGGTTTATAATCAAAAACTTGACAAGTATTAAAGAATTTCAAGTTTTTATGCATGTATTGATAAAAAAACTGTTTGGTTTTCACAAACGAAAGTGCCGAAAGCTGAATTTATTTGATTTGGGTCGTATCACGGGTGTGTGTCGAGTAGTTTTGTAATAATTTTCGTCAGATTTAATTTCACTTACTTTTTGGAAATATTAGAATAAGAGCTCATCAAAATATAGTTTTTTTTACGTTTTCCCATTATTTATTCCGAGAGTTCAGTTCTTTTCGGCTGTTTTGTTTTGATTTTTATCACACCGCTTTTGTACCCAAATGTTAGCCAATTTTTATTTAAAGTCAACGTAAAGCCTCATATCACTCCTCTCATTGCACTCGATAAATTTTCCAATCCAAAGAGGGGTTAGCCATTTCTCAGAACTCGTTTCCAATCTCGAGTTATCGCATTTATTTTGTTATGATGACATCATCAACTGAAAATGGCTAAAAATCTTGCTAAATTTGAAAGTCCCACTTAATCCTTATAACACCTTCCATCTTATTCTCCATAAAATTCCCGATAAAATGAGGGATCAACGACCTCCCAACTCCCTTCCAATCTCGCGTCATCACATTTTTTTGTTTTGCTAAAAATTCAGCCAAATTTGAGAGTCCTTTTCAAGCTTTCTAAACCCTCCATCTCATTTCCCATAAAATTCCCGATAGAATGAGGGGTCAACGACCTCCCAACTCCTCTTCAAACTCGAGATATCGCATTTTGAATTTTTTTCCAAACCCGTGACGTCATTGGGTCCCTTTACCCCTAATGTTATTAACGGTCAATTCGCGAATTTAGGAATTTTTGCTGTCAACAGCACTAGTATTTTTTTACATAGATTTTCTTTTCTTTTCAAACATCTTGGAAGTATTTATGAGGTAAAATTTGTATAAATTGAAATTATTATATATTGTTAACCGGTTAGTTTTTCGAAGCGAGCTACACGGCTGTTTGCGCAATGCAATTGGTTCTTTTTGTATGACGAAGGGCCTTCACTGGCCAGAGTTGCCCGTCGTTAGGAAAATTTATTGTGACGTCACTTTTTCAAAGGAAAATGAACAATGCGTTGACATCATTTCTCTCATTTTTTATTTCTGACGTCAGAAATTATAACAATTTTTAATCTCTTTTCGCTTTATTTCGCTATTTTTTCTGGATAAAGCGCTAAAAATCAATCAAGGCTGAAGGAAACGGTTAACAAATACAATAATGACGGGTTTTTTCGGGCTGTACTGAAAATATTGCCCTCGGTCAACGCAACAACCTCGCAAGCTCGGTCGTTACTTGACCTCGGGCAATATTTCTCAGTACAACCGTCACTAACCGGTCATTATTGTATTAATATATTATATTCTCAGAATTTTTTCCAAGGGAAAGTGAGTTTTTAAATTTGCGAAAGATTGACACTGCAATGACTTCTTCGTAAACTAGCCATAATTTTCATTAAAGTGCCACCGCAGAAGAACGATCAAATAAATTGTTGAATTTGGAAAGAAATGTTACTGATAGCCGTTACTTCTGTTAGAATGGCATCTCATCTGAAGCAAAATTTAGTCTACAAATATTAGCAATTTGTGTCCATCTCATAGATATGTAATAGTTATCGGACAGTTGCGAGTACAATATGAGAAATATTTTACGAGTTCCGAGATTTTTTCGTACAATATTTTCCGAGCCTGAGGCGAGGAAAATATACGGAAAATCCGGAACGAGTGAAATATTTCCATATTGTACGAGCTCCATTTGCTGGAGGTCAAGATCACGGTGGGCAGCAACCTGGGTGAGGGTACGAACAGGCTCGGATACAGAGAGAGGCTATAACCAATGGAGGAGAGTGCACTTTATTATCGTTTTACCTTATATAGAAACTGATTACTCTCCATGAATAAGATAGCCTACCTCCTGTATCCGACCCTGTACGAACTGTTTCCATTCTAGTGGTTGGTGAAAATGTTTCATGATAATCGATACCTTCAACTTGGGAGTATCCCTTAGCAACAAAACGAGCTTTGAAGATTGGGTTTTCAGGGTCACCTTTTAAATTATAGACCCACCTTCCCCCAACTAAAGACTTGTCAGAAGGAAGTTCTTTTTCAATAAACGTGTGATTTGTCTGCAAGCTCTCAAATTCATTGTCCATGGCTTGCTTCCATTTGCTGGCTTCTGGACAGGACATAGCTTCTTTGAAGGTTGCAGGTGTATTGATGTGATAACAATAATGGACGAACTTGGCAGCATCCATTTCATCAGGTTCATGTTTTGGTTCATCTGGTATTGACGGTTGTTGGCGTGACCTGAGAGGATACGATTTCCTTGGCTCAGACGTAACGGGTATTGGTTTCTCCTCAGATGGTTCAGGTTTGGTAGTCGGTTCATCAGTAACTGGTGAGGTATCGTCAGCAACTGGTATTTCTTGGTTGACTGTGGGTAAAAATTTTACGAGACGATGTTTTGAGACTGCTTTGGTTTCAAGGTCATAGACTAGGTAGCTGGGACTATCTCGATCGTATCCGACGAAGACTCCTTTAGATACCCTGGGATCTAGCTTCTTTGGTTTGATGGTGATAGGATAACAAATCGATCCGAAACTTGAAGTCGAGCAACGTTTGGTTTGGAACCGGTAATAAGTCCATACGGAGTGTTCTTAGTCCGCTGACTGTAGCATCGGTTACGGATATGAGTTGCAGTCATGACGGCATACGTCCACAGATTCTTGGGTAAACCAGCCTCTAACAATAATGATCTAGCCATTTCAAACAACGTGCGCCAACTCCTTTCAGCGGTACCATTTTGATGAGGTGAATATGGGGCACTCTTCTCATGTTTGATTTTATGCTTAATCAAAAGATCACTGAACTCATGAGAAATGAACTCCCCACCATTATCTGATCGAACACGTTTTGGCTCTCCTGATGGAAAAATGTCCTCATGAAAACTCAAAGTTTTAACCTTTCCATACGGGGCAACATCAGCTAAGAATTTTTCTGTGGCACGAGTGGCACGAGTGGCGTCTGATTTCTCCTTGAGAAAATAGGTAAACATATTTCCTGAATAATCGTCGGTAAACACAATGGCATATTTGAAGCCATCCTTAGCAATTGGATCTATAGGTCCAGAGAGGTCGGTATGAATCAGCTCAAATGGCTCAGTTGCTCTTACGTCTGGGTTACGGTTGCGAGTAGTATTCAGGATGTCAGCCGTGTTGCAGTGACCAAGAATACGATGCCACGTTTGAAGGCTCTCTGAACGATTAGAGTTGACAGCTGACTTGCAGAGGTAATACAAACGTTTCTCTTGGAAAATTGGAAAAATAGTTCCATTTGGTGCGATAAGTTCATTTCTATCCTCCGAAAATATTACTTTACAACTGTGACTTGTGGCTGATTTAACAGAAAAAATGCATTGCGGAAAGTTTGGAATAAGCAAAACATCTCTCAACTTTACTTCAACAAATTCATTTTCGTTGGTTCGAAATTTGGTAATTACAGTTCCCTTCTGTTTAGCCACACCATTTACTGTTGTATCATCAGCTAATTCGATATAGTGGTCACTTGATTTGAATGTCGGATCAACGTCTAGGAAACACGACTTGTCATTCACTATGTGAGTAGTAGCACCACAATCAACGAGAAACGTAATCGTGCTAGCTTCAATGTTTGACTTTGTATCACTAGCTTTGAAAGCAAAAGAGTGATCTTCTCCTTTTATGGACGTTTTGTTTGCACTGTCCTTTTTCTTTCTACACTTGTTAGTGTTGTGACTTTTGTTTTTACAGATACTACACCACCGACCTTTAATCTTTTTGTCACAGTTGGTTGATTTGTGTCCTGGAGTTCCACAGGAGTAGCATACGATTTGTTTCCTTCCTTCCTGGGCTTGGAGTTTCATTATGGCGGAGGATTGATCAGCAGGGTTAAATTGGGTTCTCGAATTTTCGGTTTCTTCTTAATGAAGTTTTGAATTTATAATAAATTCGTCTACATTTTCAGCTTGTGTAGTAACAGCAACAGGTGCCTTATATTCATCTGGTAATCCTTTCAATACCATGGCAATTAACAATGAGTCACTAACCTGCTCTTTCACAACACGTAGAGAGGTGGCTGCATTTTCAGCACGTAACAGGTAATCTGTGATGGGTTTGGTATGATTTTTCTTGAGGGTAGTAAGTCCATTATATAGAGTGATAATTCGAGGTTTACTGCCACTAGCATAATGCTCCTTTAGAATGTTCCAAGCTTTTCTTCCATCATCCTGGGCTTCCCTCATTACTAGGGTTAAAGAACGTTCATCCAAGAACTGGATTAATTCGGCGAAAGCTGTTTCGTTGGATTCTGCAGATACTTCCTCGGTCGTTGTAAATACTTTCTTCAACTTTTTAAGTTTCAGTACCTTTGTCTCCCAAAGTTCGAATTTCTTTTCGTTACCATCGAAAACTAGGTTCTGCCACCATAGTATAAGAAAGCCGCGGCTGGAATATGTACCGCATTGTCTTTTCAGTTAATTGCTGTTTCATCTCTGTCTCCGAGCTTTATAAGAACATCAAGATTCTCAGTTTGTTTTATTGGGTGATAGTTTTTGAAGTTTTTCTCTTATTTTCCTTCTCAAATAGCTGATGATAACTTTCCTGTCAGTTTGAATGATACATTTTGAAGGTGCTGGCTTCAAATTTTCACAGTAATATCTTGATGTACTTTTTCATTGATTTCTAAAAAGATTTCACTGAAATATTGTGAAGGCATCTCGAGGCACTTTATTGATTTTTTAGTTCTTTCAGCCCAGCCATTTTGTGCTTGTTTAAACTTCTTATTATTGATCTTTCCTTTACAATGATTTTATAATGTAATTATCAAGGGCATATCATTAATGTCTAAAACGCACTGAGAAGTAAGTATTAACGATAAAAAAATAAATTTTACCATTAAAGATGCTATATTGCTGATTTCTTGATAAAAAAAAAGTCATCAAATACGACAGAGATAGAACAACAGAAATTCAGATATTATCATTCCAGCCGCGGCTTTCTTATACTATGCTGCCACATATTACTGGGCCCATAACCTATAGAATCTGAGGATGGCATAGATGTGGAGAACATGATTCCGGAAATAAATGGAGACAGTAAATGTACAAGTTGAAAAATCTTCTTCTATCAGCTAACAGCTCTAATTTCAATGTAATGAAAACTACGCGACTAGCGCACCATTATGGACACAGCCAAGAAGACTGGAACCGAGACATGTAGACTAAATGTCCGGCAACGACAAAAGTAAACAAAAGCGAGAAAACGAAAGTGGTCGTCAAACTATCGACACTGAGGTGATAAAAAAGACATATAGAGCTTTGAAAATGGGTAATCAGATAAAAAAAAATCCGAAAAAGTGTTTTTAATGATGATAAAAAAATAGAAATACAGTCAAGCTAAGATGTTACCGGTACACCATTTAACCGGAACTAAAAATACTGAAAAACGCGCGCAAAATTAAGAGATGTTTGCCCAACTTCCTTATGCGTGAAGCTATGAATGCCATCCTCGGAAGCTTTAGGCTTCCTGCGGTGGCAAAAACGCTAATTTCCACGAAATTTTCAAAGTTGAAACATTCCAGAGGCTAACCACAGCGGAATAGCGGCTAGACAATAAAAAAATTGTGAAAAAAAACTGAAATTCATTTTTTGGGCCCACATATTATTGTAAATCAAACACATCAAACATCAATCGAACTAATCGAACCTTACCGGAATTTCTTGGTTCGATGACTGTTCGATGACTGTTTGATTTGGTTCGGTAACCTAACAGTTCAATTGACATTGCCTGGCCGATGGGATGATAGATATTTGCCTGCTCTTTTGGCTTTTTAGCGCGGGCGTCTGCTAATAACCCGCTTCAAATAATAACGCTTCAATATTGAACTTCACCGGTCTTGATACACCATTTCGCTATTCAGGATTTTTATTTTGAATCATTAACAACTTCCCATTTCTGTACTAAGATTCTTGATACTTTTCTGGAATCTTTTCCTATATATATTTTACGGGATTACCAGCAAGAAATTGGGGAGGGTTCGTTTAATGGGATGCAGTTTAAAACAGTTATAAAGGAGTCATTGTTGTGATTTGTACTTATTTAGATTTATTGGTCGTGTTCAGACCAAGGTTTAAAGCAATTAGGTCTACATTTTTCTTTTATATTCCTTTTGTATTTAACGGCACGCTTCTCATTAGTTAAACCAAAGTTTAAAAAGGAATCACCCTCTGGTTTAAAAAAACAGTTTTTACGATTTCGTTACAGTTTTCTGAATAGACGAAATCAAAATTTCTTAGCAAAATGGACAAAAACACCCAAGAAATAGTGAAAATAAGAACATCTTAAAAACATTTTTAGACTTAAAACCCAAAAAGTTAAGAACATCCCAAGGCTTCAAAAGTTTTGGATTCTCTTATAATATAACAATCAATCGTAAAAGGGGTTACGCACGGAGAACGAGTCTTGTGTTCGCAAAGCGAAAGGATTCTATAGATCCCCCAAGCCCACTAGTTATGTAAGAAGAGGTGAAGGCTATCAATCCGCTGCTCAAAAGAATATCGTACTTTTTTCCCGAAAATCCGAAATCCCAAAGAAATTCCGAAAATCTATAATTCCATAAATCTAAAAATTACAACTTAAAACAGATCAAAACTCAAAATACTGCGAATCTTGTGATGATGACGTCATTTTGGCCCTAAATATCGTCACCGAAAGGGTAATAAATTTTTAACTTCACTGAAATTCGAAATCGATTTGTAATTAATAATAATAATAATAATCTTTCTCTTTTAATCACCCCAAGGGGTATATCTACACTTACACATATAGTACAATGGTTAAAAATTTCTTTTTTAAGGCGAGACCAATTTAATTTGTTGTTCTACGGGCCCGACCGACCGTATTTTTGCTAAAATCAAAAAAATAATAATATTGAATTTCCACTACAATATATTTTACACACTAGTTATTTGTAAGAATCAAATTTGAATAAAGCTGAAAATTAATTCAAGAAATTGAAAAATTTAGAAAATCAAGCATTCCATACACTAAGATTTTATCATGATCTGCATCGAAGATAAAAAAAGTGAATTTTTTAACCAGATATTTTTTGGAAAACATTTTCGGTACCTTACCAACCCTGATAAATGAAAAATCTATTTTTATTTTACCGACCGACCGACCCATATTTTGCTAACGATCTGCCCGTAGAACAACAAATTAAATTGGTCTCGCCTAAAGTAAAATAAATCTATCTTGAATTATAAGATCTCATGCCCTCTGCTACTTGACTTGATTAGAGATGGATTGTTGGAATTAGGGGGAAAGAAATTATGTATACGAAGGATTAGAGTAAGAAAATGGCTAAGCCAAAGCACAACAAGAAAAATGTCTGAACTAAAAAAAAATATTGGCTCAAGAGACTTCCTAGAAGTAAAACTTACAGATACAAGGCCATATATAGGTTGATTAAAGGAGTGTTGGGATATCATCCATTCTACATGATGCCATAGTTATCACTCTTTGTTAACTTTGTTATTTTGTCTTTGTATTTTGTATATAGCTGAAAACGAGAAAACATTGTAATAAAGTATTAGAAAAAGCATGTGATTTTAGGATAGTATATAATATCATGTGATAGATTATATATTATGTTATTATGTTTTCCCTACCTTGCTGACTCATCTGATAGTGTCTGGATGAATGTAGCATTTGGAGTCAGCAAGGCCCCCCCCTTGTTTCTGTTTGCCTTGTTTGCCCAACTGCACTGTCATGCTCTCTGCTCCAGTCCCCTTTTGCTATAAAGCCTTTGCATGCAGGCAGTTCCAGTTGGGCTAGAGTCAGTGCTACCTTGACTAGCAAAATAAATTGAAGTTAAATTGCTTCGTCTGATAAGTCTTTAACTCAACTGTAATTTGTACACTATTGATTTATTGATTTGGTATATCTCAAGATGTTTTAAAGAAAGAGATTTATACATAGGATTTATAAAACCTCTTCGTCTCAGTCAACTGATACCCATACTCGTAAATAAACCGACCCAACAGGAGCATAAGGCTGTCCAAAGCAACCTCGTTCCAGGGCCCTCTCACTTTTTTATAATTTTGACGGTCGTTTCGATTTGCTACATCCTATATAAAAAGCAAATCGTCATGGGGACGAGGTTGTGTCTAAAGTGGAAAGAGACCAATGATATGATATTAATTGTTCTGATAGATTCTATCGATGATTACCAATCCAATGAATAAGACTCAATAAGTAATAGTTATCGCATGAATTTGAGTGCAATACGAGAAATATTAAAGAGGCGAGCCTTTTTATTAAACGTAAATCTATTTACAGAAAGTTAGAGGAAGCAAAAATTCCCGAGTTAAAAAAGGAAAAATAACTCGGATAGTTAAAGGAAGCACAATTTCCCGAGTTAGAAGATCAAAAATAGCTCGGAAAGCTAAAGGAAGCAAAAATACCAAAGTTAAAATGAAAAATAACTTCCGGGTCTCTATGATTTCGAATGTTTTTGTTCGAAAATCTTGTTATTCGACAATAAGTTCCCGCCGAAATTATGCACATCAAAATAAAGAAAAAACTTTTCGATCCAGAAGCTTCAAAATAAATGCAGCAGCTTTTTTCAGAGAAGTGAAATTATTATACATTATACCAAGGAATTGATTGTACACAAAAAAAGAAGATGTATTATAATTTTTTCGATTGAGAAGAAATTCTGCATCATTCCGTTTTTTTATCAGATTGATAACACTTTTCGATGTTTTTGTTTCGATGCATGGAGGAGAGAAAATGCATACTGGTTTAAATACGGTTAGTGTAAAACGCAGGTCTCAGGTCACAGGTCGCAGGTCACAGGTCAGTGATGACAGGTTGACTCTAATCATATCATTGCAGAGGAAAATGTTTGGAAAACACAAAGAATTATCAAAAACATAATTCTCAAGCAATTTCATCCATATAAAACCATTTCAAACATCAAAATTTAACCATGTGCTTTTATCGATCTTTCGCAGTTTGCGCCGTATATAACAACGCAGGAGACTTTTTACAAAAATTCCTCGTTACCTGGTTTATAATCAAAAACTTGACAAGTATTAAAGAATTTCAAGTTTTTATGCATGTATTGATAAAAAACTGTTTGGTTTTCACAAACGAAAGTGCCGAAAGCTGAATTTATTTGATTTGGGTCGTATCACGGGTGTGTGTCGAGTAGTTTTGTAATAATTTCGTCAGATTTAATTTCACTTACTTTTTGGAAATATTAGAATAAGAGCTCATCAAAATATAGTTTTTTTTACGTTTTCCCATTATTTATTCCGAGAGTTCAGTTCTTTTCGGCTGTTTGTTTTGATTTTTATCACACCGCTTTTGTACCCAAATGTTAGCCAATTTTTATTTAAAGTCAACGTAAAGCCTCATATCACTCCTCTCATTGCACTCGATAAATTTTCCAATCCAAAGAGGGGTTAGCCATTTCTCAGAACTCGTTTCCAATCTCGAGTTATCGCATTTATTTTGTTATGATGACATCATCAACTGAAAATGGCTAAAAATCTTGCTAAATTTGAAAGTCCCACTTAATCCTTATAACACCTTCCATCTTATTCTCCATAAAATTCCCGATAAAATGAGGGATCAACGACCTCCCAACTCCCTTCCAATCTCGCGTCATCACATTTTTTTGTTTTGCTAAAAATTCAGCCAAATTTGAGAGTCCTTTTCAAGCTTTCTAAACCCTCCATCTCATTTCCCATAAAATTCCCGATAGAATGAGGGGTCAACGACCTCCCAACTCCTCTTCAAACTCGAGATATCGCATTTTGAATTTTTTTCCAAACCCGTGACGTCATTGGGTCCCTTTACCCCTAATGTTATTAACGGTCAATTCGCGAATTTAGGAATTTTTGCTGTCAACAGCACTAGTATTTTTTTACATAGATTTTCTTTTCTTTTCAAACATCTTGGAAGTATTTATGAGGTAAAAATTTGTATAAATTGAAATTATTTATATTGTTAACGGTAGTTTTTCGAAGCGAGCTACCCGCTGTTTGCGCAATGCAATTGTTCTTTTGTCTGGACGAAGGGCCTTCACTGGCCAGAGTTGCCCGTCGTTAGGACAATTATTGTGACGTCACTTTTTCAAAGGAAATGAACAATGCGTTGACATCATTTCTCTCATTTTTATTTCTGACGTCAGAAATTATAACAATTTTTAATCTCTTTTCGCTTTATTTCGCATTTTCTGCAAAAGCGCTAAAAATCATCAAGGCTGAAGGAAACGGTTAACAAATACAATAATGACGGTTTTTTCGGGCTGTACTGAAAAATATTGCCCTCGGTCAACGCAACAAACCTCGCAAGCTCGGTCGTTACTTGACCTCGGGCAATATTTCTCAGTACAACCGTCACTAACCGGTCATTATTGTATTAATATATTATATTCTCAGAATTTTTCCAAGGGAAAGTGAGTTTTAAATTTGCGAAAGATTGACACTGCAATGACTTCTTCGTAAACTAGCCATAATTTTCATTAAAGTGCCACCGCAGAAGAACGATCAATAAATTGTTGAATTGGAAAGAAATGTTACTGGATAGCCGTTACTTCTGTTAGAATGGCATCTCATCTGAAGCAAAATTTAGTCTACAAATATTAGCAATTTGTTGTCCATCTCATAGATATGTAATAGTTATCGGACAGTTGCGAGTACAATATGAGAAATATTTACGAGTTCCGAGATTTTTTCGTACTATTTTCCGAGCCTGAGGCGAGGAAAATACGGAACATCCGGAACGAGTGAAATATTCCCTATTGTACGAGCCTCCATTTGCTGGAGGTCAAGATCACGGTGGGCAGCAACCTGGGTGAGGTACGAACAGGCTCGGATACAGAGAGAGGCTATAAACCAATGGAGGAGAGTGCACTTTATTATCGTTTTACCTATATAGAACTGATTACTCTCATGAATAAGATAGCCTACCTCCTGTATCCGACCCTGTACGAACTGTTTCCATTCTAGTGTGTGTTGTGTGAAAATGTTTTCATGATAATCGATACCTTCAACTTGGGAGTATCCCTTAGCAACAAAACGAGCTTTGAAGATTGGGTTTTCAGGGTCACCTTTTAAATTATAGACCCACCTTCCCCCAACTAAGACTGTCAGAAGGAGTTCTTTTTCAATAAACGTGTGATTTGTCTGCAAGCTCTCAAATTCATTGTCCATGGCTTGCTTCCATTTGCTGGCTTCTGGACAGGACATAGCTTCTTTGAAGGTTTGCAGGTGTATTGATGTGCTAAAAATAATGGACGAACTTGGCAGCATCCATTTCATCAGGTTCATGTTTTGGTTCATCTGGTCTTGACGGTTGTTGGCGTGACCTGAGAGGATACGATTTCCTTAGCTCAGACGTAACGGGTATTGGTTTCTCCTCAGATGGTTCAGGTTGGTAGTCGGTTCATCAGTAACTGGTGAGGTATCGTCAGCAACTGGTATTTCTTGGTTGACTGTGGGTAAAAATTTTACGAGACGATGTTTTGAGAGACTGCTTTGGTTTCAAGGTCATAGACTAGGTAGCTGGGACTATCTCGATCGTATCCGACGAAGACTCCTTTAGATACCCTGGGATCTAGCTTCTTTGGTTTGATGGTGATAGGATAACCAAATCGATCCGAAACTTGAAGTCGAGCAACGTTTGGTTTGGAACCGGTTTAATAAGTCCATACGGGAGTGTTCTTAGTCCGCTGACTGTAGCATCGGTTACGGATATGAGTTGCAGTCATGACGGCATACGTCCACAGATTCTTGGGTAAACCAGCCTCTAACAATAATGATCTAGCCATTTCACACAACGTGCGCAACTCCTTTCAGCGGTACCATTTTGATGAGGTGAATATGGGCACTCTCTCTGTTTGATTTTATGCTTAATCAAAAGATCACTGAACTCATGAGAATGAACTCCCCACCATTATCTGATCGAACACGTTTTGGCTCTCCTGATGGAAAAATGTCCTCATGAAAACTCAAAGTTTTAACCTTTCCATACGGGGCAACATCAGCTAAGAATTTTTTGTGGGCACGAGTGGCCGAGTGGGCGTCTGATTTCTCCTTGAGAAATAGGTAAACATATTTCCTGCATAATCGTCGGTAAACACAATGGCATATTTGAAGCCATCCTAGCAATTGGATCTATAGGTCAGAGAGGTCGGTATGAATCAGCTCAAATGGCTCAGTTGCTCTTACGTCTGGGTTACGGTTGCGAGTAGTATTCAGGATTCAGCCGTGTGCCTTGACCCAAGATACGATGCACGTTTGAAGGCTCTCTGAACGCTTAGAGTTGACAGCTGACTTGCAGAGGTAATACACGTTTCTCTTGGAAAATTGGAAAAATAGTTCCTTTGGTGCGATAAGTTCATTTCTATCCTCCGAAAATATACTTTACAACTGTGACTTGTGGCTGATTAACAGACAAAATGCATTGCGGAAAGTTTGGAAAAGCAAAACATCTCTCAACTTTACTTCAACAAATCATTTTCGTTGGTTCGAAATTTGGTAATTACAGTTCCCTTCTGTTTAGCCAACCATTTACTGTTGTATCATCAGCTAATTCGATATAGTGGTCACTTGATTTGAATGTCGATTCAACGTCTAGGAAACACGACTTGTCATTCACTATGTGAGTAGTAGCACCACAATCAACGAGAAACGTAATCGTGCTAGCTTCAATGTTTGACTTTGTATCACTAGCTTTGAAAGCAAAGAGTGATCTTCCTCCTTTTATGGACGTTTTGTTTGCACTGTCCTTTTTCTTTCTACACTTGTTAGTGTTGTGACTTTGTTTTTACATATACTACACCCCCGACCTTTCATCTTTTTGTCACAGTTGGTTGATTTGTGTCCTGGAGTTCCACAGGAGTAGCATACGATTTGTTTCCTTCCTTCCTGGGCTTGGAGTTTCATTATGGCGGAGGATTGATCAGCAGGGTTAAATTGGGTTCTCGAATTTTCGGTTTCTTCTTAATGAAGTTTTGAATTTATAATAAATTCGTCTACATTTTCAGCTTGTGTAGTAACAGCAACAGGTGCCTTATATTCATCTGGTAATCCTTTCAATACCATGGCAATTAACAATGAGTCACTAACCTGCTCTTTCACAACACGTAGAGAGGTGGCTGCATTTTCAGCACGTAACAGGTAATCTGTGATGGGTTTGGTATGATTTTTCTTGAGGGTAGTAAGTCCATTATATAGAGTGATAATTCGAGGTTTACTGCCACTAGCATAATGCTCCTTTAGAATGTTCCAAGCTTTTCTTCCATCATCCTGGGCTTCCCTCATTACTAGGGTTAAAGAACGTTCATCCAAGAACTGGATTAATTCGGCGAAAGCTGTTTCGTTGGATTCTGCAGATACTTCCTCGGTCGTTGTAAATACTTTCTTCAACTTTTTAAGTTTCAGTACCTTTGTCTCCCAAAGTTCGAATTTCTTTTCGTTACCATCGAAAACTAGGTTCTGCCACCATAGTATAAGAAAGCCGCGGCTGGAATATGTACCGCATTGTCTTTTCAGTTAATTGCTGTTTCATCTCTGTCTCCGAGCTTTATAAGAACATCAAGATTCTCAGTTTGTTTTATTGGGTGATAGTTTTTGAAGTTTTTCTCTTATTTTCCTTCTCAAATAGCTGATGATAACTTTCCTGTCAGTTTGAATGATACATTTTGAAGGTGTCTTGATGTACTTTTTCATTGATTTCTAAAAAGATTTCACTGAAATATTGTGAAGGCATCTCGAGGCACTTTATTGATTTTTTAGTTCTTTCAGCCCAGCCATTTTGTGCTTGTTTAAACTTCTTATTATTGATCTTTCCTTTACAATGATTTTATAATGTAATTATC